>NC_056498.1:58870672-58897697 GCF_014905685.2 Nematolebias whitei | reverse complement strand
AGAGAGTTGGCACCACTGTTTCCAAGGTTACTGTGGGTAATACACTAGACATCATAGTTTAAAATTATGCATGGCACAGAAGATTCCTCTGCTTAAATCAGCACACGTCCAGGCCCATCTTAAGTTTGCCCATGACCATTTGGATGATCCAGAAGAGTCATGGGAGAAAGTTATGTGGCCAGATGAAACCAAAATAAAACTTCTTGGTCTTAATTCCACTCGCCGTGTTTGGAGGACGAAGAATGATAAGTACCATCCCAAAAACACCATCCCTACTGTGAAGCATGGGGGTGGAAGCATCATGCTTTGGGGTGTTTTTCTGCACATGGGACAGGACGACTGCACTGTATTAAGGAGAGGATGACCGGGGCCATGTATTGCGAGATTTTGGGGAACAACCTCCTTCCCTCAGAGCATTGAAGATGGGTCATGGCTGGGTCTTCCAGCACTCAATGACCAGAAGCACACAGCCAGGATAACCAAGGAGTGGCTCCGTAAGAAGCATATCAAGGTTCTGGAGTGGCCTAGCCAGACTCCAGACCTAAACCCTATAGAAAATCTTTGGAGAGAGCTCAAACTCAGTGTTTCTCAGTGACAGCCCAGAAACCTGGCTGATCTAGAGAAGATCTGTGTGGAGGAATGGGCCAAAATCCTGCTGCAGTGTGTGCACACCTGGTGACAAACTACAGGAAACATTTGACCTCTGTCATTTTAAACAAAGGCTACTGTACCAAATATTAACATTGTTTTTTACATGTGTTCAAATACTTATTTGCAGCAGTAACACATAAATAAATTATTTTTAAAAAAAATCATACATTGTGATTTCTGGATGTTTTTTTTTTTTTTTTTTTGTTAGATTATGTCTCTCACAGTGGACATGCACCTAAGATGAAAATTCCAGACCCCTCCAAGATTTCTAAGTGGGAGAACTTGCAAAGTTGCAGGGTGTTCAAATACTTATTTTCCTCACTGTATATATGTATATGAGTCAACCTGATTCAAACTACCACAGCTAATCAACTCCTTGGTAAATTATAAAAATGGCTCAAACTCAGTCACATTTACAGACAATGAGCTCTAATTGTATGCAGTAGTAACAGAGTGATCTCCAACACATACTTCAAATGCAGATCATTCGACACCTTTGTTTTAAAGTCTGGCATGCAGCTGACATGAAGGACTCCTTTAAGAAATGTGAGCTTTAAATTTCTCCTAGGTGTTATTTTACCTGTTACTGAGGTTTACAGAAATCTGTTATAGCACACATGTTCTCTCCATGAATGTGTTAAGTTTTCTCCGGGTACTCCAGTTTCCTCCCACAGACCAAAAACATGCATGTTAGGCTGACTGGTAACTCTAAATTGTCCCTAGGTGTGTGTGAGTGAGTGAAAGGTTGTTTATCTTGTTTGTCTCTATATGTGTCCCTGTGATGGACTGGAGACCTGTCTAGGATGTACCCCGCCTCTCGCACAGTGACTTCTGGATATGGGCACCAGTGATCCGGAAAGCAAGAAGCGGGTAAAGATAATTACTGGAAGTTTTAAGAAAGTCTGTGTTTTCATACATGTAGCCCACCTCAAACAACATTTCAATGAGAATCAAATCTTCTGGTCCTTGATAGGTTGCCTACACAAACTATTTGCACTCTCACACATCATTTATGTAGCTGAAGGTAGAAGCAGGACAGCAGCCCTATAATCTTTGTGTGAGAGCCACAGCAACAACATGTTGATAATATCTAAGAGCATCTGAATACTCAAGAGGTACAAATCTCTTTTTAGTGCACACCAGGTCAAGAGATAAAGAGTGATGTCAGAATGAGGGAGGTCAGGCATCCATTCCTCTCTTGTTCTCATCCTGATCACACACTGTAATGGCCTTGTCTCTCCTCCATTAATGTCAGGCTCATCCCTCGTTTCATCTGTTCATCATCACTATGCTGCGGTCGAGCCCTCAGCTTCTGATTTTATCCATGTGAAAATCACTTCTTATCTGGTCTGTTTTCCTCACACTAATCTACAGGGCTTACTGCAGGACTTGAGATGACAAAGACAAATATTCACAAAATATTCAGGTCAGATGATTTACAACAACAAAAAGAGGATGGCAATTCCATCTCGCTTGTCCTCTGACATCAAAACATTCAACTCACTCGGGAGATTAGTGCTATGACTTTAGTTTTTGTTGTAACTTTTCTACTTCTCAAAATATTTAACTTTATTTAAAGTAAATTTCCAAACTGATATTCCTTCAATTCCTTTAAAAAACACTGTTCTCTCCAAAATCTACTTCTGCATACTTTGTTTTTATATGAACTTTTTAGCCATCTAGCTAATATTAATTTGTTTTCCTACATTTAGCTTTTCATCAACAGCTTTGCTGATTTAAGCTTTTAGCTATGATTTTGCTTGTTTTAGCTTATAGATGTTGTTTTGCTCACTGCTACTTTTAGCTCTATGCTAGTTTTACCTTTTAGCTACGATTTAGCTTTTAACTACTGTTCAGCTCAAGCTTTAAGCTACAGTTTTGCTAGTTTTGGATTTAACTGCTGTCTTGTTAATTTGAGCTTTCAGCTGCAATTCTGGTCATTTTAGCTTTTAGTTACAGTTTTACTGACGTTTTCTGCTTGTTTTAACGTCAACAATTCAGTCAATTCATTCTTCAACAAATTTGAACAAAGTCAGCACTCAACATTCACACTGCATATTCACAGAAAATGCAGTTTCACTAGTTTATATTGTTAATTTACTTTCCTTTGCCTCTCATACGAACATAATATCCTTGGTAGATCTAATTTCTAAACTCATTTAAAAATGGGAAAGGACAATATTGTCAGCATCAAGGGAAATAAAAGTCAAATGTGTCTACTTGGTACCAATAGCATCATCTTTGTCCACCTGTGAGCTCACCTCAATGATTTTGCGAGCTTCACGGTAACGGCCTGTTTGCAGGAAGGCGAAGAACAGATAGTACAGCATGGTCATCTCCCCAACCTCATGACTAATACAGTCCATGGCTGAAAAGATAACAGGCAAGCAGAGAAAGAGAGCAGAGAAGGGTTGTGAATCAAAATGTCCCAGAGGTAATCAAACAAACCACATTCTTCATCATTTCCCCCAGATTCCATTATTTGGCACATAGTCCCCGGCACAAAGCGCTTGTATCAAGTCTGCCCACAAACACACATAAATTCCTGAGTCAAAGCCGAAGCTCTGCTGGTGAACTCACTAAATCATTCAGCTCAGCATTATAGACTATCTCTGTGCAGCAGCTTCAGGACAGGTAACACACACACACACTTTGTCCAAATGAGACTGCACATTCAGCAAAGCCAAGGATGAAAAGTAACTCCTCTCCCTTTTGTGCTTTGTGAACTTTTAGTCACTCAGAAATTAAACATGCTTTAGATTTACCGCTGCCAAGTTTGCAAACAGGTTGAGTTGGCTTTTCATTTTACGATTTCTAAATTAAAAGCTGTTGTGCTTTTCTTTTATTGGAAAAAACCCTGCAGTTTTTCAACCTAACTTTTTTTGTTGATGTCTAAATTTAATTTGAGGTTGGAAATATGAGTGAAGAACCTTGGACAAGCTGTGGCCTGCTTGGTTCATTGAAGGCTAAACTGCTTGACGATGATAGTTTACGGAGATTTAAGTCAAAAGGAGAGTTTTCAGGCTCCCCAACAAAAAAATGAGTTAAAACCACTCAGCTCAGATTCAAACGACAGAGTAGGACATGGAATAATTGGCATTTTGAAAACGTGATTGGTGTTTTAAATGCTGTTTGAACGTAAAAACTGTAAAAGTTATTTTGTTTGTTAGGACAGGATGACAGACTATTGAGGGCTTGTCACCTTTTGGGATGTGTGTGGATGAAACGGAGGGACAGCATGCGGAGAGGTGCTCCACTGCTCGGCCTCGACCGTCACACACTCAGAGCCACTTGCCCACTCGACACATTGAACTTGACATTTTCACTGTGCCACTGTAGAACTATAGAGAGGCTGCTCTAAAAATGACTGGATGAGGCGCTTCACTATGACCCTGGTCTAAACCTTTCTGACCCTTGGGTCCTCTGATACACTTTTGGAATAGCTGGCGCCTAATGTGTGCTTTTAATGCAAATACTAAAAGAGCACTTTGAAAAAAAAAACAAAAAAAAACAGTGTAACATGTTAAAGTTAAAAAACTAATGAAAGTACCACAATGCTTAAGAATGTGTATTTTTAACATTATTGCCAACTAACATGGAATATCCTGGAATATCTTGCCAAAAGATCTGAAGCTCTCGACCTTGACCTCTCTAAGTGGCTTTAAGAATCTGTTGGACTCCTGGCAAGGACCAACCAGACATGTTCCTGTTTTTAGTTTTCTACATTTGCCTTATAATCTAGTCGTTTTGCCATTTTTTTGCCATCTTATTTTTAATTTGTATAAAAAAAAAATCTGTATGCCTCTTTTATGATTGTCTATTGTTGTCGCTGTTGTCCATTGTTGTCATCATTCTTTGTTGAAATCAGGTCTCTCTTGTAAATGAGTCCTCGAGGCTCAATGGGATTAACCTGTCTAAATAAAGGTTGAATGAATGAACAAAAAAAACATGAGTCAAATACCGTATTTTCCACTGTATAAGTCGCATCGGTCCAAAAATGTCCAATAAAGTAGAAAAACAACATAAATACGTTGCTTCGCTGTATAAGTCGCATCTATTATGCGTCACCGCTGACCACCTGGAAATGTGGGCCAGTATTGTGCCAAAAAAATCGATTGGCTGCCAAAAAGGCAGCTGCGGGAGCGCGCACAGGAGGACTTTAACAAGAATTTAACAAGATTAACACTTAAAAACAATTATTTGTTTGCTCGAAATTATAGCAAAGGTGCATCTCAGTTGAACTTTTATCAGCTGAATTTCAAAAATCGATTTGCGGCTGCAGGAGCGCGCAGAGGGAGGACTCGCTGTGCATTTCTTTGAAATTTAACAAGATAACCACCTAAACACAATTATTTGTTTGCTCGACATTATAGTAAAGGTGTGTCTCAGTTGAACTTTTCCTTATTAAATGCACTTTAATGGTGAAATCAGCTGCATTTCACCTGGGCGGTGTGGCAAAATGCAGCTGATTTGACATTTGCTTCAGGAGGTCCAGAGCCAGAAGAAGGTGGCTTGGTATGGCAAGCCAAGTGTCTCATTAATAGCAATTTTTACCTATTAATGAGACACTTGACTTGCCATAAAACTCGACAGCCCTCTAGTGGCTAAAAATGGTAGTGTTCAATATTTTCCATGTCAGAATGAATGAAATCATTAGATCTCTGCCAAAAATAGGGTTATTAATATGGGGGGGAAAACATATATTAGTCACTTCAGTGCATAAATCGCAGGACTTGCAAATGTATGCAAAAAGGTGCGACTTATACGGCAAAAAATATGGTAATCATGTGCGTCTGCAAGCAAATTATCTCATGAACCTGAAAAAAAGATTTTAACAAAACCCTAAAAAATAATAATAATAATTGAATGTTCACCTACCACTGTTTAAATCTAGCTGGGTTTTTTTTTTGCTACTTTTTCCTTTTGACTTTCCTTTTGGTTGTCATCTTATTTTGATTTGTTAAAAAAAATTAATTTGTATGCCTCTTTTATGACTGTCTAATGTTGTCGTTGTTGTCCACTGTTGTCATCACGCGTTGTTAAAGAAATCAGGTCTCTCTTGTAAATGAGTCCCTGAGGCTCAATGGGATTAACCTGGATAAATAAAGGTTGAATGAATGAAAACTCAGAACAAAACCCTTTTCAAGATGTCTGCCACAGCTTATTGTCCTTAGAAAAACATAAAAACGGCTACAGCGCACTCGTTTTTTATTTTTAGATTTGAGATAAATTTTTGTATGGCAGCAGCTGAGCATCATCTACATCACCCATAGGTGATATCCATTAAATTTAGGAATGCTGATTTAATATGTCACGCCTTGTCAATGGATTTAAGTCAAAAACACACATGGATCTGAGGTCTGCAACACTTTTAGTCCTTCCAGTGACCTACACCTCCTTAAAATCTTTTATTTGTACTTTTTCAAATCCAAAACTTCAGACTGGTTTCAGAACATTAGGTATATTTATATACATAGACCTGAGAATAAGTCTACAGAAGATCACTTAACTTTTTATTTTCTTAATGTGTAACATGTTAAAATAGTGTAAGAGTACAGCTTAAGTGGAATATAATGTCTGTTGTTGACTTTTGTTGTTTTCTTGCAGGGGATGAAATGATATATACAAAGTTGATTGTTGTTCTGCTAAAGGTTATATCAGAAATGAACCTTTTTGTAGTAAATCGGTGTCTCCTTTCTCCACCAGAGCAACAGCGAGGTCATGGACGCACGGCATCTTGTTGTAGAGCTTGTGAAACTCCAGGATTGCTTCGAGAGCGCCGGTCAAGTCGCCTCTACACACACACACACACACACACACACACACACACACACACACACACACACACACACACACACACACACACACACATGCACGCACGCACACACAAACATGGAGAGAGATGGGGGAGGAAAGTTAGATGCCAGGTCCGTCCAATCAGTCATGTACAGGATTGTGTCAGTGGAGAATAAAGAGTGTATCATGGGGTGTTAACCCCGTGGCCTCCAATTCAAGCACCATGACCCATTCAAACAATACGGGCCTTTGATTTTATGACAGCACAACTGAGAGAGATGAAGCCTTTTGCCCTCAATACATCATTCTCACACAACCAGGCACGCTCTCGCACACCTTTCTGTGAGGGGCTAATGACTCTATGGACAGGCTTTTAGATGTGAAGCAATACAGCAGATAAAAGGACTTCACTGATCTTTACCCTCTCTGCACAGACTCAAACTTCTCCTGCGCTCCGTCTCTTTTGTCCAACCCGAACCTTAACCTCCCCTCATTTCCTCTCCTCTCATTTCCCTTCTCTCCCAAACTTCACATTTCCTTTCAGTCTTCATTATTTTATCTTCTTTTTTTGATTTCATGCCGCCAGCTTCTTGACTATGACCTCCCCGCTCCACCAGCTGAGCAACCCTTTCATAACTTGTGCCCTTCTTCTCATGTCATCCTTTTCTCGTTCCGTCCATCCCCTTATCTTACCTCGCAACAAACAAAAGTGCTCACAGAGAGAGGATTTGTGCCCGATGGAGTGATCACGAGAAAAGAGGAGGGAAAACAAGTGAGTTTGCAGAAGACCACTTCAATCCCCTCTATTGTGACAGTGCTGCCATCAATCTGCTGATTGGGTAATTACCATGTCAATCACGCAGAGGTCAAAGCAGATAGGGCTCTCATGGGGGAGGAAACAGCTTGAATGTTAGATTGAGAGTGAACAGGTGTAATTTCTCAAGTGTTTTCGACTCTAATCAATTAGATGAGCACAGATACAAAAATATGCCCCAAATGACCAACAACGTGGAAAATGTATAAAAACACACACACCCATTTGACCTTGGTTTCGGTTTCTGTGCGGCAGGAAAAGGGGAGAGGGAAGAATGGAGGAGGAATAGAGTGATTGGGGCTGGAAGGCAAAGAGGTCTGCTAATTGAAATGAAGAGGCACAACATTATTCAGCAGTGCCGGTGAAGAGGCTGTTCAACGGCACAACAGTCTGACTGAACAGCACGAGACAAAGAGATTTTTGAAAACGAGAGGAACGCCGAGACTGAGCGAGAGCGACAAAGGAGTTCATGTCTCTCCAAATGAGCGGAAAAGAAAAAGATTTTGTGCAAAACGTGTAACATTTTACATACAATGACATTGTTTCTTTTGTGGTGCATATGGAGTCATTTCATGTTGGTGGATGCTTCATCTCTGTTAACTGTCCACCTCATCATCTCCTCCATTAAACACTTATAATCCCTCCATCCTAATAAGAGATCTTAAAAAAGTACTCAGTCTTTTGGAAAGAAAAAAAAAAAAGGGGGGGGGGGGGGCTGGGGCTGGCGTTGCAATTACACCCCACCTCTCCGGCTGCTGATCCACCCCCTAAAAAGAGCTAAAGATGTCGAAAGATGGCTAATTTCCCCTAGGTACAATTTAACTGTCACTTTGCGTTGCCATTTACTGCGGCGCACAGCCCCGTTAATGTCCCCAACTTTGCATGTCAGCCACTTTCCAGCCAATTAAGTCCTGAAAAAAATAACAAGTGCTTTGCTCAGTGGAAACCTGAAGGATGAGACAGGGTGGCTCATCTTGACTAATCTCTACACCCCCTCCAATCAGGTTTTCCTTTTGCCCTGTCCCATTCCTTTGTTTAGGGGAGACGGGCAGCCCCGTTACCAAGCCACTGTCCTCGCATGGGGGGGGGGGGGGGGATGAGGTGTCTGTGTCTTGAAACACAAATGAGACTGTGATCATGACACCACTAGCCTGCTGTTAGATGTGCGCAAGAATGGCACTTACTTATTACAGACATTATCTCCACCCCTGCCAGGTGATTGTGTGTAAAATGTGAATTATTTGGTCATACAAAGCCAGGTGAACATTTTACAAATAAATATGGCAACTTGTTATTTAAACATTAGGTGTCAAGTTAACATGAAAGCTATTTAATTTTAACTACTATATCTTATAATATGCAAGCCTTTTCAGTCCATGGTTGATTTACAAGATGAAAGTAAATATAGTTTTCATCCTCTACATATGTTTAAACATTATCTGAATCAAAAAGTAATCAAGACTTTAATAAGGCTAAAATTGGAAAACGTGCTCGTAACCCACTTTGAGGAGTATTTTCTAAATATTCAAATAATCTTTTAAGAAACTATGCCAATATTTAAATGACTAGAAAACTCAAAACTAACTTATTCAAAATGTATTTATTTCTTCTCAAATAAATTTTTATCCCCGATTCATGTAAATTACAAACTAATGTTCACTTCCTTTAAAAAAAAAAATGTGTAATTTAAAATATGTTTTTATTATCTTGATTCTGTACTATCATGCAGACCAAAAATAAAATTCTATGATCTTTGAACAATGTTCAGTCAGGTCAGCTGGATGGTTTCTCTTTTATTTATTTTTATTTTTTGCTGAGACGTTTCGTCCTTCATCTAAAGGACTTCTTCAGTCCGAGGAGCCACAAACAAACTGGAGTCCCACAAATACCACACTCCCGAACTTGGATGTTTTTTATGACTGTGCAATGACTGAACATTTTTGGATTTGTACCTGGATTATTGAGCACAAACTTTGGTATGATCTTGGTGGGGGGGGGGGGGGGGGGGGTTGAATTTTTCAAATTGTACAAAAAATTAAAAAGTAATATGATACTGGGATTTGCATTGATTGAATTTGGTTTGAAAAGTAGATACTGCATTGACATTGACATTTTTTCTTAAAGCTGCGAAATTAGTCACTTCAACTGGCTGGATACCTGCACAATAACAAGGATTTTACTTTTCCAAAGCAGTTACAAGGACTGCTGATATCAACTAAATAAAGATTTTATTCCACATTTAAAGGTCCAAGTAGGTGATGTCCTTGGTTTTCTAATATTTTAGTCTTCATCTTTGTTCAGTGTAGCTAACAAGCTCGGTGCAAAAATGTACTGAATAAATCAAACTTTAGCTCTTAAATGTTAAAAGTTCATTATCGTGGTCCAGTGAACTTAGCGGAGCATTTCATCGTTTTTTTCAAGATTCAAAGGGATGAACATGAGGTTGAGCTCAAACAGAATTCTTCAAGTTTAATATTTATCTGTTAAGCTTTTAGTCTCATGTTCCTCTTTTTTTCAGCTTTTGCCTATTCCATTTATCTACTGTAATTATTTTAGACCTTAGCAGTGGAAGTCAATGAGGCATGTTTCCTCTGGGCAGCTCATCTCTTTTCAGCTATGTGCCCACCTCTTCATACTCCATCATTCTGCTGCTGCCTTATACATGTCCTGCCAGCTCTTCATTTTGTTGGACTCATTAGCATTTACTGTCGCTAATCACTTCCTCAAGGATGGCAATCTGAGCTAGCTGCCAACAAGCGCGGTGGCAGGTTAGCACACACAATACTGAGCGGACGGGCATGAAGGCTAACGGGGCGGCGTGTATGATGGGCTGTCAAGGGCTAATCTGGCAGAGAAGTGTTCATTAAGTCATTAGCGCTGACGCAGCGATGAGATGGGTGCAGACGAGAGTGATGCCTGCTTTGTCCTCTTTTATAGCTTCCCTCCATCCCTCCTCCCCCACCCGACTGTCTGTCTGTCCACTGACTGACGCAATGAAGAGGTGGAGACGAACACGTGAAGATAAAAAGAGAAAAGTCAAGTGCTGTGGTACTTAAACCTGCCCTGAAGCTCGGCTGCACCGCTGCTTTACAATTCTGAAGGTTTCACACTTGCAAAAAACTTTTAGAAGAGTAAAAATTAATTGAAAAAAGTTTTTACAACAAGGATTTTATGATGAAAGCAACAGAGATTTGGTTTAGTTTACTTCCTGCATCAAAACCTAAAGTATCAAATCATAAAGTGATAACATTCTGTTCACTTTTAGCTCAGTTTTGTAAAAATAAATAAATCAACTAAATCCTGAAGGATAAAATCTGATGAATCTCTAAAAAGAAAAAAGAAAATAAAAAAAAAAATTAAAGTATAAGTGACACTTTCTATTGTTTTAAAACTCCAGTGCCAGGTAAAATTGTGAACTTGAATTTTGTGCATACATTCGGCTCCTTACCTAGGCCTCGTCAGCTAACGTGTTACCAGCTGCTTTCTTGTTCTCACGTGTTCAGTAGTATGTGTTTGCTGCTGTATCAGCTGGAGGAAGTACAACTGGCGCTTGATTTGTAAGCTCGGCTGCGGTAAGCTGCTGTGTGTGTTTGTGTTTTGGCTGCCGTTGATGACCCAGGAGTAAATTAGTCTGCTAATCTCAGAGAGGCAGTGATTATCGAGTGAACCTGGAAACTCTGTTTGTGCCAGAGAAAAGAGTTAAAGCAACACAAACAGCAGCAGGGGAGTACCTTGTGTATGTGTGTGTGTAAGCATCATTTGCAAAGGTCTACCTCTTGCGCTGCAATGCACAAAAGGTAGACCGTATGAAAGCATGTGCAGGTTGTGCATGGTGGGCCCCTGACAGTGCACAGAGTGTCTATAGTAAATCCAGCAATTAGTGTTCTGTGCATAATTAACATGCTAATGAGTCGATCTAGTTAAAAGCTGCACCCACAAAAAGAATACACACGCACGCACTGAATAACATGCTGAATAGAGTTGAAAGGTGGGCCAATGCCAGTGACCCCATAGTGCATGTTTGCTAACACTTATTTGCATATTTGCCTTATGGGAAGAAGCATCGATGGCCAGCTCTCTCCACTAACGCACTTAAATCTCAAAGGACAGCGGTGGGTGTTTCACGAGCTCATGGGCGGAGGCTCATGGGAGAGGTTGCAGCTGGCGCATCCTCAAACAAACAAAACCTGGCTTTAACACACAAATACACACTTAACATAAATGAACAATTTCCACATCCTCTCCCTTTCTGAATCGCTGACCCAGACGATAACCTCAGCTATGATCATAGGGAGGGATGAGTGACTCGCTGAGAAACACATACATACACACACCTGGCAACAGACTTTTGGCAGATCAGGACACAAATTTTCAAAACAAAAGTGAGCTTGTTGGCTGCTTAATGGAACATTGGAGTCATGAAACTACAGCATACCACAACAAAAACACATGTTTAAACATTAAATCTGGGTAAGACAAGTTTGATTTTGTCAGCTTGGTTTAGTGACAATGCCAGTTTTACCTGTTCAGGAAAGCCCTAACTATTGGTGAGTAGAGACTGGAAGTGGGGTTTGCCAGTCCAAGAGTGACGATGGTGTCCAGTAGATGGCGGACGGTGGATATATCGCCCTCGATTGATACTGCGGTAAGCATGTGAAAGACGCCGATCAATTGGGAGCTAGTGAACACCAGCCCATTCTCTTTCACCTCCTTCAGGATGTCCACTGCTTCTGTAGGGGGAGACGAATGAAAGAGGTGCATCACTGAGATGAGTGGATAAGTTTCCATGAAAAAGCTGGGACATGAGTGATTTAAAAATAAAGAAAAAAGAAAACAACAAAAGACGAGAAGAAAGCGAGATAATGCAGAAAGATGAGCAGAGAGAAAGCAAGAGGTGGGCAGAGCTTGGCTTAGAGTAGGGTGTGTGAATATGATAAAAGGCCCCTTTAGCTAATTCCATGTAGGGAAAACAAACCCATATTAAAACAGCATTTTGCACCCAGCGGGGACTCAAATCCAACCCCGTATAATGCCAACTCTGTGCTAATTGCTACTTGCAGTTTTCTAAACGAGACTACAATTACCAGACCTCTACAATGGAGGCCAGCTTTTTGCTGTGGCCATGTGGAAAGCACTTGGGGGGCTAAATTATAGGTATGTGGCAACAAGGGCCTGTTGTGGCCCCAGAAAGACCTCAGTAAGCGGGCTGAGGGGTGGATCGGTTTGGTCAAGTCGAGCTGGTAATGGAGGGCTTTTTACTGGGCCAAGCGCCCATCTGGCCAACATGAGAGGCTAAATGGTGAAAAGAGAGTGTTATGCGTGTATATGTGTGTTTGGGTAAAGTAATTAAGAAGCGTTTACTGTCTATTTAGACAGCTGCTAATGGGCTGTCAGTGATACAGCCGCTATCCACCACAGATACTAATCTATACACCAAGAGCAATAAAGAAGAGATGGAGAGATGCAGACACACTGAATTCATCTGAATAATCTGCATTCAATCTCCAGTTGAAGGACAGTAACAACAATGCTTAAAAACTACAAGTTATTTTTGCTGCTCTTTCTGGTATTAATAAAAAAACACCAAAAAAGGAAAGCACATTAAGTGAACAAATGCTGGTGTAATAATTCCTACACCTACGCGGTTGTTACTACAACAAAACTCCCGGTGAGAGCTTTGGCATCCTAATTTTCATCTGTCTCTGCACCCATCCACCTCCTTGTGCCAGCTGTTATGGCAATGTCACCCAAAAACTGCCACTGATTTAATGTGACAAGGGAAAACCGGGGTGTGAAGGGTGGAACTGGGGCAATGAACACTGGAAGAACCACTATAAAATACAGCGGTTAAAGGCAAATCAGTGCAAGAGGGATGAATATGTTTGAAGAAGTTGGTAAGCAGAATGCAGGTTTAACATCAGCACACACAACAACAAGAAAAAAGGCATGAACAGGGTTTATGTCACTAGTTTCCTGCTCACTACATTTTTTTTAACAATAAAAGCAAATCAAAGGAAAACAAAGTGAACGCTCCTGTTTCATTTTCAACACCTGCAGTGTTTCTGTAACCTGTACACCTAGCTGTGGTCAATGTTTTAGTGAAGCAACAAAAGCAAAGAAAATAATTTGGCTATGTTAAACCTGTTTTGTAATACAGGGCTTTGGTCTGAAATAATTAAATTCAATTAAGTTTTTTTTATATTCGTCAATTCACAAAAAACATTGGCTCACGGCACTACAAAAAAAACCCATTAGGGATTCTTCAATGGCCCTGGAACGAAGCGCACCCTTTCTCTTCCCTCTCCCTGTCCTCCACCTGCTTTTTTGCTCTCTGTCTTTGCATAGGAGCTCCTATTTTTACACATCTTCCTAACTAAAAACTACTGTTTTGGATCTGACCAACTGGACTTTCGCGCAAATGACAATCTTTCCAACAAAGCGACACGGTCCTGGAGAACCCTCATCTGCTCGGATGACACGTGCAGCTGGATATATCTCTGGGGAAGTGGAATGCGATGTGTCTACCTCTGCTACTGATCGAAGACGCCGAAATTGCATATAACTGGATTTATGATAATAGGTTACCTGTTTTTGGAATTGTTTGGTTTCTGGTTTATCAACATACTAATGCCCTTTTTCCATTAGTACCTGTAGTACCGGTACAGCATGGCTCTACTCTACTCGGTATGATACATATTGTGTTTCCATTATGTTTTCAGTACCGGTTCCAGTAGGCGGGGCTCAAATTGATGTCACCCCCTCTCACCAGCTGCTGGTGGTGAGAAGCTGAAACTGTTTTCAGTACAGGGTGAGAATTTATTTTAAGTTGTGTGTATGTGTGTGTATATATATATAAACGTGTGTGTGTGTGTAACCAGATTCTACAAAAACATCTATATTTAAAATTTTATAGGTTTTCTTCATCATTTGATGCATTTGTGTCTACTTTTATTGTTCAATTAGATGTGTAGTTTTGTTTCTTGTTCACATATATATATTTTTTTTTTTAGCTTTGCTTAAAAGTTCTTGTTTTGTGATTTGTACATTTGTGGGTTAAAATGAAGTTGAAATAAAGGCTGTATCTCGTCTTTAAACATGTTTGAGGGAAATATTCCTGAGAGATCCAATAATTGTGTCTTTTTATGATTTTCAGCTGAGTTAACAGATAGTCATTAAAGTGAAAACAGGATTTCATAATAAAGCCGACAGTTTATTATTATTATTTTTTTAATCTTCAACGCACAAAAAAACAAAACAAAACAAAAAACCTTTTCTTTTCTTTTTTTTTTTCGTCACTCAGTCCTCTTCCCCCGGAGCCTCGGAACCAAAACTAAAAACTTAAATCCTGTGTCATCTTCCCGGCTCTGAGTTCTGCTGGTGACTCTCAGAGGGCCGTTGCCAGACCACGGCCTTGCGTAATCATAAAGGCTGAACCCCGACCCAGGCAGATGGGCGGACCGGGACGGGTCTGGAACGGATGGTGGAAGCGATTTTTAAAAACATTTTATGTATGAAAACAAAATATTAGTTTATTTAAAAATCACTTCCACCGTCCGTCCCAGACTCGTCCCAGTCCGCCGTCGTCCCAGTCCGCCGGGATCGGGATTCGGCCTTCATGATTACGCAGGGCCGGGGTCTGGCAACGGCCTTCTGCAAGTCACCAGCTCAAATGTTCCTTCGCGGTGACCAGCGGAGCTATGAGCACGCAAGGCCGGGATCCAGAGCCCGAGCCCCGAATCGGCACTACAGAGGATTTTCCGTGGTGATCAGTGGAACTCGGGAGCCGGGGAGATGATGCCCTGCCCGGCCTGGCTCCGAGGCTCCAGGAGCGAGGACCGGGGAGACCAGCAGAGCTCCTTCCAGCTCGCTCTGAATTTTGTCGTTGGCCACCAAGCACAAAAAATGCCAGCATGTCAGCATTAGACCACGGTGTTGTCATTATTGTTTTTAAAATAGGTCCAGTCGCTGTTCCGGTCTGAGAAATTGCAAATGGCAGATCAATGTTTTGAAAAGTTTCTGAAGGATCCAGTGACTTCGCCCCAGACCAGTCAGTCACCGACAGTGTTCTGACGTCACGTTTTCGTACCTACTCAGTTGGGTTAGAACAACAGAGCCAAGGGTCCTGAAAATAGGGACAGGTTCTACGTACCGTTACTAATGGAAAAGCCTTGGAACCGGGCTGAGCTGGGTCCAATTGGGCCGTACCGTTACTAATGGAAAAGGGGCTAAAGAAGACGGCCGCAGCTAATTTGGCCCTCGTCAGGCTGCTGCTGCTTATGTGAAGGCTTGGTTCATGCTTTGAGGACTCAAAATCAGCTGATTTATGAGTTAAAACGTAAGATGGAAGTGATTTGAATTGTAGGCCACCTGCGGCTTTAGACTCGTCAGCATGGAAACGACCTTGAAGAGGCTCGTAAGCACGGACCAGTAGAACGCGCCCTAATCTGGCCATTTCAGATCTTGGAAGTATCAGTAAGACTCAAGGTTGACAAGAAAAAAATATCTGCCTGAATAAATCAACAATTGTGGATGACTCCCTGGTTGACCTCGAAACATGCAGACTTATCAAATTCTCCTGGAAAATGTGTAAACTAAAGAAAAGCATAGTCTATCGCAACCCCCCCACCAACTTCTGTGGAGGCTTATCAGAACTATGTCGGCTGACCATTATCTTATCAGGACAATGGACTATATGCATCATGGACCGCCTTGTCATCAAATGCATATGTAACGTGTTGATAAATGTGCTTGCTGGCAGTTTTTTTGATGTTTTAAATTGTGTCCTGTTAGAACAAAGTGTGAAGAGATCCTTTTTTGTAATGCCACTATCCTCTCCTCAAGGCTTTGTCCCTTTTTCTATCTAAAACATGTATTCTGAAAAAAATAAGGCGGCTGCACTTTCTTTCGGACGACTGTACAGACATATTCTCGTATCTCGGTACAATGATAATAAAGCTTATTCCGATTCTGGTTATCGGAATGGTATCAGTCGATATATGCGATAATGTTAAATATCTGATATCAGCCATTCCATCAAAATAACTCGCTGATATAAAAGGCTTCTGTTTTATTTATTTAAGAAACTGTCAAGTATATCCATCACTGCTACTTATGCATGTTTCACTTGTTGCTTGTGAACAGGTTGAGTTTAGATGTATGAACATTTACAAATTTGCATTGTTCGAGTATTGCCATTATGTTAGAGAGAGTAAATGTCATGAATAAATTTGGCATTAAACATAATCCAAGTTCAAGTGTTACATCATTTTCAGCCCTGTTTGGCATCTGCATTCGGTAGCAGGCCAAATTGGGGAGTGGTGGCACAGAGGTTGGAGAGGGTGGGCCTGTGATCGGAAGTTCGCCGGTTCAAGCCCCAGTACCAACAACATCAAAAATGTGGGTGGGGTAGGTGAAGCACCCACACCTGCCCCCACCCTCATTCGTCCCACTCTGGGCCCTTGAGCAGGGAGCAGCCGAAAGAAGAAAAAATAAAATAAAATTGGTAGCAAGCCAAATTGACAAAGACCATGCAGAATAATGTAGTATTTTAATTCCGCAGCAGAGAAATCTATCTAGTCTCTGTAAGTAGGTCTAGGGAAAAAAATATTGGGATCGGCCGAATAAGTTTTAACATATCGGCATATCGGATATCAGCCAAAAATCCAATATTGTGCATCTCTACCTCATATACATTATAAAATGCCAATTAGTAAAAGTTATCTATCTGACAAAGCCAGTAGATTGAGGTGAATTGCCACTCTGTCACAATCCCCATCCTGGGTACTGGCAACAGTGGAAAGGAAAAACTCCCCTTTAACTAGAAAACCCTCCAGCAGAAACGGGCCCAGGATATGCAGACTGGCTGGGGTTGGAGACGACAGGAAAGTAATACAAAGAAAAGACAGAATGGCAAGTCCAGGTGTACTTTCTATTTGAAACAGTGTTTCCAAGTGGCTGGCTTTGTAGTATGATGCAACAAATTCTCAATATTGGATCAAAATAAAGCATCTCAGCAATTCTACACACTTAAAAAAAAGTCTTAACACATGATGTTTAAAAGAATCACATGGTCCTTTTTGGGTCTCCAAAATGAAATGAATACAACCTCAGATAAACAAGAACACGTGAAATGTTGGATAGGAAGGAGTTATTACAACATAAAGATAAAAAGAGATGGCAATCCATCCTGAATAGGACATGAATAAAAAACATTTTATACAATTTAAAAACAAATAATTTTCTGTCATATGTATTCACTGTCCGGGAAGCTTCAGAACATTTAACATCAAACTAAAATATCCAGCATCTGAAAGAATAATCAAAAGCCCATAGTGTGGCCGTATTACAGTTCTGGATGCTGGAAAGACAAATACAGTGGGTTGACTTATGTATACGGTTCTAACAGAGCCAATACAAAAAGACCAAAACAGCTGAAGTGGAAATTACAGGGATAAAATAAAGCACAAGTATCACTGAAAACAAAACACTTAGTTAAATAAATTTACGGTGTAAAACAATTCCAGAGAAACACAATGGTCTAAAAGGAGCCATCAACATAAACAACATCTATGTAATAAGCTCACCTGCGGTCAAGTCTGCTCCATTTATCCTTTCAGATGTAACATTTTTTTCTATCCGATTCTGTCTTTTCAAGCCTCCCTCTCTCCATCACCATTTGACAGACCCATTAATCACTGAGACCAATGGCTTGGAGCTGATCTGCCCAAATGGAGCTACGCTAGCTAACAACCATCCATCCACCATCAAAACCTACCCCATGGCGTTCTTCCCTTTATCCGTCCATTGAGCTAGTATGCATATCCATCAGCTCAGCCGAGCATCACGGCCAGCATAGCGAGCCAGACTCCACATACATACACACCAAGAGACGAGAAGGCAGACAAGCCAGGTAAACAAACATCACACAGCCCAATGGTTCATGTAATGTTCCATGACTTGACTGCTGGTGATGTCTCTTTACAGAAACACACACAAGCACTAAAGAGGAGGCCAAGACACCAAAAGACAAAACAAGTTGTGTTTACTAAAGTGGGGAGGTTGGACAGATTGAGGAAGAGGGTAAGGTCAGGTCAAAGAGATGCTCGGTGATAAAGGAGTATTTAATATAGCCAAAAGAGAGACTCGAGGGGAGGTGAAAGCTGTGTTTAGCCTCTTGAAGCCCATGTGGATACTTTTAGCAGGTTCAGTGAGAAACAGAAGTTATTCTGGAACGAAATATATCGAAATATATCACAAATATACAAGCTGTTTTTGTTTACTGTAACTGAAAAAAAAATAATTTGATGAATATCTGGAGAAGTGATATAAAAAGATATTGTGCAGTGATAATAAATCTACATAAACTAAGAAACCCTGGCATGGGTCCCTGTGCCAAAGTATTTAAAAATAAAAGGGTCAAATAGTTGGATGAACCATGATCTTTCAGAAAAAGTAACATTTAATAAAGCAACTTGTGATTATGACTTTTGATATGTTAATTTTACAAATATTACGGAAAGTCTTACTTAATTATGTACATAACTTTTAAACGACTAGAACCAAAAATGCAATAAACAGAACCGAAAATAATTTGTCAGAAATTGGAAAATAACCCTTTAAATGACAAGTTGGACTCTCACAAATACTGAAAAATTAGACATTTTTAAAGATTTAAATTGAGCACATTTTATGCAAAGTTGATGTGCACTGGTTTTATTGTTTTTGCACAAGACTTTCCGAAAAAAACAATACCACACAGTAACTAGCGAGTAAGATTTAGACTTCACAAAAGTCATGTTTAAAATAAATGGTACACAAGCAGCCTAAGACAATTAATTGGTTTATAGAAGAAAAATAATTACAACAAAGCTATGTAAAAAGAATGTGACCAAAATAATATCAGAAGGATAAAGTTAAGTTGGCGGTGGGTTGAGAAGCTTTAGACACCAGCGATAAAACAATGGGGCCATTAAAGCTGGTGGAAATAAAGTGAGATGCCAGGAGACGTGATCTTCAGCTGAGCCTGGTGGGTGCTGGGAGCCAGGGGGACCAGCGTCTGGGTGGGGACAAGCTAACATCAAGGTTAGCCATGTGTGCTAATGTGGCTGACAAGCCTTGCCTCCATATGCGCACTCTGGCTAATGGCAAATGCGTTGAGCGCTGCCTATACACATCCCAACGCACACACGCAGATGAACACACCAACTAGTGTGCCACCAAATGCCTTTTGCTTGAATTCACATGCAAATTTGTGTGTCTCTGTGTGTGCGTGTGTGAAATGTTCAAGCACTTTGGCGGACATGATCTGCCATTAGCATCAAGGCGGATTTCAATAATTCGGGGGGGGGGGGGGGGGGGGGGGGATGCAGTCCTGTAATTTTCCCCCTCTCTTATTTCACACTGACGTGTGTGTGTGTGTGGCAAGAGAATGACACACTTTGAGAAAGATGGGATGTGAGGGTCAAACAGAGACAGAAGCAAGAACAGAGAGCGAGTGATGAGGGGAGGAAAGACGAGAACAGACAAGGGAAACAGTTCTGTCACTGAATGCAAAAAGCGAAGCAGAAAAACTGATAGTAATTGGGTCTTCGAGGGGCAGAAGGAAACCCACCGTAGAATTCTGAAAATGGCCCGCTAATATGGTTTCAGGAAGCGAGAGGGATTGTGACAGAGTTGTTGACATACGGTACACAAAAAAGCTGAAACATGCACAATCACACTGGCTTTATAACATTGTACAAGAAAAGGTGAAGGGAAATATGGTTGGATGGGCGTAGGTCATTTATTTCAGGAGACAAAATTAAAATAACATTTTTAGCATAATTCCTACAATGCAGTTTTGAAGACAATAATATAACTTAGAATGCTTGGTTTGTAAAGTTTGTATTTGCTAAACATGTAGGATAAAGAAACTAAATGAAAAATGGCAAAAACTGAATGTTGTGTTCTATTTTCCCTACATGGAGGAAATTATATGTTCCAATAAACATGGCAAATCTGTCTTTTATATCAGTGTTTTCATATATGAACAAACAAGTTATGATTTTGTGCACACAGCTTAATTTGGCATGCAACATCAAAGGTAGTTTACATTACGTAGTGGAGTTGACTCATCAATTTAAACCAGTGCCAACTTATTATTGGCAGGATCACTTTAAAGTGACAGGTGAGTTAGCCAGCAGTAGCTAGGATTCAGATCAATCACTTTTGTTTCAATGTTGTTATCACTCTTAGTAAAAAAATAAAAATAAAATCAGGTCTCTCTTGCAAATGAGTCCCCGAGGCTCAATGGGATTAACCTGTATAAATAAAGGTTGAATTTTGAACCTAATAAACCAAAAACATTGACCACTAAGTGCAGTGTTTTAAAATGTCACAGTGACTGTGTCCATCTTTTGTTGGTTTTTTTTGGCTGTAAAGTTCGTGCTGTTCCGTGTATTATTGTTTTTACACTATTAAGTGTTTAGCGTATTTCTTAGTTCATATCTTAGATCTTATTACTGTTTTCCTTTTAGAAATTATACTTTTGTTGGATGTAACTGGGACCCTGTGTACACAATTTCGTTCCACCACATGTACCACATGCGATGTGAATGACAATAAAGAACCTTGACCTTGAAAATTTTAACATTTAGGGGAGTCTAATAAGGACTGACTTACTTTTGGAGTCAGTTAAAGGTTGCCATTAAATGAACTGCAGCGTTTGGTGCTTTAGCTTTGTGTTTAAGTTACACATGACACGTTGATTTTTAACTCTCCTGCTGCCCTTGGATCAAACAGCCCACAAAGCCAAACTGAGGCCCAAGGGCAGCAGGTGGGTCATTAATCTGTCCTCCAGCTCTACTGTCAAAAATCTTGTGTTATTTTTGATCCGGACATGTCTTTTATCCTCCACATTAAAAACGTTACTAGAACCGCCTTCTTCCACCTGCGTAATATCACTAAAATTAGAAACATCTTATCTAAATATGATGCAGAAAAACTGGTTCATGCATTTGTCATGTCTAGACTGGACTATTGCAATGGTTTGTTATCTGGGTGTCCGAATACTTCTTTAAAAAGTCTTGAGTTAATCCAAAATGCTGCTGCCAGAGTCTTAACTGGAGTTAGTAGGAGATCATCTCTCTCCAGTTTTAGCTTCTCTCCATTGGCTCCCTGTCAAATCCAGAATTGAATTCAAAATCTTACTTCTAACCTACAAAGCCCTCAACAACCTAGCTCCATCTTATATTCGAGATCTTATTGTTCCATATTTTCCTAACAGAGCACTTCACTCTCAAACTGCAGGCTATCTCGTGGTCCCTAGAGTCTTCAAAAGCAGAATAGGAGGAAGATCTTTCAGTTATCAGGCTCCCCTCTTGTGGAGCCAACTTCCAGTTTCTGTCCGTGAGGCTGACACATTGTCCAGGTTTAAGATTTTCCTTTTTGACAAATCCTATAATTAGGGTTGGCTTGTTATGCTGCCATAGGCTTAGCCTACTGAAGGACAAATTGACCTCATTTCCTTAAATGATTTGCTAAATTTAAATGGTTTTCATTTGATACTATTTCTATCTTAACATGTGATTCTTGACGTGCCATTGTATATCTGTTCCTCCTTCCTGTTCCTCTCAAACCCAGCCGGTCGAAGCAGATGGCCACTTGTCCTGAGCCTGCTTCTGCTAAAGGTTTCTTCCTCATGACAGAGTTTTTCCTTTCCACTGTCGCCTTCATGCTTGCTCAAGATGAGAATATGTGATGGAGTTAAATTCAAAGCAGTCTGCTCCTCAGATAAATTCTTAAAGTATTATTTTTATATATGGATGTTTCTGTTAACTTATTTGACAAATTAATATTTCTGTTCAGTGTTCTGAGATGACTTCTGTTGTGACTTGGCGCTATATCAATAAATTTAATTGAACTGCCTTTCCACCACCCTGATAACATCAAGAGACAAAGAAATATCACTTCTTTCCCCATAAGAACATATACCAGAAATTATGTGCAACATTTTAACAGACAAGTAGTTTGTAAAATGCAAAAAACAAGTTCTTCCACATTGATGGAAACTTACCCTCAACTTTGTCATTCAGGGCGAGTGTCTTGACCAGTCTGATGTATTTATCATTATCCAGTAAAAATGATGAGTCCTTTTGACTCCTAATAGCAGGGACAGAAAGAGTGAGATAGCTTTGTTTAATATAATCTACGTACAGTAATGTAATGCACTTGTTATACGTTTTCAAAGTTCAATCAGACGCTGGAAGCAGCTGGTGAAAGATAGGGAGGAAATAAGTGACAAAAGGGGGAGAGTTTCCTGTGTTTCAGGTAAACAACAGAGTGGCTGGACCTTACATTAATGTCTCCCTTAATACCAATCAAGTTAAACTTTAATGGCCGCAGTGCAGCCATGTGTGTGTTTGCTGCAGCACTCACATCTCCCTCTTTAGGTTGAGCGCCTCCTCCACATTGTTTTTGAAACAGCACAGGTCGACGAGAGCAGCGTAATTCTCGACTGTCATCTGCTCTTCGTGTTGCTGCTTCAGCTCAAGCGCATACTCCAGGTTCTGATCAGACAACAAAACTCTCAGAAAAATGATGCACAGACAACACATCGAATGTAGAAAAACACAAAGTCTTGTGAGACAGAATAACTCCCAAAGAAACCCTACCTTCTCAGCACACAGATATATGATGGCTTGTTTGAGAAAGGCGCCATACGGTTGGTTTTCTGCTTTCAGTTCAGCCATTTTTTTCTCAAGAGCCAAAACATGTCCACGTACCTGAAAAAATAAAAGATGTCTGACAAATATATGTGATCAACGGTCATCCTCATATCTACATGAACTTACAGATACTTTAAAAAAGAGTTGGGAACTTCAGCTCTTTGTATCCGACCTGCCACATGGTTTCAAACAAAAATTAAATATCAAAAACTCAGAGAGGAAAAATGTCAACAAACGATGGGACTTCTGTGATAATCCAACAGTAAAGCCAAGTTTAAGGCCATTAAAAGCAACATGTGTGCTCAAGCCTTAGCACAAGGTAGATAAGTTGGCTGACAGGGGTATATCATGGCAACTGCCATAAGAAAAGAAAAGTGGAAGCAGAATGCTGCTCTTTTCAAGAAAAACGAACAAGTGAATATTTTTGTAAAAGTGAAAAGCAAACCCGTGTGTTTATTTTTGACAAGTTGCTGCAGTGATGAAGAATGCCAAAGTGAAGGAGTTGAAAGGATGGATGCAGAACATTAAAGTTCCTGTGCTTTGTCGGCGTTTAACAAGACCACAGAGAGACATGGACAACTTTATGAGAGCAGGTTTTGTGGTGAGAGAATAAAAGTAAAGCTGAATTCTCCTTTAGGAAGGAATGTATCATTGTTGCTGCATTAAAATAACTTTCAAAATACCAAATCTGTCCTGTTCATTAAAAAAAAAAAAAAAACTTTCTCAAGTCCAAAAATAAATGTACTGAAAAAACTCAGCAGAAACTGTTAAAAATAATTAATTTTTTACAAACAGATAACAGTCATTTTATAAATTTGCAATTGTTGCATCTTAGTCCACATACTGAGTGTGACACTTCGAGGACATTTTAAACTTTAAATGGCTCCCCAAGAGAGAGAGAGGGGGAAAAATAAAATGTTCCTCACCCCTGGCCCACATGCGTCAAACTCAAGGCCCGGGGGCCAAATGTGGCCCTCGTTGACATTTTCTCTGGCCCCCAAGAAGATGTGTTAAACGTCAAATGCTTTTGTCACTGAGAACATCAAATGAGACTAATCAAACCCTTGTTGAGGAACATGTGACCAAAGCTTTTAATTTTGGCCCCCTTTTGTAAGAGAGTTTGACACCCCAGCAGAGTCTAAACACTCTCTGACTGAAAAATTGAATCCAACCACTTTGGAGTAAGCTGTTGGGGGAAGAATCAGTTTTGTGTTGTGTGTTTCCTTGACTGATGAAGCCTTCTGGATCGAAGGTGAAACGTGTCAGCACAAAAAAAGAAACTGTCCAGATGACCTGAGTGAAAAATGTTGGATTGTATACCTGGTTCACTGAGTATGGACTTTGGCGTTCTTCTGACGCAAACTCCTGGGTTGTTCTTTCTTGTGGGTCCACTAAAGCCATCACATCCTAACAAACACACATTCAACATTTGCATAAGAGTTAACATCTGTTTCATGTGGTAAAACTCCAGAAACTGTAAGGTATCAATAATTTGAATGCTTCCTCGCTGAAGTCTTATAGTCTATTTGGGCCTTTGGGTTGTCTACCTAACTAAAGCTTTTCTGTATTTTTGTATCTGTTGTGGAGCATTTTTCCTATCAATTTTCCAAAGTGCTTTACAAGAAGGCACAAGGTGAGTTAGGTCAGACTACAATAAAATATGTAGCTCAAAACAACTTGAATATTTTATCACCGCAAACAGATGTTCTGAATGGAGTTGCAAACGGGGTAAATTTCCATAAGTTCAGCTGGGGAATTTTAAAAATATCTCAACATTGGAAACTATTCATGGAAATTATGGGAATTTATTTGAATTTCCAGAAAATTAGGGAGAATTTAAACAAACTGTATCATTTCTAAATAAAAACATAATTGAGTTTAGTCATTGGCAGATAATGAGTTTGACCCAAAGTTTGTGAAAGTAACCAATTTTGTGATTAAATTTGCTACATTTAGCCTAATTTGCATCTATGGTTCACAACCACACAACTTATAGAGCACAAAGAGTTTTGAACATTTTTTCCAGAACCTTTTCTAACTCCATGTAAAGAAAAATCATCACTTTATGTGATTTTTTTTTTTTCATGTTTTTTGTCATTGCAATCACATAAAACAACAAAATTTAGTAAATTATCACAAAAAAATATTGAAATGTCTAAATTTATGTACAGAAAATGTCAAATTCTTATTCACAGAACTCTGGGCAAAGCACGTCAGTTGATCATTATTGTGGTTTTGTCCTTTTATCTGGGAAAAAAAACTGCATTTCGCAACAAAACTATAACTCTGGACAAAGATTTTTTTTGTTCCCATCTGTCTCGGTCTGTTGTTTTAGTTAAGATTATGCTAAAATATTCCCTCCAACTATACTTATACAGTAGTCCCTCGTTTATCACGAGGTTTAGGGGACCACACCCCCCCAAGATAAGTGAAAAACCATGAAGTAGGGGATACAGTCGTCCAAGTTCAAGTTTCTCTCCCAATCTCCCACTTTCTGTGTAAATAAACAATTTAAATTTAAATACTGTAATATTTTAAATGAACAATGCATGCAGCATGTATTGTGTATTTAAAATATTACAGTAATTAAGTTTAAACTGTAGAGAAGTGCAGCAAAACATCAAATGGTTAACCCTTCATGCAGCTGCTTCAGCACAGAGGAGAAATGTGTGGGTGGCAGAGAGCCGCAGGTGGCAGAGAGCGGAGATCATGACAGGCTGCAGAGGGAGCTTCTCCCTGCACCTGTAGGCTGCACAAAGGTACAGCAGGTGCCAAATCCATCCATTATCTTTTACCCGCTTCTTCCATTTTGGGTCACGGGGGTCGCCGGTGCCCATGTCTGGCAATCAGGTGCCAAATCATTTAAAATAATTTATTTAAAAATAAACAATCCATGCCGCTCGTGTGGCTCATCAGCAATGGCCACTCTTGCTTTGAAAAACTGAGAAAGAGCGAGTCCGCGAAAGTCTACCCGCGAAGTAGTGACGGACTACTGTAATCTGTGTTAAGGGCCAATCTTCAGTTTTTCAATTCCATGTTTACTCCTGATCTTTTTAAACCATAAATTCCTGTTAATTCCAACTGAATGTTCCCAACACTGAAAATTCCTGTAATTTACCAACCCTAGCTCTGAAATCAGCGACAGTCAGACAGCAACTGAACGTGTACCTTGATGAGCGCGAAGCTGTTATAAGACTCCAGAATGTTCTTAATCCCTTTATAGATGTTATGGGGAATTGTAATGTTCTGCAAAGAAAAAACACACAAACAAAAAACAGCAGGAGCAGAACTTGATGAATGAAAATCTGAGAAATTTAAGAAATACAATAACCAACAGATTACAAACGTTTCTCCAGCAAAACTAAAAACAGACACCAAAAAAATATTTTATGTTTTGCAAACTTGTTAGACTCTTTAATAAGAGCATGAATGGATTGCAGGTAAAATTATTATCAATACAAATAAAACAGCACTTGTAAATTAATGTGTCATATCACTGGCTGCTGCTTTGAATTTCATGAATTCAAAGCAGCAGCAAATTAACAAAACTTTGGATTTTCATGCAAAAGAAAAGTTTGCAATGTGTCAGCTTGAGCTTCAAACTAAAGGTTCCAGCTTTTTTCCACTTGTATAAACAACTTTATATAAAGTTATTATCAAACATGATTATTTTTTAGCTTAGCTACATTAACATTTTTATTTAATTTTTTTAATTGGAATTTTCACCTTATATTGTTAAATTGAAGTGTTTGTCTTAACTTTTGTATTGATCCGTATTTGGTTTCAATGTAAAAAATAAATAAATAAATAAATAAACGATCAAACACAATGAATGATTTTAGCTCCTTGGTACCCAAAAACATCTTGATGGTATATTTTATTTAGCTGTGTTTAAAAAGCACATCGTTTCAGGTCTGAGTGTATAAACCCTTCTTCAGCAGGAAGGTGAGGACTGAATTAAAAATACACTTTAGTAGTGTTTGGCTGGGTGAGGGTTTTTGTTTACTTTATGAGTGTGTGTGTGTGTGTGTGTGTGTGTTTGTCTTTGCTACATTGAGGG
>NC_056498.1:58869298-58870572 GCF_014905685.2 Nematolebias whitei | reverse complement strand
GGGGGGGGGGGGGGGGGGGGGCAAACACATCTGAGCTGAGCGCTGTTTGTCTCGACAATTTTCGAGCCAATCAACGTGAGTGTTAGTGTTCAGCGTGTGAGGGAAAATGTTGTCTTTAGCTTTTTAGCTAGCACGCTGCTAACTTGATGGGGGGGGGGGGGTTGAGCGCAAGTTCGGTAGACTGTGCACTCAAGTTCTGTGGACGTGGTAGGGCACCCCACTTGCATCATGAGTCTGCCTTATGAGGGCTTGGTTCGTGCCTCGAGCACCCAGACTCAAATGTATTTGGCAAAATGGATCAGATTTTGGGGAATACTCTCAGGCACAGTTTACTGGTGTGGCCATTTAACTTGGACGTTTTGGAACCGAGTGGACCAACAGACTCAAGGTAGATGTCATTAAAGATCTGCCTGTCCCCAAAACAATCATGTTTACCTGAACTCGGCTCCCTGACTGGCCACCTTAACTTAATTCGCCTGGAAGTTTTGTAAACCTGATGCTCTACCCTTCCCTTTCCTCCCCTCCTACAGAAGAATTCCATGGACTTTTCAGAGGGGCCCAGCTGAATAAACATTCTGTCATCATTTCAGGACTCTTTGGATTCATCCTTGGTCATCCTCAACACCAAGTTTTTGTGGTGGATTTTGTTGTTCTATATTTTGTGCAGACTTTTCCAATCTAAATAACAGAAAGATCATTTAAATTTTTTTATATGCTTTGAGACTGAATACTTTACTAAATAAAGTAGTTAAAAATTAACCTTTGTTTTTTTAGTTTTTATATAATACTGCAAAGCAACGGTCCAGGGGCCTTTCTGGGTGGAGTTTGCATGTTCTCTCCGTGCATGCGTGGGTTTTCTCCGGGTCATTCGGTTTCCTCCCACAGACCAAAAACAAGCATGTTAGGCTGATTGGTAACTCTAAATTGTCCCTAGGTGTGAGTGAGAGAGTGAATGGTTGTTTGTCTCGTTTGTCTCCATGTGTCCCTGTGATGGACTTGCGACCCATCCAGGGTGTACCCCGCCCCTCGCACAGTATTTGCTGGACATGGGCACCAGCGACCCCCGTGACCCAAAATGGAACAGACGGGTAAAGATAATGGATGGATGGATGGATGGATGGACTGCAAAGCAACGTGTTAAGTTAATTTTGTCAAATGAATAACTATGGTTTCGTTTTTTTATTTTTTTGGTTATATCACGAAATTTATCGTTAGTCAGAATGCTCTAAAACATCATATTATGTTTGAGCCATATTGCCCATCTCTTTTATTTA
>NC_056498.1:58867822-58869198 GCF_014905685.2 Nematolebias whitei | reverse complement strand
CTTGATCAGGCTGGTGGTGTTGTTGCTCCAGCTGAGGTTGTCATTCAGGTGCACACCCAAGTACTTGTAGCTGGAGACCACTTCCACCGCAGATCCTCCTAAGGGGTTTGATCCTCTGAAATCCACAATCATCTCCTTCATTTGTTGTTTGCATTGTTTTCATACAATAAGATCTACAAGAGAACCTCACAAATGAATAAACTGTTTTTCAATTTTCAAACTGCACAAAAAGGAATATTCTGCACACACTACTTTTCAAATACATGTGTACAAACCACCTGCTGTGGATGAATCTGTCAACACGAGCGCATGGATCAGCTTGCCTGTCAATGTGACTGTTACTGCTGCAGATTCACAAAAGTAATGCTGCTTTCAAAGTTGGTGGAAAACTAGGACATCTGAGCATTATGAGATTTACTGAGTTATTGAGAACAGACACATTTCTGGCACAATCAATAGACGTGTTTGCTTGTTCTTCCTAGTGGCTGGTTTAGTGTTTTTTATTTTTTATTTTTCCCAAAAATTGTAAATCTGTCCAAGGTATGGAATCCCATTTTGGCTTCAATGTCATGGTAAAGGTTGTCATATTTATTAAAATGCTCTTTTCACAAACTGAATTATTTGAAATGCTCACAGGAGTTCAAAAGCATCTGTTTTTGGTTAAGCACTCAGGTATGGTACAATTTTCCCAACCTATCAAAGTCAACTTTATTGTCAAAACTGCAATATGTACAGGACATACACAGGATTGAAATTATATTGCTCTCAGACCCCTGGTGCATCAATAAGCATTAAACATTAAAACATTTAATAAACATAAGCATAAAAGGAAATAATAAAAGTATGATACTGTCCTAAATTGTAGTATAGCAGTATAAAAATATAAAAAAGTATATCAGGCAGCACGGTGGCACAACTGGTAGAGCTGCTGCCTCTCAGAGAGCAGGTCCCTGGTTCAAACCCCGGTCCAGGGGCCTTTCTGGGTGGAGTTTGCATGTTCTCTCCGTGCATGGGTGGGTTTTCTCTGGGTACTCCGGTTTCCTCCCACAGAAAAAAAAAAAACCATGCATGTTAGGCTGATTGGTAACTCGAAATTGTCCCTAGGTGTGAGTGAGAGAGTAAATGTTTGTTTGTCTCGTTTATCCCTATGTGGCCCTGTGATGGACTTGCGACCCATCCAGGGTGTACCCCGCCCCTCGCACAGTGATTGCTGGACATGGGCACCGGCGACCCCCGTGACCCAAAATAGAAGAAGTGGGTAAAGATAATGGATGGATGGATGGAAAAAAGTATATCTATAAAATAAAATGAAGGCCCTGACAATGACATTTGTAGTAAAGTGACAAAGCAGCATATGAAGTGAATGTACACAGTAT
>NC_056498.1:58865463-58867722 GCF_014905685.2 Nematolebias whitei | reverse complement strand
TTGAAACATGACTTAGTCAAAATCATAGCTTGTCAAAAGCCACATGTTGGGTCATTTGACTCATCAACTCATAACATAAATGAATTCTATAAAGTTTTACGTCCTCACAGCCTTTCTGTTGTATTCTTACTGAGGCACGGGTTTCCAGAAACACCAAACCAAAACCTCTGCATCATCTCGTCTCTTACCTTAAACAAGCCGGGGAAAGTGATGTTTTCTAACGTTGAATTTGGCTTGATAATTTTGCTTAAACGCTCCAAGGGATCCGAGTAGTTGCACTGAAAACAGAGGAAAGAAGCAAACATGAGCCACTTAGGTCAAAAATCTAAAATGGGCAACAACTGCAGATTTAGATGCAAAGACTTCTGATATTATCAGCCAGCATCTGTATATGGCATGTTTTTTTCTGATTTAAAGAACCTTGTTGTCTGCTGCTTTATTCTGCTGGTGGTGAAGCTCCAGGATCCAGATGGAGGGGATGATGCTTATGAGGAACAGGAAGATTGTTGGAGAAAACCTGCAGCAGAACAAAGAGGATTTAAGATTTAGATGATCGATCCTGACACTGTGAATATTTATCAGGTTATATTCATCGGGGCTGACATAAGCAATTTGGTGACAATAAATGGGTTAAATCATGAGATAATATTTATTTTAATTTCCATTCATTCTTTAAAACATCTCTAACTTATGAACCCTGAAGCCTTGAGCTCGCTCCATACAGATAAAACCCACGTACACACCGTTAATATATCTATTAAATACAACAAAATTAATTTTCCCCACATTTTCAACCACTGAGAAGGAAACAAACATCTGCTTGTTATTTGTGCATCATCCTTCCTCTTGCACAGGATTTCTGGTTAAATTGAAAGGAACTTGCTACAGATAGCAAATAATTCTGCCTGATTGCTGGAGGAATCCTTTTTGGGGAGTTTAATTTTCTGAAATGGCAGTTGCGGTTTCTTTCAGCTGCTCCAGGTCAAACACACAGGCAGTTGGGAAAGCAGGATGTAGGGGCTCACAGAGAGGGAGGGAGGCGAGAGATTCAAACAGCAACAGCTTAGATTAAATAGGCGTCACGATGCACATTTATTAAGCAATTTACTCAAAACAAATACCTCAGCGCATCCTCTAAAATTAAAAAATGTACAACACATTTACAAGCACTGCTTTAATTTACCATTTGTAATCCTTCCCGTCCTGGTTCTTCAGAGTTATGATCATTTCAACAACAAGCGGCAGGAAGAGAAAAGTCAGAAACCAGTAGTAGTGGCTTTCCTTCACATAGGCCACCCTCCAGACACCGACCAGAGAGACGAGGATGAACAAGGTTCTGGTGATGATGGCGCTCAGGAAGCTGAAGAGGCCCATGATGCTGAGTGTCTGAAGGTTTTCCTCGGGTCTCACAGATGTTGGCCGCTGCTCCCACACTGACTGGAATAGAAGCAGGCGTTCTCCAACAAAGTCCCTAAAGTTTGGAGCTCCGCCTTGGGTGAGTTTTCCTGCCCTGACAGGCAGACAGAAAGTGGATTGTTCTGATAACGGTGAGAAATGACGCTGCTGCTTGTAAGCTGAGCTCAGTCAGAAGATGTTTTTTTTTCCTCTTTTCGTGTGATTTATGTCGGACAGTCTGACTTCACCACAAACTCTAAAGGGCCATTTCACACCATCAGCTCTTTTAAGCAGACAAAGCTTTAAAAAGAAAAGTACATCCTGTTAGGTTTATAACTCCTGGAAGTTAAATTATGCTCGACCGCAGCTGCGGTGTACAAACATTCACGCAATGGCATGAGGTTACTACTACTTTAATATTTTATAAAGTGTAGTTTTAATACATTTAGTGAGTTTAGGGACAACAAAGTTATATGTTTTACATTATATGTAAAGTAAATTATAATATTGTCTAAACAAAAACATTTGAAAGATTTGTCTTGTTTTGTGGGGTTGATTTGGCTTTTTCCAATTAATTTTGGTTCTTGAAATGACTGAATGTAGAAAAACTTTGGATCATTTCCAGGACACAAACCGAACTGTACTCGGGACAGCTTGGCAGTCTTCCACAGAACAAACAAAAATTAAAACACAAAATAATAATCAAAACTGCTTGTTTTTTTTAAGAAACTCATGAACACTCCATACCACAGCACACATCCCCAAAGGACCAACAAATAAACAAAAGACAAAAGGGGGAATATTAAGGAGCAGACTACTTTGAATTTATATATGTATATATATATATACATATATAAATTCAAA
>NC_056498.1:58858604-58865363 GCF_014905685.2 Nematolebias whitei | reverse complement strand
CAAGCTTGTTCTGCAAAAAGAACAGACAACTTGGGGTGTAAACAAAAAAAAAAACTAAATAAAAATATATTACACACACACACACACACTTTTTTTTTTGTTTGTTTTGTTTTTGGGTTTTTTGTTGTATTTTTTTTTTGTTCACACCCCAAGTTGTCTGTTCTTCTTGCAGAACAAGCTTCCAGTTTTGTTGTTGGGCCATTCCTCAGACCTGAGACCGGGGGAGTTTGTGGTTGCCATTGGCAGCCCGTTTTCCCTCCAGAACACCGTAACTACAGGAATCGTCAGCACCACTCAGAGAGGAGGCCGCGAGCTCGGCCTTCGCAACTCGGACATGGACTACATTCAGACCGATGCCATTATTAATGTAAATAAAAATGTGCATTGCCTTTGTTTACTTTGTCTACTAAACATATATAATACGTAAGGTGTCATTTTGGTTCACAGTATGGCAACTCTGGAGGGCCTCTAGTTAATCTGGTAAGCTGTTTTTTATTTTATTTTAGGAGCCAACATTTTATTGTTCCTTGAATTAAAACATCCAGCAAATGGACGTTTATTTGATATTTCCTGCTTTTTTTTTTTTAGGATGGCGAAGTGATTGGGATCAATACGTTGAAAGTGACAGCAGGAATTTCATTTGCCATTCCCTCAGACAAGATTCGACAGTTTTTAGCCGAGTCTTACGACCGACAGTCCAGAGGTATGAAGCTTTCCTGACACAACTTTTCACAGTTTCATTGCTTCTCTTCAGTCACTGTCATAGAAAATAAGAGCTCCAATGTTTTGCAACTTTTTACTTCATTGTATTTGTGTTCCCTTGAGGCAATTTTTTCTATCTTTTTAAATAAAAAACATTTAGACTTTTTCTCCTAATTCTTTATAACACAGTCAAACACTTGGGGTTGGTTAAGTAGATGTTTCTTACTATTTTCCACATCCCAGAAACATCATCTTGCACTCTTACTCTACTTTGTACGATCACTTTGGCACCAAGCTCCCAGACACGATCAGGATGCAGTTATGCTTTAGAAAGTCAGCACAATGCTGCTGTCACAACTATTACAGCTGTTTCCATGACTTTGCCACAATCATGAGCATGCTCTAGACATGATGCCGATGTGGCAAGCCTTAGCATTAGTCTGTTGCAAATTCTCCATGACCAAGACACACTGGTGCACACAAGCCCTACATCCTAGATACACCACTGTTACCACCACACTCAACCCAGGATCTAGATATGGGGCCACCGTGATGACAAACTACTATGACCTTATGCTCAAAACCATTGTGGACCTGCATGCTCTATCATACATAATGGGAGAGCTCACTGTATTTTTAATACAGTACTCACCCAAAGGCATTGCCAACACCCTGCAAAAACCATTCACATCCTGGCTGATGCTAAATTCATCCGAGTGAATGAATGGTTGATCGTCTTGTTTGTCCTTATGTGACCCAGTGAAGGACTTGTCCTGTTAAGTGTGTCCAAAAAGGATGGATGGATGGATGGATGGATGGATGGATGGATGGATGGATGGATGGATGGATGGAGTCATCATCCAGTGTGACGGAGGCCTTAATGTGATCAAAGGGCAACAAGAAACAGCAGAAAGAAAATGCATAACTGTCTCACAGTTTAAGTTTAATGATTAAACCAGTCCATGCAGACAGACATATATTAAACATTTGTATGTGTATGTGACTTGAAGTCATGATATAAACATTTTGTGCAAGATGATAAATGATGATTCAGGAACCTTGATATTTGTTGCTCGCCTTCTGTGTCACTACTTTTTAGGGCGAACGGACACAAAGAAGAAGTATATTGGTGTGAGAATGATGACTCTCACTCCGACGTAAGTTGCCTCTGTTGTCAGCTGTGCATTTGGTACATAAATAAATATATTTTTCATGCTGGGACACTAGAGAATTGCATCATGTATGTGATTTATTTTGTGAAACTTCAAATGATTGAATGACTGGTTTAAGTTTATTCCCCTCCTCTTTTGACTTTCCAGGTTAGCCAAAGAGCTGAAGACTCGGCATCGTGACTTCCCGGACATCACCTCAGGAGCTTATGTTATGGAGGTTATAGCAAAGACACCAGCTGCAACGTAAGAAAACAACTGTCATAATACGAATTCTAAAAAAAAAACCCCATAATTAAATAAATCTTAAATTTTAGATTTTCTGCGAGATGCAAACAAAAATTGAGCCTAACTCACTTCAAATTGTGGGTTTCTTTGACCCATCCAATACACGTGTACTGGTACTTAAATCAGTAATTTAGTTACTTTCCTCGCTGCCACCGTCAGTAATAGATGCAGCATTTCCTCTCTTAACTTACCGTAATTTCCGGACTATTGAGCGCACCTGAATATAAGCCGCACCCACTAAATTTAAAAAGGAAAAAAAATTGTACATACTGTATATAAGCTGCACTTGTGTACAAGCGGGGGGTGTCCACATTGTAACATGAAATATTTACACAGCAAGATTTTTAAAAACTTTTAATTAAATACCGGTAACAAACACAAATACGTACAGTATTACGTACAAAGTTTCTTCCCCTCTCTAGTAGACTAATGAAACCCAAGTTTCATTTGTTCACTGTGACCTGTTAGGTAATTCCATTGGTCAGTTTTATTTTTTTTTATTTTACTTTTATTTATACAGTTAGTCTCATTGAGTCACGAGGACCCTCCCCCCTAGAGAAACGTGTATTGGGCAGCTGTGTGAGCACCCGGGTGTGATGAAACAAAATGTTATGGTCGCATGAAGCTCATTAGCCCGTCAAAAAAAAAAAAAAAATCCATAAACTAGCTGCAGCAATGTATAAACCGCAGTGTTCAAAGCGCGCGGAAAAAGTAGCGGCTTATATTCGGGAAATTACTGTATTTACTCTAGTTTAACTTAAAAGTATGTAATCACACATGCATCCTCCTACCCAACTGACCTACTAGGGCAGGGATATTCACATAAACTGATCATGGGGACACATTTACTGAAAGCCAAGAACCCAGGGGTCGGACATCCAGCAGTTATTGTCATTAATTAAGTTTGTTTTATAGTTTTAAATCATGTTTTATTAAAAAAATTAACCCATTGGTGGACCAAACTGAGCTCACCTGTAGGCCTGATTTGGCCCCTGGACTGCCATTTGAATAGCCCTGTACTAGGATGTAAACTGATGGCTAACATGCCTGAAGTGCTATATAATACTCGCCTCCTCCTACACTGGCATCAGCCATCATTGCAGCTCCAGAGGAGTGGAGGCTCAGGAGACGCTGAGGTCAGCCGTTTCCTTCAAACCTCATGCAGGGAGGTGACTAGCTGCGCTGTGGTTTCCTGTGCCTGCTCACTTTTTGTCTCTCTCCTACAAGGCCCCATCAGAGATTACTCACCACTTAACTCAAAACATTTCTGTGGTTCCTTTCATATTTGGTGTTCATTTCTTGGTTCTGTTGTGTGCTCTTGATCATGGTCCGACTTGTGTTGGTTTATGGCTTTTTGCAAGTCTTTGCTGTGATGTAAGGAGCCTGATATTTGCTGTGCCGAGTGTGTTAGGGGCAGCTGAGAGCAATGAGAGCAATGCGTGATTGCTGTTGTTAATGGATGCTGTAGAAGTGAATGTGTGGTGTTTACATGTGGTTGTAATTAAGAAGCTGTTTGAAGTCGGTTTTACTATCGACGCTGATCTGTTCTTTTATTACGGCAAAACATTTGGCCAACACGTTTAGTTACTGAAACATGATATGCTTTTAATGAATACATTATTATTGCTTGATTAAAACCATCATGTTGTGTTGATGACGGTAGTAGAGACATGTGTGCAGTATTAAATTAGACTATTTTAAATAGAAAAAGCTATAATAAAAAATGTTTGTTATATTTTTAGAGAAAGAAACAGAAATGGTCTTAAAAGCAAAATAAAAAAGTTAGATTTTAAGGTTTTATTTAAAAAAAAAAAAAGGAAAATTCTGTAATTTTAACTTCTCTATTTTTTCTAAGGTGATCAGCACATCACATATTTTTTAATGCAATCAAGATTTAAGCTTTTACAAGCTTTAATTCATGAAGAAAGTTAAGTTTAATTAAAGTTTATAAATTTTCCTGGGTACCACTTTACAATCAGACTCCCCTTATAAATGGCTAATAAATAGTTTATAGATGCGTTATTAATTCCTCTATAAACACTTTATAAATTATTAATAACTACTTATTATGCATTAATTAAGGGCAAGAAAGAGACGAAAATGACCAGTTTCTTGCCAAATAGTGAGCCAATTCACCTATATTTCATCTAGAGTTGTTATTCAGTATTAAACATTTCAGACTAAGTTACTATCTTGTAAGTACAATAAGCATCCATCCATCCATCCATTATCTTCCGCTTATTCAGAAGTCTGGTCACGGGGGTAGCAGCTTGAGCGGGAGGCCCAGACACAATAAGCACAATAAGCATTTGTAAACCTAATTATTTAGCATACAATATTGTACTTTATCACTGCATTATAAGTATCTATAGTTGTAGATACCGGTACTTATAATACAGTGATCAAGTACAGTATTATATCCTAAATAAAATATAGGTTTACAAATGCTTATTGTGCATACAAGGTAGTAAATTAGTCTGAAATGTTTAATATAACAACTCTAGATTAAATATATAGGTGAACAGATTTGGCTCAAGAAACTGGTCAGTTTTGTCTCTTTCTCGCCCTTAATTAATGCATAATAAGCAGTTATTAATGATTTATAAAGTGTTTATAGAGGAATTAATATATCTATAAACTATTTATTAGCATATATAAGGGGAGCCTTATTGTAAAGTGGTACCTTTTCCTGTAACATTTCTCAAAAATAACAGAACGTGAAAATGAACAATGTAGATTTAAATACAAAAGAATTACTAGATAAGATTTTGGTATGAGCTAAAGAATTTGAGTAGGAGGTTAGCTGCTACTTTGACTCAAAACGGTCGGGGGTGGTTCAGGCATGTGATCCAGATGCCTCCCAGGGGGAGGCGTTACAGATGTGTCCCTCCAGGAGGAGACCTCGAGGCAGCCCCAGGACTTACAAGATAGATTATATCTCTTGGTCGTGCTGGGAATCCCTTGGCACTTAGGATGTGGCTTTGGAGAGGGAAGTCTGCACATCTAAACTTGGACTCCACACTAAAAGATACATGAGCTAAAAGTAAAACGATATTTTGTGCTAAAACATAATTTCACTCGACTGTAATAGCCAGGCCTATAAATCAAAAGGTTTCTGCTGTTCTGGGCAACGTGCAGCTTGTAAATCTCAGTAATTAATCTTCTTTTCTTCAGTGGTGGACTTAAAGAACACGATGTCATCATCTCTATCAACGGCCAGCGGATTTCAACAGCGACTGACGTCAGCGCTGCCGTCAAGAAAGATGACACTTTGAAAGTTGTTGTTCGCCGTGGCAATGAGGATGCCATCCTCACTGTTGTTCCGATGGAGATCGACCCTTGACTCGTTAGGAATCGCACCACAGGAGCTGGGGTTAGGTTGAACTTATCACCAGAGGACCTTATGTGGGCGGGGGTTGACACCCCCCCTCATGTGGCTAGAGGCCCAGAGAGGCCACACATCCAGGAAAATTCTGGCTTTGTCTTGAAATGACTACAGGTGCTCTGAAAGCAGTGCTGTGCTTTGTTTTCACTTTTAGTCTTTAATGCTTTTATCAATGCTACTACTGTTTGTTCACAAACAATATCGATATATATATATATATATATCTATATCAGACCTTCTGCTTTTTAAGCAATTTTAGATACTCACTGAGCAAATCTGATTTGTATTGTATCTTTTGTTTCCTAGACTTTTTTTAAGTACTGTAGAATTCTTTTTTTGTAATTATGTGATGTATACTGAGAAAAATAAAGGGTTTACTTACATTTTTTCCATTGTTGCTCTTGTCATATTCCTTTTTGAATCTCTGTTCTATAAAACACATAAACTCACAATCTAGTATGGAAGTCCATTTTTGCCAGTTTCTTTAAAAATATCTATACTTCTAAGTCATAATTATGAGACACAATCCTAAAATGATGACTTAGCATGAGATGCTAAGTCAGTTTTAATAATTATGAAATGCTATGTCATAAATATGACATTATCTCATAATAATTTTGTGATGGTGTCTTGTATGACTTGGAGGATGTTTTTCATGCTTATTAAGCATTAACACAAACTAACTGGGCTAACTACACACCTTATTGGGCAAATCTATGCTGTTTCTGCTTCCGTCTGCTAATTTAAACTTCTTCTTTTTATAACTACTATTCAGCTGTTTTGGGGAAGTTTCAGCCCCCCCCCCCCCCCCGTGCTCATATTTGCTTCTTTCAGCCTAATTGGGAAAACTTGTGCTTTTTCTACTTCATTCTGCTAATTTAAGCTTATTTCTGCTTGTTTAGCTACAGGTCCTTCTCAAAAAATTTGCCTATTGTGATAAAGGTAATTATTTTCCATAATATAATGATAAAAATGAAACTTTCATATATTTCAGATTCATTGCACACCAACTGAAATATTTCAGGTCTTTAATTGTTTTTAATACTGATGATTATGGCATACAGCTCATGAAAACCCAAAATGCCTGTCCCAAAAAATTAGCATATCATGAAAAGGTTCTCTAAACAAGCTATTAACCTAACCATCTGAATCAACGACGTAACTCTAAACACCTGCAAAAGATTCCTGAGGCTTTTAAAAACTCCCAGCCTTGTT
>NC_056498.1:58851983-58858504 GCF_014905685.2 Nematolebias whitei | reverse complement strand
AGAGAGAGAGAGAGAGAGAGAGAGAGAGAGAGAGTTCCTGTAGTCCTGCAGTTTTCAAGCTGAAATGAAAAAGCATAATGAATATGAACTTTACAGTCTATAGTTACCTGTACATATAAACACATGGAGGTGTCTCACCTTGTGACTGACAATAAAATATGTAAATTTATGGACATTAATGAACTTATAATGATGCTCCTACTCTTTGAAGATGAACCGATGGTACCACACCATCTCTCAGTCGGACAGTGATCAGTTAGCTCAAAATCCTCTAGTTTAAAATCCTCACTGCTCAGATGAATCCTCCTCAAAGATACTTCCACCTCTTCCTCACATCTTGTTATTTGGGAAACCTTCAAAATGAAAACAGGAGATTGGTGTCTACACAAAAACATTGTACAAAGGAGGTCAATCTTTTTTTCTATCTACTTCCTATATTCTCCCTATTTTTAATGTTTTAATTTCCTAGAACTTAAACAAAACCAATTCTGATGTGTATCTGTTGATAATGAACTAAAGCTATTGAAATAGTGAGTATGCTTGTTAGAAAAATATTCCTGTCATCAGATCTCAGTTAGCTTCATTGCAGCTGAACACCATGTTACACTGAACATAACATCAGCTGGTGGACATAAATACTGTACAATATTCTATTCACAAAATACTAACAAAAATATGTTCATCTTACTTGTGAAAAGTTATCCCCCGAGACTTGACGTCAACAGTCCGTCGATTAGAACAGAAATAAACTGTGAAGTGCTGAGACATCTTCTGCTTTAACCAAATAAGGACGACCGCTCCAAGATGGCGGCCAAAATTCCTGCACCGCAGCAGCCAATGAGGGATCTACTGTTTATATCTATGGCTAGACCTGTCCCAATTCACAGCCGCTGACTTCCGGTCAATGTGATCTTTGAAGGACCCGGCCTATGTCGACGGGGTAGGCCGGGTCCTTCGAAGGATGCAGCCGTTGGATTGGGACACAGCTTATATGTGCCTACCATATGTATGTTTTCTGTAATACATTAATAGTGTTGAGTCATTTTAATGAACAATGCTGCAGATAATGCATGTTTTTATTGTGTTTACTCTGTGACACAGTTCACACTTGAACTTGTGATTCTGTGCGTCAGAATTTCAGGGATGACATGCAGAGTTAATGCCGTTAAGCAAAATAAAAAAGAGGAATGATTATACCTTTGAACGTTTTTATTTAACACAAAGCAAAACCAATGTGTCATTTTAACTGCAGTAAACACATTTAAGTAAAAGTTGTCTGCCTGAAAAAAATTAGACACATCTAACAAAGGAATATCTGATCATTTCAACTCCAGTTTGTTATCAACTCTAGTTAAAATACTGTCTAGTCAACCTTGTAATGAGTCAATAGTGAACAATATTTTAACGTCCTGACATCATTTTCAAAACTTGGACCCAAGTGTCGAGACATTTGGAGACATCTTATGTCTCCTGTCCTAATTTCACATGAACCGACACATTTTAATATTGCAACAAGAATTTCTTGTTCAAGTTCAGAAGAAGTTGGTTTTCAAAGATTTTTGAGTCCAGTCTGGCTCTTTTGGAAGAAATAATCTGTCCTGCTGTACTGAATACTTTCATATAGTCTTTCAATACAACCATGGGTGGTGTGTATCTTCTGGCTGATTCTCTGCAGTAGAATCCATTTTGGGTGTGCTAGCAGTGCTGTGGGTGCGCCCAGCTCAATGATGCATATTCTAGAATATTTGTCACTGGCCCAGCTCTTCTTGAAGGTGAGTCTAATGATACCAGCTCACTTTGCAGTTATTCAATGGACCAACTCCCCTCTCGTCATTGGTTACTTTCAAACTAACGAACAAAAAAAAACCCAACACAATGTGAATGTAACTTGTAACGCAACACATTATAAAAATGTAGTGTAGTAGAAAGTGCAGATACTTAATGTAAAATGTAGTGGAGTAAAAGTCAAAAGTACCCATGTTTCACTCTACTTGAGTAAAGCACAGATACATGAACAATGTAAAGTACAGTAACGAAGTACTTGTACTTCGTTACATCCCACCACTGGAGACAACAGGAAGAGACACAGACAAACCCAGAATGGCTGATCCAGATCTTGTTTTTATGAGAATAAAAACATAAAAAATTCACGTTAATGATGGAAATATTTATGAATACAGACATGGAGAGTAGAGCAAGGGAAGCAGCAGCAGAGTGAGGAAATGTGGTCAGCTTGTCCTCCAGCAGCTTAAACTTTTAGCAGTATGACTAAGAGAAAGCTCAGGAAACCCAAGCCAACAATAACGAAAAGAGTTCTTAAAAGGAGAGGCCTAATACTGATTTTTAAAGTAGACAGGGCATCAGCCTCATGGAAAAAAAATGGAACTTGCTTCCAGAGAAAAAGCTTTAAAAGTCCAGCTAAGCTCACACAAATTACATCTATTTTCAGGTCCAACACAACATAATTAAAAACACAATTGTTATTGTTATTGTTATATGGTAATTTTCTGACCTTATACATTAAAGTAGAAAAACTAGCTAAATTAACCAAAGTTATCTGTAATGTAAGATGTTATAGCAAAAGGCTATTCAACAAAAATGCTCAGGGGGCTGCAGTTTCTGAAAGCCAGCAGCTCAGGTGCCAGACATCCAACAATTAAAGTCATTGTGTAAATAAAGCAAGTATTACAATGATCTGTACCTTTTAAATTTGTTTGTTTTATTGCATTGAATCGTAAATGCAATAAACAGAACCAAAACCAAGATCAGAACACGCACCCAACTCCCATTTTTTTTTTTTTTTTTTTTTTTTAATTAACTCATTGGTGGGCCAGACTGAAGTCACTAGTAGACTGGAAGTGGCTTGCAGGCCGCCAGTATAGCCCTGTTATAGCATTTTGGTTCAAATGGCTAAAAGGAAGCTGAATTTCCAAGGTGTTTTTCCACTTGAGCACATTAAACTGTTTTATACATTTATAAATATTACAAATATTTCTCTACCAAAGAAGGAGCAATGCAAATATCTATATTCAGTTAGCTTAATGGGAAATTAAAGTTACTACTTCTTGTATTTGTATCTGCTTCTTTTAAACTTATTGATGCTTTTGATCCAAAGACTCAAATGGAAAGAAAACGGCAAAGAGCTCGGTGTCTCTTGCCCAGACTGTCAGAATTTGCAGGAGCAGGTAGAACCCAATGATGCAGGCAGGGGCCCAGAAACTCAGCAGAGTAAAAATAAAGGCTTTGAATAATAATAATAAATCAACAAGCTGACGTAGATGCATAAACTCACAGAGCAGGGAGTAGACAGGACAGGACCAGGACAGGACCAGAAAAGGACAAGAACAAGACAAGATCATACCCACCGATGAAACAACACTCAACAGGACTCACAGAAGACTTAAATACACAGACAAGACGGGGCATAATTACAAACAACTGGTCACGAGACAAGGGTGGAACTTGTCAGAGGTAACTAAGAGACATACTAGAGAGTACAGATAAGGAAGGCCCACCAGATAGTGCCATCCTTACACAGACATGGGTCACTGGGGCCCCACCCTGGAGCCAGGTCTGGGGGAGAGGCTTGTCAGCGAGCAAATCAGTACTTTACTAATACTATGTTCAGTGAAGGTGGGGTGCTGTTGATCTCAACCAGCGATGTCGTCAGGAGGAGGAAGGAATCATTCTTGGACTCTCTGAATCTCACCTGCACGTCTTCCATGGAGGAAGCTGAGTCGGGGGACTTCGGGGTTAGTCTGTCCATAACCATGACAGAGATCACTGAGGTAGTTAAAAAGCTCCACGGTAACAGGGCTCAGGTGATAGAAAAGATCCGCCCTGATTTCCTTAAGGCTCTGGATGTTGCAGGGCTGTCTTGGATGACACACCTTTGCAACATCACATGGACATCAGTGGCAGTGCCACTGGATTGGCAGATTGGGGTGGTAGTACTCTTCTTCAAAAAGGGGGACCGAAGGTCATGCTCCAATTATAGGGCCATCACTCTCTTTAGCTTCCCTGTTAAGGTCTATTCAGGGGTACTTCAGAAATGAGTCTGATTGTTGGTCTAACCTCAGATCCAGGAAAAACAATGCAGGTTCCGTCCTGACCGTGGAACACTGGATCAGATCTTTCCCCACACTAGGGTCTGCGAGGGGTCATGGGAGTTTGCCCATCCAGTTTACATGTGTTTTGTTGACATGGAGAAGGCATTCAATCATGTTCCTTGGGGTACACTGTGGAGGGTGATTCGGGAGTGTGGGATTGAGGGCCTGTTGCTACAAGCTGTTCTGTCCCTATACAAGTGGTGCGAGAGTTTGGTTCACATTACTGGCAGTAAGATGGACCCCTACAAAGTGGGAGTTGAACACCTCCAGGGCTGCCCATTGTCACCATTTCTGTTCATAACTTTTATGGACAGAATTGCTCTGTGCAGCCAGAGGGCAGAAGGAGTCTGGTTTGGTGGCTTCAGAATTCCGTCTTTGCTCTTTGCAGGTAATGTGGTCCTGTTGGTGTCAATGGGCCATAACCTTCATGTCTCACTGGAACAGTGTACAACCAAGTGTGAAGTTGCTGGAATGAGAATTAGCACCTCCAAATCTGAGTCCATGGTCCTCGGTCAGAAAAGTGTGGATTGCTCTCCTCAGGTGGATTGCTCTCTTCTGGTCGAGGGTGAGGTTCTGTCTCAAGTGGATGAGTTCAAGTATCTTGGGGGTTTGTTCATGAGTGAGGAAAGAATGGAGCATGAGACTGACAGACAGATTGGTGCAGCATCTGCTGTATTGCAGACGCTGTGCCGTTCCAATGTGGTAAAGAGGGAGCTGAGCTGTAAGGCAAAGCTCTCAAGCTCTCAAATTAATTCTACATTCCTACCCTCTCCTATGGCCACAAACTCTGGGTAGTGACCCAAAGAACGAGATTGTGGATACAGGCAGTTGAAATGAGTTTCCTCCGCACAGTAGCTAGACTCTCCCTTAGAGGAAGTTCAGTTAACCGGGAGAGACTTGGAGTAGAAGCGCTGCTCCTCCACATCGAGAGGATCCAGTTGAGGTGGTTCGGGCTCCCTGGGCGCCTCCCTAAGGAGGTGTTTCGGGCATGTCCGACTGGGAAGAGACCCCTGGGAAGACCCAGAACACGCTGAAGAGACTGTCTCAGTTTTTCTGTGAACGCCTTGGGAACCCAGAAGAACAGGAAGAGGTGGCTGTGGAAAGAGGTATCTGGGTTTCCCTGCTCAAGATGCTGCCCCGGTGAACCAACTTCAGAACATGTGAAAGATGGATGCATGGATAGATGCATAGATGGATAAATAGATAGATGATGATTTTGTTCAGAAGTCACAGACTTCTTTTGTCAACAGCATTGACTATGTGTGTTAGGAGAAGTGGAGAATGACGGCTCTTCTGCTTCTTCCGTATCATCTATTGGTGGCTCTGCAGCCTCTGTATCTTGTCCAAGGCACAGCCAGTATGATCAGACAAGTACCAGCTTGTCCCTTCTTCCAGAGAGCCAGACATTTTTTCCCCTTTGAATAAACAACTGCTTTTTGGTTGCAGAGTGTAGAAGTAGCCAGGTCCACAGAGAATAAAAGCACACCATAAACACACTTACAGAAGCAGGTAGAGTAGCAAAAACAGACTTAAAAAAAGAGTTGAAGCAGATCATCTGGAAAATCTGCTGTCAGTACTCACTCAGTACTTCACTCTTCAGGTTTATGAGATCACATTTTGCTCCTTCTGTCTCATTAAACAATTTGTAATCACTGTGCATCCTTAAAAGTGCGAGCCATAGCCTTTTCTAGTTGATTTAAAGTTTCATTGTGGGTCACAGTCTTTTACAGATTTGTCATTGTGATCAATAGGTCATTTCTGCATCAGTGTTAAATTAACCTCAAAATGTGGACTCAGGAGTTTGTCTAGGCCTTACAAGCTGCCAATAGATTCAAACCAGATAAAAAGGTACCCGGTATATCAAAAGCACAATATTTATCATAGTGAATTTGTACTTGATTGGTAAGTTTGTTCTTCTTAAAAACACTCAAATAATGTTCAAGGAATATTACTCATATAGTAACTACAAGTAGTTTATTTTCTATTAAATTTATTGAAAGATTGTCCCAGAAAATTTATACAGGTTCTGTAAAATCAATGGCAAGGTCTTAATTTTCTATCAGGGCACTCAAAATGTGCATTTAATTACAAACTAGCCTTGTACACATTTCCACTGAGATTTTGAACAACTGTTATTTTAAAATAACCTCCAGGGCTTTGAAGTTGGATGCCTTTCTTTCATTTAGTCTGATCTTTTGTTCACTCACAGATTCTGGATGGAATTAAAACTTCCTCTGGGTTGCTTTTTTTTTTTTTTTTTTGGCTCTATTTTTCTTGTTGAGAGGTCCAAGGTAGTTGGGGTGTTTTTTTCTGCAAAGTGCTTGATGCTTGCATTCAGAATTTTATTATAGACTTCTTTTATCAAAATGCCATTTGCTTTGAAAAGGTTGCCTGCACTATCGACTTATATAT
>NC_056498.1:58839917-58851883 GCF_014905685.2 Nematolebias whitei | reverse complement strand
AGAGTGAAAGAAAATGCAACCAGTACAGAAGTCTAGGATAGTGGTGGACATACACACACATAACTTGGGCTTAATGAGCAAATAATTCATAACAGTAAAAAGCTTTCAATGAAATTTAAATCGTTTAAAATATTTCTTTAAGGAAATTTAGATTAAAAACAGCACTTTTTTTAAATATCGTTTTAAATCTGTAAAAAATATTTCAACAACTTTTGGCCAGGAGTTAATGTCCGTCAGTCTACTTTCCTTGTATTCATCAGAAACACAGATTTCTATACAAATTATCTTAACACTGACAGTATCATGTTGCCATAGCTACTCGATTGACAGCAGAAGTCACTATATGTCAAGAAATAACGACAGATTTTCCAGCCTGACACTCTCCATCCCACAGTACAACAGATTAGAGACGGCAGTACAAAAGTCTGGCAAACCACAAAAGACACAAAGTCACACACGAGCACACACACAGGCTAAATGATGACAATGTGTGACATCTCTGGCGTTGTCAGCGAGATGGTGGAAAGGAGGAGAGAGAGAGGGGGAGATGAGAGAAGAAGAGGTCTTTAATGATTAAATTATCCCCTGACCTTGTCTTTGACAGGGGCAGGTCCTGCACGGCGACGACATGGCGCTCGCAAATACACACACAGACGCTTCTCAAGTGACAAGCCCAATTACGACCCTGTCAGGCAACCTAACCATCACAAGTGTGTATTGTGTGTACTGTGTGTGTTGAGGCAACGAGAGTGAAGCGAATGGAGGAGAGGAAGTGGATTCAGTCATAAAACGGGGACAGTAATTAATGGTGACTTAGAACATCTACACAGAAGAAAAAAAAAAAAAAAGGACACGCTTACGCAGAAGCACACTATGTTGTATGTTGTAATGATTTAAAATGTGAAAATAAAAATATTTTTAACTGACAAGTTACAGTGACTTTATGCAGTATATCAAGTTCTACACATCTTCAGTGAGTTACAGTAACAAAGTGCAGGCTGAAGCCAAAAGTTGAGTTCAGCCGAGCGTATTTTGGCTCAGAGAAAAAAATATATATCTTCAGTCCCTGCAGGCAAGTCAGCACTTTACTACTTGATTCACTTCCAGCGTTGCTCAGGGGCCGGAGTGTTTCTGTGTGGCTGTGTAGTGCTAAACTGTAAATATTCATAAACACCCCTTCAACAAATGCCTGTGAGTCAGACACTGTTCCTAAGGCTAACTTTGTGCGTGTCAGAGTGAAAGAAAATGCAACCAGTACAGAAGTCTAGGATAGTGGTGGGCATCTGCTAATTTACATATCTCCCACGGTGCTTTGGGGTGAGAGCTGAGGGCTGATGGTCCTCCATATGCATGAGACAGCCGTGTATATCTCTGTGCATGTGTGACGCAGTGGTTCTCCCCGCAGCTGCACGCATGCACAGACGCTTGTGGATGGTGTGAGAAGTTGCACATGTCACATTCACAGCATATGCTGCAGTGACCTCGATAGAGCTACGGGCCACCCTAAAACCAAGGTCTGGGGCTTCGAGGCCAAAGATGTAAAAAATAAGGAATGTAAAGTGAGGTAAAACAGGGAATGACAAACAGAAACAGGCTAAGTGACTCACTTTTTGAAGGCTGTTAAAAGGCTGCCGCGGAAAGTCATGAGGTCCAACTGGGGGAAAGAAGGATCCGACACTGAAATAAGAAGAAGAATAAAAAAATAAATAAACAAAAGTTACACAAATTATGTCAAATATGATGTGTAATAAAAATCAATGGACTAAAGTCTGACTTGTAAAACAAACCATTGAACTACTATCTAGCAGATTTTCAGCTATGTTCTGCATTTTGTTAAATTACACATTTGAGTTTAAGTAGTTGCCCAACAAAATGATTTTGGTTTATATCAACACAATCAGAAATAAATTATTGCTTTCTAAATATTGCATTAAAAAGTGTGTTTTAGATGGTTGCAGCATTAGCATAAATCCTGACTTTTCCAAAACAAAGTTGAACTAGAAACTAATGTACCGTAGTCCCTCGCTACTTCGTGGTTCGACTTTCGCGGTCTCGCTTTTGCGGTTTTTCAACAACGATCAACTTTAATATTACTCGCATGATTGGGACGGTATGAGATAAAAAGTTAACGAAAAAAATATACTTGGGACAGGTGCCGCCATTTTGTAGTTTTCTTTCAACAAGCCTAATCTGTATCACCAGTCAAAAGAACTACACCGTCCAGAAGTCAGCAGTGCTACTTTCTGCCGAAATGGAGGGAAAGTTTTGATCCGATCCGAACCTGACTAAAAAGTTTGGTCTTTATTCATAGTGACTTCGGCGCTCAGCGGCTGCAGAGGACTGTACGGAACCAACCAGGAATTGGACCAGGACTACTTCCAGCCTCATTGTTCAATCTGAGTACTGCTAGCCGGCCCATGAGGTCTCTCGAGCGGGGAGGCGTGGCTTGGAGGTCCGGTGTTTTCTCTGGAGCTCACCCAGACTTTTTTCATCCAGAACCCTCTGGATTATTTAGACTCAATCGGGACCATTGTGTGGTTTTGTGCTGGCTCTTCGAAGGTCCAGCTCCCTCTAAATGCGTATTGGTGCTCAATAAAAAGCTGATCAGAACTGGACCAAAATCAGACCAAGGCTGGTGAATACCTATATAAAATTTTGCAGAAGCTACTGTCCAGTACATATATGTATGTTGTTAAAATTATGTAGATTTAAGAGTTTAGAACATTGCAAGAATGTGGGAAGGGCTTATAAAGCCTTAAAATATATATAAATACTAAAATAAATATAGCGTTCCTACTTCATGGTTTTTCAACTATGGCGGGGGGGGGGGGGGGGGGGGAGGTGTGGAATATAACCCCCGCAATATTCGAGGGACTACTGTATCCCTAAAATTTAAAAATGGCTATGGCTTCAGGGGAAAAAAAAAACACTACTCACTTCCATTATTGATTCAGAGTTTTATACTCTCAAGATATTAACGGTATACTACCAATTATGAATCTAACCAATGTAAAAAAATATATATAATTTTCATACAGAAGCCTATAAAAATGACCAAACGTCACATTTAGATTCAGAATATCTTTTACAAAGCTATCGAGGTTGCGTGGAAAGATGTGAAACTTTTGAAAACATGAAGTAAAATAAATGTAATCAGGCAATGCACGGAGAAGAAACAGAGCCATATATGTTGCAGAGAGCGGTGAGGGCTTGAGACTAAAAGATGAAAGACAGAAAACAGGAAGAGCTATCCATTATTTAGCGTCCCTCTCCATCTCGACCCTCTGCAAGATGAGGCGCTTCTCGCTCGCGCTTTTGACAAATTCACACAGACTAATCTCTTAAAAGGCCTGATGAGCACAGAGGAGAATGAGAGGGCAAATGTGTGTGTGCTTGTGTGTATCCAAGTGTCAACACCGGAACAATTAGCCTGCAGGCGAAGCAGCGATTTTTAAGTTGATGGATGCTCGGGATGCGGCAGAGATTTTTCAAACTGTATTAAACTGCAGGGAAGTAGTGCATGCACGGATACTTACACATGGTGTACAATTTGGCCAGGTCAGTCACAGCCATCTTGCGAATTTCTGCGGTCAAATAGTTCTCAGAATCCACCGATACACCTGCATTCTGAAAAGAAAGCCACATTTTCAGTACAATTTACACGAACACAGATTTTTTTTAAAAACAGACTGATTTGGTGATTATCAATTACCTTGAGGGCTTGACGAGCCACCTCCATGTTGGGGAAGGCAGAGAGGATGTGCATGGATAAAGTTTCAGAGTCAAGGCTCACACCTAACTTTTCCATGCCTCTGATCACCTCTAGAATACCTGAAAGACAGCGATAAATCAAAATTGTGCATCCCTGTAAACACGTTTAAGATGAATTATTCAATTTTAGGCTTGAAAATGTCATTAAATAGTAGAAAACTGCTTTCATGAGCAAAGTTTGTGTCCAACAAAGAAAGGAACAATGTTTTCTTTTAATAAACATCAAAATAATCAGACCAAGTACTTTTATAATCATAGAAATGTAAAGAAAAAGTTTAAATAAAAAGGCCTAGCAGTCCGTCAAGTAATGCATTTTGCCAGGTGCTGTTTTACCTTAAATTATAGGAGTTATTGCCGTTTTTGCTCAAACAAATTGAATACCGTGATGCACGATTTCATGCGATTCTGTGAGATCTAGCTGGATGTTAAGCACTCATATGTTTTAAGCATGCCTCAGCTCCAAATACACCAAAGTTTAGCTTAATATCTGTACATTTTACTCAGTTATAGCCAATTTGCTAAGGTTGATTAGCTAAAGCAGCCGACCTTTATTGGGTTGAGTAAGTTGTAGAGGAAAATAAAAGATTACTTTCTAAGAGTTTCATTAAAACCTACCAATGTTTTTAACATGACAGAGAAACACTCACAGAGACGGGCAAAAACATTATCGCTTGGCTGGAGATAAACTGCTGATTGCGTTGTAATTTATGTGAAAAATAAGAATATTTATAATATTTGGATCCACAGTAAAGGTAAAGCATAAAAATATGATCAGTACTAGCATTAGCACTAGCACCCCAAGCAAGGTCCTGCCCTGGGGAAGGAGACTAAAAACACAACATGCATATGGAAGAGACACATAAATGAACAATCAGAGAATTCAGGGAATGGCTAATGATGGAAGCAGCGCTTTGCATATGTCTCGGAGCGGGCCTACACAGAATAAAGGCCTAAAAGAGCACAGATACATGACCTAATGTGTGTTTTTTGTAAACAGAGGTGCAACAGAAATATCAATGCATGTAAAATATTGGCTATATATAAATACATCAAGTGTACCAATACACCTTTCTCCCATGCAGCAAACTACCTTTAAGTGCCTCTTTGAGTTAACACAGCTTAAAATGTTGCATCTATTTCAAGTCTTGAAGCACACACACAAACACACGTGTATATATAGATCGTTGTATTTGCGCGTCCTCTTGGGACACATGTATTCACCTGTCAGGCTCTTTAACTGAATAAAAGATGAGTTCTGGGCTTTTATATGCCATTAAAACCTGCAGTACAGCAGCATTATTCCAGGTAGGACTACCTGACTCACTCCATTCATTCAGCCTTTGCCTCCCCTCCTATCACTCATTCATCTGCCCTTCTAACTAACCATCATGCAAGAAAAAGTAAACAGGCAATCTTGCCCTTTCTTCTCAATGGAAGATCCATCCACTCTTCTGTCCATCGGTTCATTCTTACCCTCTCATCGCTTTCATGCAACCTTTTTTATGAAAGAAGAGAGGGAGCACCTGCTTTCTTCCTGAATAATCCATAATCTATTTCACGGTGAGCCAAACAGACAGAAAACAAGTGAATGGAGACCTGGAGATATAAATGGATAAGGTGGCTGCCCCACACGTGCTTTGCGGCTTTCGGACCTGAGCTTCCACGATCATCAGCACTTTTCATCCAAGCAAGAAGAGCAAGTGTGGTTTTGTTTCGCAAGTCGCATCTTTGACCAGGAAGCTTTTAACCTTTTAAAGGCAAGGGGGTTTATCTTCCACAGTTTTGACTCCAAAAATTTTAAAGGCTTGGAGAAAGATACAGTACTTTTTTTTAAGAATGGGCCTGTTTTCTCTTGAACTTGAATATAAAATATTTATAAATACTTTTTTTTCCTCCCCCCAATGTGACCCATATTGAATACAGCACAATAAATAGCTTTGATGAAATGGGGAGAATAGTCTGGAGAAAGTCCTTAAACTTGGAAAAAAAAAAAAAACAGTTAATGTAGCTTCCATTGAAGAAGAAATCCATTTGGAAATCATAAAAAGAAGACAAGTCATTGCAGGATGATACCACTCTGTAAAAGAATGCTTTGGAAAGTTTTTTTAACTTTAACTCTAAAATATAAAGCAACATTATTCAAAGTTTAAATCGTTAAAGAACTGGGCCATGATGAAGTTGTAGTCCCTTCATCATTTTAGGTTTATGGGCATCCTATTCTAGCTCATCCTCAGCTATGTTTTTGTAGACATTGCTCAAATTCTGTTCCCATTAGTCAACTTCCACTGCATAACTAAAGGGCTGGAATTGTGTACTTGCCTAACTCTTTAGGAGATGGTCTTAATGCATTCATTCGTTCAACCTTTATTTATACAGGTTAATCCCATTGAGCCTCTGGGACTCATTTACAAGAGAGATCTGATTTTAACAAAGATTGATGACAACAGTAGACAACAAAGACAATAATAGACAATCATGAAGGATGTGTACATATTTTTTTAACAAATGAAAATAAAATGGTATTTAAAAGAAAAAATGTAACAAAAAAAAAACAGCTCGATTGTAGGGCTATGTAAAAGTAAATAAGTACAGGGTGCAATGATGGGTACGTTAGTTACAGCCAGTTATGAATCTTAATGCACCGTGATAGACAGCATCCAACATCTGCAGGGTGATTGTAGGAGCATTCATGTAAATAATGTCACCGTAATCAATGGAGGGGAGGAAAGTAAAAGTCACAAGACGTTTCCTAGAATTCAGAGTTAGACATGATTTATTTCTGAAAATGAAACCCAGTTTAATTTTCAGTTTCCTTGCCAAGTTTTCCACGTGAAGCTTAAAAGAGAGACGAGAGTCGACCAAGATGCCCAAATATTTATAGGAATCGACAAACTTAATAGGGACACCATTTGAGGATAAAATTGAGGGAAGAACCGCTGGGACCGATTTCCTGTTTAAAAAAACATCCCTTTGGTTTTGTCTGCATTTAGGACAAATTAGAGATGGAACAAATCTGACTGGATGATGTCAAAAGTGGATTGCAAAAGCTGGAAAGCCTTAGCAACTGTTTTAGCTCGACAATAAACTACTGTGTCATCAGCATAGAAATGTAAAGATGCATCAGGGATGCTCTGACCTACATTACCTATGTAGATTGTAAAGAGGGTGGGTCCTAAGACTTAGCCTTATGGTACACCATTGTTGACCATTAAATAACTGGAGGAAGTAACATTATGTTGAACACATTGCCTTCGATCTGAAAGATACCGGTAGTTAGAGAACCAACCAATGGTGTGATCTGAGAAACCAATTTCTGAGAGTTTATGACACAAGATGTTATGATCCCATGATCCACAGTGTCAAAAGCTTTAGACAGGTCTAAGCAAAGTGCAGCACAATAATCCTTAGCATCCAATGCTTCAGCTATGTCATTAAAAACCTTCAGTGAAGCAGTCGTTGTGTTGTTTCCTGAAACCAGATTGATGGGAGGTAAGATGTTAAATGAGTCTAAATACTTTTTGATTTGAGATTTTATCAGTTTTTCTAGAACCTTGACTAAAATGCAGAGTTTAGAGATGGATCAATAACTGTCCGGTGAAGTGGAGTCACCTTCCTTCAGCAAAGGTAGAACTAAGGCTGTTTTCCAAGCATCTGGAATGGAGTTTTAGCTTATGAACAGGTTAAAGATGTGGGACACCAGTACTGACCATGTTGAACCAGGCCCACTTCAAAAGTTAATCAGCTGTAAATGCACATCCACAATTCAATGCTTATCTAAATCTAATAATTACGGTACTCGATTACTTTTTAAGAATTCATTTTAACTATGACTACTTTTTTACTTAAACTTTTTTTTTCTCTTTTCTAACAAACACTCACACCCACACACAAGCTGCCCTGTACTTTAATATGATTTCCTGGTCTGTCAGAAACGGGTAACAAAATGTAATGCCAGTATGTCTTAACCTCCAGTTAGATCCGAAAATGACCTGATCACAAAAAAACAGAGCAAAAACACAATGGCATGCTTCAATAACTGCAGTTTGTAAAAAGACATACAGATTTGGCAGGGAGGAGACCTGAGACAAGTAGTAGACTTCACAAGGTTGGTAAGCATAAAATAGGACATATCATCCAGGCAAGAAGTATCAAAGTAGTGACTTAATCACAGCGGTGGTCACAAGGTATCAACATCAGCTTCATATCTGCAGGTTAACTGTCACAGATGGGAAGTGAGGCCAGAGAAAAGGGAGAAAAAGAGGAGTGGAGTGAACCGGTTGCTGTCATCTCCTGCTGTCCTTTAACATGAGCACCTGTCACTTCCCTTTTTCTCTCCCCTTCAACACCATCTGTCCCTCCATCTCTCATCACCTTTACTTAAGCTAGACTGTTGCTGAAAGGCAAAGGCAGGTTGAAAAACAGATTGCGGGACATTTTAAAATGTACTCTTTCGCGTTCACCCCCAAGTTTTTATTTTAATCCCCATTTGTTTTAATCAAGGTTTTGAGATGCTCCTCCAGTGATCCATTCAGAATAATGTGACCTGAATAGGAGACCACATAAAGAACATCAGGTCGTGGAAGTTTTAGGGGGATTCAAAGAAGGAAAACAGAACAGACGGGAGCTTTTACACTTCTCTCATCACCGAAAACGCACAAGGCGAGAAGCACTCCCTCCCTCTGAAGTTTCCCCTTCCTCTCCCTCTTTCTCTCCCTGCATGTCAGAAGTTATAAGCGGACATTGCGTTGCGACGACTGACAAGCAGTAACTAGCTGGCGGCAGGTGGCCACAACGACCGAGCATATGCTTTCACTAAACCCACCAAATCCACACCTCATCAACATGTAAGGAGATTTTTTTTTCTCCTCTACCCATCCCTCCCCCCACAGCTACCTTCCAATTCCTCAGCTCCGGCCTCTCTGCCCTCTAGTGACACCTGTGGACAAAAAGTGACACAGCCCTTAATATTTCATGGACCATGCACAGTGGGGCGCGTAATCCAAAGTGAATTCCCTCAGAGCGCTTGCATTTACATGAAATCAAGTCACTCTGCATCAGTCACATCACCTGCACTGCCCTCTGAAAGTCAACTCCCCTCCCCAGCACACACCTCCTACAGCCAATAGTTGCAAAGGGGAAACACAGAGAGATAGGGGGGAAAAGAAGCTGCATGATTCATGAGGGTTAAGGCAAACGCTGTCGGAAACAACCGAGTAAGAGAGAAGTTTCTCCACTTTTATTCCTTCTTTCCTCTTTGCGCACTGTGATACGTAAATGGACGCCGTCTGTGATGTGTAGCTGCCAGACAGTGCGGTTACAGAATTCGAGACAAGAGTTTGCATCTGTGAGAGCGTCTGGTTGTTTGAACTCGTACCCAGTCCTCTCGTTCAGACTGCTGAGATATCTCACCAGTCAAACTCCGAATCCATCTCGACCGCACGAAAGATTCAATTTGCAGCGTCGCCACAATGCTCTGACCAGTTTTCACCTCCCTGCCAGCTCAAATGCTGTCAATCGGCTGACAAGAGGAAAATCCATCATTTATTAATTGCTCTAAAAAACCCCAGAGAGAGACTCGGAGCTCAGCGAACATCAAGCACTTAAAAACCAAGCTGCTGCGAAGCACGACTGACGGGGTGCGTTCACTAACGAGCAGTGAATTCTGAAGTCTCCGGATGCCAAGAAGCAACTGAGATGATTTCCTTCACAAAAATACACACAATATCAAGATTTAAATCATTTTCACACATTGATGCAGTTACTCTAATACATGTTGTGAAAAGACAACAGAAGTACATTTATTAACAGACGCTGTGAATTTCTATGAAAACTGATCTTAACATGCAACAAAGTTTAATGAGTTTTTGTGTTAAAATTTCCTATTAAAACGAATCAAACCTGTTTTTATTTCATGAGAAGAGGTTAAAAAATACAACTCGGAGCTTTAGTCTTTCTCTAAGGTTTAAAAACCACTGAAGCAAAACGCCTAGCCTCACAAAGAAACCAAGGCGCCCCTACCAGGGGGGCAAAGGTCACCAGGTCAACCATTAATAAAAACTGTGCACCGCTTCTTCTTTGAGCTGCTTCTGAGGTTTTGAACAGAAGTTTGGCATTTTATGAATGCAGAAAAATGCTACAATAGCAGGTCAAACGCTAAATATCCATCAACAGAATTTATAAATAGTGAAAATTCAGCAACAAGAACTTATTTGAAAAAATAATCTAAATCTAATTAAAACAAAAAAACATTTATGAAAATGCTTAAAACCTTCAGGTATTAGACAAACAGATGACTGTATTTTCCAGCGTATAAATTGCAGTTTTTGGATGGATGGATGGATGGCACTACGCTGCCCAGGCAAAATTAAGCTGTTTTGACCATTAAAGTGCATTTATTAAGGAAAAGTTAAACTGAGACACACCTTTACTATAATGTCGAGCAAACAAATAATTGTTTTCAAGTGTTGATATTGTTAAATTTTGAAGCACTGCAACAGTGAGTGCTCCCGTGCACGCTCGCTTCACTCAGCTGATGCAGGCGGAGGAACGCTGGAGAGCTAGCGGCTACGGCCGCGATGGATGGATGGATGGATGGTGCTGCACCGCCCAGGTGCAGTTAAGCTGTTTGACCATTCAATAAATGCATAATTAACGCAATGGGTCAGCGGTGATGCACTTATACGCCAAAGCGACTTACATATTTTTTCCTCTTCGTGATGCTTTTTTGACTGATGCGACTTATACTCTGGAAAATACGGTACTGACATCAAGGAAGCAGTAGTCAGTGTTTCTCTGGGTGAAAGATAATGGAGAGAAAAAAGATGTCTGTCGTGTCTAAGAGCACTTCCAGATAGTCAGTCTTTTTGAGTCTCGAGAAATGTTAAGTTGGGATGCCTTTAAAAGTTCGGTGATATATTCAAAAGTTCTCCAAAGAGACCCACGTGTGGATTTGTGAAGCAGAGTTGATGTGTTCGTTTTTTATCTCCTCCCGCTGCAGCCCTCTCACGCAGCGATCAGACCTGTGTGCCCTTCACTGGCCCAGCCCAATGAAATCTGTCCCAGTTGGTTCGCTCGCTCACTCATAAATATTTGAGGCGAGCTCTACTTTAAAAGCTCTTTCTGGTACAGAGGATGTTATAATCCCCTCTACGCCTTTAACAAAAAAGATATTAAAAAACTACTAATATTATGTTCAACATTAAAACTACTTTATTTCAGGTTCAGAAGCAAGAATGTTTTTTTACAAAACACCATAGAACCCATTTGATTTTCATGTCCTCTAAAGACTGTTTACACTAAGGTTTAAAAGTCCTGGGTTTCCTGCATTCTGGTGACAGCAGTAATGTCTTGCCTCCAAGTTAAAGCTGAAAAGACGGAAAATTTCCGACCAATTTCAAGGAACTTTCTGTGGAAAACAAAGCTGGAGAACTTTGAAAATACTAACATGGAAAAACTTCAAACTTCAAAAATTCCTAAAATTTTTCAATCATACTTAAGTTGGTGGTATTTTGTGATCTTCAAAATGTCCTGAAAAGCTTGTTCTTGTTCAACGTTGGTCAAAAGAATTCTACAACATTGTTTTTAAACTTTATCACACAAAATGAAACTTTTCTTTTGCAAAACATCCACAATACCCCCAATTATTCTTAAACATTAGGTATATTTTAATGCTGCCACATGTCCTATCTACAGCAAGAGAGAAATATTAAAATTTTGTGTAAAACAGGTCTCTCTTGAAAATGAGTCCTTGTGACTCAAAGAGACTACAGTAATCACTCGCGGTTCATCGCGGACTTTCTCCATCGCGGTTTTTCAAAACAGGATTGGACATGACACACAACTGGCTGGTTGATGAATGAGACGCACGATCGGCATGGAATTTTTATTTAAAATAAATTACTTTAAATTATTTAGTACCTGCTGCACCTTTGTGCAGCCCACAGCTGCAGAAAAGGCTTCCTCCTGCACCTCTGTGAAGCCCATACTGTAGGATAAGCTTCCTGCTGCAGCTGATCAGCTGTTCGCCGTGCAGAGCGGGGAAGTAGGCGTAGCAAAGAACGCTTACAGGTCGTTTAGAATATTGCAAGAGTGTGGGAGGGGTTTAAAATGTCATTCATACACACACACACACACACACACACACATTATATATATATATATATATATATATATATATATATATATATATATATATA
>NC_056498.1:58814051-58839356 GCF_014905685.2 Nematolebias whitei | reverse complement strand
ATATATATATATATATATATATATACATACATATATACACACACACACACACACAGTGCCTTACGAATAGATTCGGCCCCCTTGAACTTTTCAACCGTTTGCCACATTTAAGGCTTCAATCAAAGATATAAAATTTTAATATTGTTGTGAAGAATCAAATATAAGTGGGACAGAATCTTGAAGTGGAATGAAATTTATTGGATGTGTCAAACTTTTGGAACAAATAAAAAACTGAAAAGTGGGGCGTGCAATAGGGCAAGACAGTGGCGCAACTGGTAGAGCTGCTGCCTCTCAGCGAGCAGGTCCTTGGTTCAAACCCCGGTCCAGGGGCCTTTCTGGGTGGAGTTTGCATGTTCTCTCCGTGCATGCGTGGGTTTTCTCCGGGTGCTCCGGTTTCCTCCCACAGACCAAAAACATGCATGTTAGGCTGATTGGTAACTCTAAAATTGTTCCTAGGTGCGAGTGAGAGAGTGAATGGTTGTTTGTCTCGTTTGTCTCTATGTGGCCCTGTGATGGACTTGTGACCCGTCCAGGGTGTACCCCGCCCCTTGCACAGTGATTGCTGGACATGGGCACCGACGACCCCCCTGACCCAAAATGGAAGAAGTGGGTAAAGATAATGGATGGATGGATGGATGGATGGATGGGGCATGCAATATTATTCGGCCCCCTTGCGTTAATACTTTGTAGCGCCGCCTTTTGCTGCAGTTCCAGCTGCAAGTCTCTTGGGGTTTGTCTCCATCAGTTTTGCACATGGAGACACTGAAATTCTTGCCCAGTCTTCTTGCAAAACAGCTGGAGCTCAGTGAGGTTGGATGGAGAGCGTTTGTGAACAGCAGTCTTCAGCTCTTTCCACAGATTCTCGATTGGATTCAGGTCTGGACTTTTACTTGGCCGTTCCAACACCTGGATATGTTTATTTGTGAACCATTCCATTGTAGATTTGGCTTTATGTTTTGGATCATTGTCTTGTTGGAAGATAAATCTCCGTTCCAATCTCAGGTCTCTTGCAGACTCAAACAGGTTTTCTTCCAGAATGGTCCTGTATTTGGCCCCATCCATCTTCCCATCAATTCTGGCCATCTTCCCTGTCCCTGCTGACGAAAAGCAGGCCCAAACCATGATGTTGCCACCGCCATGTTTGACAGTGGGGATGGTGTGTTCAGTGTGATGAGCTGTGTTGCTTTTACACCAAACATATCGTTTTGCATTGTGGCCAAACAGTTCGATTTTGGTTTCATCTGACCAGAGCACCTTCTTCCACATGTTTGGTGTGTCTCCCAGGTGCTTGTGGCAAACTTTAAACAACACTTTTTATGGATATCTTTGAGAAATGGCTTTCTTCTAGCCACTCTTCCATAAAGGCCAGATTTGTGCAGTGTACGACTGATTGTTGTCCTATGGACAGACTCTCCCACCTCAGCTGTAGATCTCTGCAGTTCATCCAGAGTGATCATGGACCTCTTGGCTGCATCTCTGATCAGTCTTCTCCTTGTTCGAGATGAAAGTTTAGAGGGACGGCCGGGTCTTGGTAGATTTGCAGTGGTCTGATACTCCTTCCATTTCAATATGATTGCTTGCACAGTGCTCCTTGAGATGTTTAAAGCTTGGGAAATCTTTTTGTATCCAAATCTGGCTTTAAACTTCTCCACAACAGTATCTCGGGCCTGCCTGCTGTGTTCCTTGGTCTTCATGATGCTCTCTGCGCTTTGAACAGAACCCTGAGACTATCACAGAGCAGGTGCATTTATACAGAGACTTGATTACACACAAGTGGATTCTATTTATCATCATCAGTCATTTGGGACAACATTGGATCATTCATCGATCCTAACTGAACTTCTGGAGTGAGTTTGCTGCACTGAAAGTAAAGGGGCCGAATAATATTGCATGCCCCACTTTTCAGTTTTTTATTTGTTTTAATAAGTTTGACACATCCAATAAATTTCATTCCACTTCAAGATTGTGTCCCACTTGTTGCTGATTCTTCATAAATTTTTTTATATCTTTATGTTTGAAGCCTGAAATGTGGCAAAAGGTTGAAAAGTTCAAGGGGGCTAAATACTTTCGCAAGGCACTGTGTATTTACACACACAGACACACACACACATACATACAATATATGCATACTAAAATAAACTACCGTATTTTTTTGGCCTACAAATGGTATATGAACTGTACTTATATAGCGCTTTTCTATCTGATCAAGATACTCAAACCGCTTTACACAACAATCTGTATCCTCATTTATCCATTCATACAGTACTATTTCTGCACAAAGAATAATCAGTGCTTTTTATCACTGTCATACACCAATGGGACACACATCGGAGGCAATGAGGGGTTCAGTGTCTTGCCCAGGGACACTTCGGAATGTGACTGCTGGTGGAATCGAACTCCCAACTCTCGCATTGGAGGATGACTGCTCTAACCACTCAGCCACAGCCGCCCTATAAGTCGCGTTTTGTTGCATAATTTGCATGCCCTGCGACTTATATGCCGAAGTGACGTATTTATGATTTTTTTCCCTCATATTTATAAACTAAATTTTTGGCTGAGATATGACCGTTTTCATTCATTCCGACTGAAAATGTTGAGCACTACCAATTTCAGCCGCTAGATGGCAATCGAGTAGTATGGCATGCTGTTGTGTCATGTAACAGGTAAAAGAGACTATTAATGACACAATCAGCTTGCCAGAGCCTGCCACCTTTGTTCTGCTTGCTTGGGAGCAACCATCAAATCAGCTTCATTTCGCTTCACCTCCCCAGTGAAAATGCAGCTAATTTGACCATTGAAGTGCATTTATTAAGAAAAAGTTCAACTGAGACACACCTTTTCTGTAATGTCGAGCAAACAAATAATTGTTTTAGGTGCTTATCTTGTTAAATTTCGAAGAAATGTGCAGTGTTCCTTCTTCCTGATTTCCTCCCTGTCTGCGCACTCCTGGAGCACCGAGGCAGCGAATACTTTTGAAATGCAGCTGATTTGACCATTAAAGTCCTCAATAAAGTAAAACTTCAACTGAGACACACCTTTACTATAAAACTGAGCAAACAAATAATTGTTTTAGGTGTTTATCTTGTTAAATTCTTGTTAAAGTCCTCCCGTGCATGCTCCCGCTGCCGCCATTTGGCAGCCAATCGATTTTTGGCACAACAGCGGCCCACATTTTCGGGTGGTCAGCGGTGACGCATAATAGATGCGACGTGTACGGCCACTTTATTAGACACATATGGACTGGTGCGACTTATAGGGCGGTGCAAACTAAGTGTACGGCAGAAAATACAGTACTTACTACTTGTACTACTACCCCTACTTCGTAGTTTTTCACTTATCGCCGTGGGGCTTGAGGGTACGGATCCCCACGATAAATGAGGGACTACTGTACTTGTATAAGGTCAAATAAAATATAAAATAAAGTGTGTGTGTGTGTGTACCATCTATATTGTTTTCCTTCAGTTTATGAGTGAGAAGGGGCCAGAAGTAATGAGGCCTTATAGGAAAGTTCTGCTCCTTTAGTACCTCCATCAGCTCAAAAGATATACCTGCAAAAAATAAATAAAACATTTAGTTATTCAGCAAAATGACAGAATTATTTTATTAAACAAACAAAAAAAAATAGCTCTAATAATAGTGTGTTACCAGTTTTATTGGCCTCCAGAGCGGCGGACAGAGTGAAGGTGAGTGGTGATTTGTGCAAATTCAACTCCAGAAGCTCATTGCAGTAGCGGACAATCTTCGTCAGAGGCTGTGGTTCAAAAAATTATATCGGATCATCAAAAAGAAAACTCAACATTTCCTGTCAGAAAGTTGGGATGTATGCCACCTTCTAAAAATCATTTCGAATAAACTTTGGAAATAATTTTGTGATCTTATCTAAAGACTTCTTTGACAAAACAAGATGAGCATTTTTTTTTATGTACCGTGCCAGCGTTGATGCAGTGTTTGAGGAAGAAGTTTCCCGTGTTTTGGGGGGAGTCGTTTGAATTTGGAGTGGGGAAAAGCTTAAGGATAATAAAAGCTACATCTTCCTGTCCTTGGGTGATGAGGTTCAGACACAAGTTCATGGCATCTAGAAAGACAACAAAAGGCATTATCTGAGCATGAATATATGTTTGCTGACTGATATCAGTCTTGTTGCTGAGCGCACAGCAACTGTTGTGGAAAAATATAATATATATATGCATGTGTGTATACAAGTACTTGGAATAAAACCCCTTTCATGCCTCAGCCGTTCTATCATCTCTGGTATGTGCTGCTGCTGTCCGGCCTTGGCCAGAGTGCAAATGACCTCCATGATGTCCCGATCCATCAGAATGCAGTCTTCGCGCTCTGCTTCCTCTAGAGTCTGAAAAGGTCGGAGGATAAAATGAAGCACAGGAGTAATTCAAAGGTCATCCATTCACTGAATACAAACAGAAAACGCAGACGTTCTGACGACGCTAACCTTTTTCATATTGTTCAGATCGCCCTTCTCAGCATACGCATTCAGCAGCGACAAATACGTCTCAATACTTGGTTCAATTCCAGCTCCCCGCATCACAGGCAGAATATGTTCAGCACTTTCAATGTTGCTAAACAGTGACAGAGAAATAACATTTTATTCCCACTGTTCTACTATCAATGCATTAATAGTATTAAATGTTAGATTAAAAGATTGAGAGCTGTGACACTCACCCTGCACGGGCATGACCCGTCACCAGAGCGCTGAAAACAGCTTCAGTGATGGGTAAATCTTTGCTTTTCATATAACCCAGGATGGTGCTGTGAGTACATGGAGAAAAACATTTAAAATAAAAAAGAATACATTAATCACAAGGCATATACAAATAAATGAACCAATCAAACTAAACAGTAACAATTTAAACTGAGAAATTGCATTTCCTGCGCAAATGCAGTGTGAATGCTTATTGCAGAATAACTTGTAGAAAAACAGCTGAAATTAGCTTAAAAAAATGCTGAAATGTACAAACTGAATTCCAAAAAAGTTGGGACACTAAACAAATTGTGAATAAAAACTGAATGCAATGATGTGGAGGTGCCAACATCTAATATTTTATTCAGAATAGAACAAAAATCACAGATCAAAAGTTTAAACTGAGAGAATGTATCATTTTAAGGGAAAAATCTGTTGTTTCCAAATTTCATGGTGTCAACAAATCCCCCAAAAATTGGGACAAGTCCATTTTTACCACTGTGTGGCATCCCCCCATTCTTCTTACAACACTCAACAGACGTCTGGGGACAGAGGAGACCAGTTTCTCAAGTTTAGAAATAGGAATGCTCTCCCATTCATGTCTAATACAGGCCTCTAACTGTTCAATCGTCTTGGGCCTTCTTTGTCGCACCTTTCTCTTTATGATGCGCCAAATGTTCTCTATAGGTGAAAGATCTGGACTGCAGGCTGGCCATTTCAGTACCCGGATCCTTCTCCTACGTAGCCATGATGTTGTGATTGCTGCAGAATGTGGTCTGGCATTATCGTGTTGAAAAATGCAGGGTCTTCCCTGAAAGAGATGACGTCTAGATGGGAGCATATGTTGTTCTAGAACCTGAACATAGTTCTCTGCATTAATGGTGCCTTTCCAGACATGCAAGCTGCCCATGCCACAAGCGCTCATGCAACCCCATACCATCAGTGATGCAGGCTTCTGAACGGAGCATTGATAACAACTTGGGCTATCCTTGTCCTCTCTGGTCCGGATGACATGGCATCCCAGTGTTCCATAAAGAACTTCAAATCGTGACTCATCTGACCACAGAACAGTCGTCCATTTTGCCACACTCCATTTTAAATGACCCCTGGCCCAGTGCAAACGTCTGACCTTGTGGAGCTTGCTTAGAAATGGCTTCCTCTTTGCACTGTAGAGTTTCAGCTGGCAACGGCGGATGGGACGGTGGATTGTGTTCACTGACAATGCTTTCTGGAAGTATTCCTGAGCCCATTCTGTTATTTCCTTGACAGTGGCATTCCTGTTTGAGGTGCAGTGACGTTTAAGGGCCCAGAGATCATGAGCATCCAGTAGAGTTTTACGGGCTTGACCCTTACGTACAGTGATTGTTCCAGATTCTCTGAATCTTTTGATGATGTTATGCACGGTTGATGATGATAACTTAAAAGTCTTTGCTATTTTACGCTGGGTAACACCATTCTAGTATTGCTGCACTATCTTTCTGCACAACAATGGTGGAATTGGTGATCCTCTTACCATCTAGGCTTCTGAGAGACACTGACACTCTGAGAAGCTCTTTTTATACCCAATCATGTTGTCAATTGACCTAATTAGTGTTAATTGGTCTTCCAGCTATTCATTATATGCTCAATTTCCTTTTTCCAGCCACTTATTGCTACTTGTCCCAACTTTTTTGGGATTTGTTGACAAGGTGAACTTTTGAATCAACATATTTTTCCTTTAAAATGTTACATTTACTCAGATTAAACTTTTGATCTGTCATCTATGTTATAATACAAATAAAATATTGACATTTGCCATCTCCCCATTATTGCATTCAGTTTTTATTCACAATTTGTTTAGTGTGCCAACTTTTTTGGAATCCGGTTTGTAGCTGAAATGGAAGAACAAGCCTAAGTTAGCAGAAGAAAGCAAAAAGAACACATATTTGCTAAATTAGGTTTGAATAAGCAGAAATGAGAACAAAAATTAGGAAATGCAATTCAAATTCAAATATACTTTATTAATCCCAGAGGGAAATAAAATGTCATCATCCTGGTTTCATTAAAGAGTTGTTATAGTTGCTGATGGCTTAAAATAAGCTTTAAAAAAAATCTAAAAAATAAGCTTAAAAAGGCTGAAATTAGCAACAACAATAAAATAGCTGAAAGTAGCTGAAAAGGCAGCAAGAAGCTTAACTACTAGAAGAAAGCGGAAAGAAATTAAATGAGCTCATAAAATGTGGAACTGGCTGAAAAAAGCTCAAATTAACATAAAAGCAACTAAATAGTAGCTGAAAGAGTACATAAAACTGAAGCTAGCAGAAAAATCTGAAAGGTGCACAACAAGCTGAAATTAGCATAAAAAAGTTAGAAGCACAAAAATGTTGTAGTTAGCAGAAATAATCTAAAAGGATCACAAAACAGCTGAAAAAAATAGCTAACACTAGCTGGAAAAAAAATGAAAATAAACTTAAAATTTGCACAAAAAAGCTGAAAGAAGCTCAACCAGAACAAAATGTAAAAGGAGCAGTAAAAGGTTGTAAACAGATCTAAAGATTTAAAGGATGGAAAATGAGCTCAGTTCATTTTCTATGAGAAAAAAGTGGCAGAAAAGGCTAAAATGTTTCAAAAAGCCAAAGTTGCACCAATACCAAAAGTCATAGCATCCTTCTCCTGAACGAGCTGAACGTTTCGATATATGATTTGTTGAAATAGCACAAAAATTGTGGAACGAAAAAGATGTTGAAAAACGTAAGGAAGAAAAATGGATCACAATAGTGTGAATACTTCATAAACATTCACACCATTACCACCTTAAAGAATGACATTAGATTTATGTGAAGCACATTTATTGGCATCATTAGAATTCATTATCAGAGTCAGAGTTTCTTTATTGTCATTCGCACCTCATGTGGTATATGTGGTGGAGCGAAATTATGTACACAGGGTCCCAGTTACATCCAACAATAAAATGTATAAGAAAAACAGTAATAACATCTAAGATATGAACTAAGAAAAACATCAACTAAATATACACTGTATATGTATGTATATGTATATGTATGTACACTGTATATGTATCATGAATTATGATGTAGTACTAGAGAAATGATTTATAACCTAACAAAATGGCTAGGTTGATAATGTCCTAAGAAACAGAACACTACAGTAGGATCTCAAGCGTTAATGCAGTTCTTCAGTTATTCACATATTCTTATTATGTGAGGACTGACCATGCGAAACCACCCAACTTACCAAAAAAATACCAAAAAACTATTTGAACTTTCACAAAAATACTACTGTTAATTTTTGAAGAAAAAGAAACAAGCCATCTACATTTTATGAATAGCATTTATTTATTTTTCAACACCACAACGTACTATGAATAACAATAAAGCTAAGATGGATAAAACAGAAAGTGGACTCACCTGGCTCCTTCAATATCTCCATTTTGACAGTAAGCATCTATCAATCTCTGGTAGGTTACCTGCGCATGAAACATTACAAAATTATTTAGAGATGAAAACAACAATACTGAATTACCAGATTGCTATAGAGAATTAGAAAATAAATGTTTAATTTGGCGAATATTAAAAAAAATATTCCACTTGCTTAATTATTTACAAAAAGCCGAGTACAAAGACAAAACTTTTCAAAACATATGTACATTTTATTCTTGGAGTTTTCGTCCTTAATGGGACCAAACAAACAGTCACGTAAATATGTTTTTTGTTTGCCACTGCTGCACCCTGCACCGTAGTACTCACTCTGTTGGGTTGGATGTTTGCTGCTTCCATTTTGGCCATGAAGTCAGTGGGGGAGAACTTGAAGTCATTCTGCAGGTAAACCTTCAGCAAGGCGTTGTAGTGACTAACATCATACTGTGCACCTGGGGAAAACAATGTTCAGTCAGTGTGATGTACAAAAAAAACAAAAAACATTCTAAATGAACAAAATGGTTACAAAAAAAGGCAGCACGGTGGCGCAACTGGTAGAGCTGCTGCCTCTCAGCGAGCAGGTCCTTGGTTCAAACCCCGGTCCAGGGGCCTTTCTGGGTGGAGTTTGCATGTTCTCTCCGTGCATGCGTGGGTTTTCTCCAGGTACTCCGGTTTCCTCCCACAGACCAAAAACATGCATGTTAGGCTGATTGGTAACTCTAAATTGTCCCTAGGTGTGAGTGAGAGAGTGAATGGTTGTTTGTCTCGTTTGGCTCTATGTGTTGGACTTGCGACCCGTCCAGGGTGTACCCCGCCCCTCGCACAGTGATTGCTGGACATGGGCACCGGCGACCCCCGTGACCCAAAATGGAATAAGCGGGTAAAGATAATGGATGGATGGTTACAAAAAAAAGTATAAATTCTGGAAGGTGGTGCATGCAGCTTCTAATTCCATCCACAAAGAATCTATTAGGTGTAACTCTCCGACGAGTTTAAGGCCCAAAAGTGAAACCAACAATTCCTCAAACACAACTGCAACAAAGAAAATACACAGCTTACTGACTGATTAAAACATAAGTTGCCTCGAGAGATGAAAAATTCTGAATGGACTTTCAAAAATCGATGTTGTTAACATTAATTTGTGCTAATACTTTAAAGCGTTTGTCCTTGAAGAGTTGCCACAGCTGCTGCATTTGCAACATTCTGCTTTGTGTTTTCACATCTTTTTCTTTTTTTACTGAACCCTGGAGAATATCTCTGTAATAGTCAAAGTTATCATAACATGACTGAATTTTTTTGTTATTTATTATTTCTGGGTCAAACTCAATACTATTGTTGCTTTTCCACTGCAGTTTTGTAGCAAATCGACGTTTATTCCAGTTGTAAGTCAGCAGGCTGTAATAAGTAGGGAGTTTTGACAATATGTTATTTTACACTCTTATCTGCATTAGAAGTACAGTAGTCCCTCATTTATCGCGGGGGATCCATACCCTGAAGATCCGTGATAAGTAAAAAACCACGAAGTAGGAACAGTGGTACAAGCAGTAGTAGTTTATATAGTAGTAGTATATATATATATATATATATATATATATATATATATAACCCTGGTCAGTCTGTAGTCCTGGTACTCCTTGACCTTACTGCTGCATTTGATACTGTGAACCACAGTATCCTTTTATCCCGGCTAGAACACTGGGTTGGGATTACTGGTGCAGCGTTAGAATGGTTCCATTCATACCTGAGCAACAGGAGTTTCTGTGTTATATTTGCCAACACTATCTACATCAGTGCCTCTTTCCTGCGGGGTCCCGCAAGGCTCCATTATTGGACCCCTTCTGTTTTCTTTGTATCTACTCCCCTTAGGGTCTATCCTGAGGAAACATGGTCTTTCCTTTCATTGTTATGCTGATGACTAAGATTTATCTGCTGTTAACACCTAACAGTTCCTCCTCCATTCGCCCTTTGTTAAAATGTCTTGATGACATCAAGACTTGGATGGCTGCAAACTTTTTGAGTTTTAATGATCAGAAGACTTAGGTCATTCTGTTTAACCCTAGCTCTGCCACTGTCACTGATCCTGCAAACCTGGACTCCCTTCAGCCATATCTAAAACAGTCCGTTACCAATCTCGGGATAGTTTTAGACTCGGACTTTAAGTTTAATAAGCAGATAAATTCTGTTCTTCAAAAAAGCTTCTTTCAGCTAAGGCAGTTAGCTAAGCTCAAGTCTGTCCTGTCCAAATCCGACCTTGAAAAATTAGTCCATGCATTTATTACAACCCGGCTGGACTACTGTAATTCGCTTTATGCTGGGGTCAGTCAGGTCTCTCTCTCTCGCGTCTCCAGCTTGTCCAAAATGCTGCAGCTCGGCTACTAACAGGAACTCGCAGGTTTGAGCACATTACTCCAGTTCTGTCCTCTCTTCACTGGCTTCCTGTGCGTGTCAGAGTTGATTTTAAGATTCTTCTGCTGACATTTAAGTGTGTTAATGGCCTTGCACCCTCATACCTCTCCAACCTCCTTCATCCTTATACTCCTTCTCGGGCCTTGAGATCATCAGACCAGCTGCTTTTGGCCGTACCAAACACCAGGCTGAAGCTCAGAGGAGATAGGGCGTTTTCAGTCATGGGCCCTAAACTCTGGAATAATCTGCCCATCAACATTCGACAGGCCACCTCAGTCTCTATTTTTAAATCTCTCCTCAAAACACATCTGTACTCATTGGCATTTAACACAGTGTGATCTCATTTGGTATTTCGTTGTTGATGATTGTGTTCATCCATTTTGCTTTTACTCCCTGACATTTAACGCAGGGTGATTTGATTGAGTATTTCATTGTTTCTCATTATATTTCATGTTTTTATGCTTTTATTCATGTTGCTGTATATGTTGTTATTAATATTTGATGCTGTGACATTTTTGGTAAGCACTTTGATAACAGTTACCGTTTTAAATGTGCTATATAAATAAATGTGACTTGACTATATATATATATATATATATATATATATATATATATATATATATATAAATATAGATATATATATATATATATATATTATATTAAATATATATATATATATATATATATATATATATATATATATATATATATGCACAGTATGTCATGATTTCAGATTTGAACCAGGGTAACCACCTTGCTAAGAGGCAGCAGCTCTACCAGTTGCGCCACCGTGCTGCCTAAAATAATTTGAAATAAAAATTCCATGCCATTCGCGTGGCTCATCCATCAATCAGCCAATTGTGTATCATGTCCAATCTCATTTTGAAAAACCACGATAGAGCGAATCCATGAAAAACGAACCGCAAAGTAGCGAGGGACTACTGTATATAATTTAAGCTTATCAGCTGCCTCCTTGTATTTATTCACAAAACTAATAACCACAAATAATCAAACCGCATCGAAAATTGTTTTATAAGTCAAAGTTTATTTGTCATGCGCACCACATGTGGCACATATGGGGGAACGAAATTGTGTACACAGGTCCTAGAAGTACAAAACATTGCATTAATAAATATATATATATATATATAAAACTTATAAAAAAATTATAATAAACACTGCATGTCTTGGAACTATAATCATAAGGAATTATGAGGTGTCTAAAGATTCCTGCCACTAAGCTCCACAGGTAATACTGATTTCTTAAGTTGTCACTTTTCTTACTGATGTGAGCAGTTGTATCTGCATTAACCTTAACTGGAGGAACAAGCCTCTGCTTCCTCCTTCACATCCAAGCAAAACAGATTTTTTTTTTTTTTTTACTTTAAACCGTTCATATAAAAAAAGTTAAATCTGGTCATTCCAAAAAAAAAAAAAATAAAATTGTAGAAACGTTTCGTCTTTCATCCGAAAGACTTCCTCACTCTGAGGTGCTGTTTTCAGCTCAGTTTTATACCTCAGACTGAGGAAGTCTTTTGAATGAAAGACGAAACGTTTCTACAATTTTTTTTTTTTTTTTAATGTCCAGAGGACCAGATTTAACTTTTTTAGATTTTTCTACCTGGATTATTGAGCATGCATCAGGATATTTAAACAGTTCAGTTCCCAACGCTGGTACAATATTTGAAATGTGAAATAACATCATGTTCTTACTGACAAAATCCTTTGTTAATCTTCATTACTGGTGAAAACAAGACAATTCTTACAATTTGAGTGTTGTGTTTGTTTTTACTAGTGTTGTTTCTTACCCAGCTCCTGCAGTTTATCCCAAATCCGGTTGGCCAGCTCATTCCTTTGCTCCTGCGGGACTTCAGGTAGCAGGGACCCACAACTACGCAGCAGCAACAAGGCCTGGTTCCCACTGGGATAACCTTCATGTAGACAGGGAGTCCAGATAATTATTAACAGAGAAAGAAAAAAAAAAAAGCCAAAAACTTTACTATTTGGTGCCCTCGTGAATTAAAAACATCAAATTTAGTATGAGATTCAGACTGCCAGCTCAGAGTTAAACCCACCTCTTCATCTTTAAAATGTATGTAGAATGATAATGATATTTTTATGTACATGTGGCCAAAGTCAATTTTGCCAAACTAATTCTTGTGATCATTTGGACTTTGGCAGCAACCGGACAAACATATCACCAGTTACGTGCATAATCTGTCCACCTCTTCAGAAGACATTAATCCTAAAATCTGTGTCATTAATCCTAAAATCTGTGTCCCTGTTTCGCCTACCTGTCCTGCATATATCATGGAAGATGTGGAGCAGCAAGGTCTTGGTGATGCGACCCGACCTCCTCACAGAGTTATCCAGTTTATTCAGGGCCCAGTCAAACTGCTGTGCCTGCTTGTACTTCAGTGCAGAGCTGGTTTCATCCTTTTGTTCTGAGGCCACAACATAGCTACGAACACATCCAGCTGCATGCGGCCACACATATCTGTAGAGAACAGGTGGAAGATTTGAAAATCTCTGCAATTTTCTTTAGCATATACAAACAAAAGATCCACCCTATTTGAAAAAAGATCATTCTACCCCACATTGAATCGAAGACAATATTCCAACTGCTGCTTCATTATTTTACACTTTAGGATTCATGTAAATAATTATGGACAGGGGATATTTTTAAAATAGCTTGTTAATGAGCAAATATGATAATTAAATAACATTTTATGTCATTTTTTAAATTTGTAATAGCTGTCAGCTCAGGATTTGTGATTTTTCAACATTTTTTGTATGTGTATCATCTATGATTAAAAAATAACCACTAAATATGCATCATTCACTACCAAAAGTCTGCAGCCTAATTTATATTAAATTAGCAAAATCAGCAGAGTCATGTTTTGTTGCCAACAATTACAAGTTGTTTATTTTATTATTTTTTTATTTAACCGTTATTTATACAGGTGCAATAGTCTCATTGAGTCACGAGGACTCATTTTCAAGAGAGACCTGTTTTAGACAAACATATAGAGTACAATACGCAACAATGTACAACAATAAAAGCAGTTAAAAACCACAGTGTTAAAAAAACAGTAACAATAATAAAATTTACATTTTAACATTGACTTGTATACTTCAGACAGTCTGGGCACATGGTGGATAATTGAGTCGAAAAAATAATCCAGTGGTGTAGTCTATGTGATATGTGGGTACACGGACTATGGCGCATGCCCATTAGAAAAGCTCAGGAATTTCAGTATACCCACTTAAAAGTGCCCGATGATATGTGACATAGCATTGGACATGTGTCATTGTCAACAGATTTGGAACGTTTTATAGACACATTGAGTATGTTCAACCTGTTTTTTGTACAATTAATACTTCTGTACTTACTACTTAATACTTGAACATGTTTTGCACCGGTACGGTTTTATAAATTCTGTAACATGTTTTTAATACAACGTACGGATCCACTTTTTTTTTTTACTTCTGATCCGATACCAATATTTGATGTTTAGTCTCGCCCGATACCGATCCGATGCAGAAAGACAGCGCTGAATTAATGTAGTGAACTAAGCTACAACAAAAATGGCTAAATCATTTAATCTGGACCCGTTTCTGAAACAGGTCCAGATGACATGATTTAGCCCTTTTTGTTGTCTACCTGGATGTTTGAGCTTACAAACCCAGCGCTGAATTAAATTAAAACATTCGTTTTGTTAAACGCAGACATGAATGTACTGAATTACAAATTTATTGAAAATGCACCATAACAGCATACTTAAACACACCAAGAGCTTCACAAGCTTGGTCTAACATGTTAAAACAACACAATTTGTTCAGTAAGTTCGCTAGCGCACGACGTCACTCAGAGCACAAAGCATAGAATTAGAGTGAATAGATCTGCCCAGTCATGGATCGGTCACATTGTCACGATACCCGATCCAGAAGGTTTTTTTCCAATATCGGTACCGATACTGATATTGATATCGGCTCAGTGCATCTCTAAAACTGTTGTAGAAAGTTTGTTGTACATTTATTCAAATATAAGCATCAGTGACATTTTGAAACGTTTAATATGCTTAAAAATCAAATTAAATTCACGATTACCGGTGTACTTCGGATTCTAAGCACAGTATACCTAGGTCTGTCGCGATAAACAATAAATCGCACGATAAATGAAAATTATTTACCTCATTTTCATTAATCGGCTTTATCATTTCTTCGTGTCTCTCTTTTTCTACTGAAGACACTGGATGACAAAAAGCTCAACTCTGGTGTTCTTCACTGACCCCTCCCTTTCTCTTTTCTCTTTAAAATCTGCTTTAACCATCCAAAATTGTGTTTTTGGATCGTTAAAAGCAGCTAAGCTGAGAAGCTAAGCTACGAGCTAAGCTAGCTGGCCGACCTCGGGAAAAGGGTTGGCCTGCTAGCTTAGCTCGTAGCTTAGCTTCTCAGCTTTACTGTCGAAGCTCCAAGATTCACGGTTGAAACCCATGCCTTTGTGTAAAAAGTTGTTTTTCTCTGCAAAACGAAGCTGAGAACTTGTTCACTGATTTTTTATTAAAAGCTTTATGTGAAAAATGCTATGCTAAAGAGCTCAAACCACACCGAGCATCCGCCATTTGAGAACCGAAAGAAGGAGAGCGCCCATGTCACGTCAAGGGACCTCCCTCCCATTTTTCTTAAAGAGTCACGCTGCTCCAACACATATTGAACATTATTATTGATATTGTTTATCTTATTTCTTTATATATTGTATTGTTTATTAACATTTAGGAACTTTTGTGTGAAATCTTTTTATCTGTTGCTGCTGTTACACTTGAATTTCCCATCCGTGGGACAAGAAAGGTTGACTTTTTTATAATTGTTTATTGTTGTTGCTGTTGTCCATTGTTGTCATCTTTCTTTGTTGAAATCAGGTCTCTCTTGTAAATGAGTCCTCGAGGCTCAATGGGATTTACCTGTCTAAATAAAGGTTGATTGATTGATTCTATTCTATTCTATGCTCGCTCCCTCACTATCCATTCTTCAGTTCAAACAGTTTTATACTGCCAGCCGGTGGTCAAAAAACAGTACTGCACTCAAAACAAATTAACCAACATTTCTTCTTAAATTTGACAATATTACTAATTATTGTCATTTTCAAACAATATTATAGTTAATTGCAATAATTTCTGATACAATTAATCGCCCAGTAAAATGTGTTATCGTGACAGGCCTAAGTATACCCACTATAAAAATGTAGACTACACCACTAAAATAATCCCAGATGTAAACAGAGAGAACAGTTGAACCATCAAACTAGTTGGCCCACTATGTGAGTGTTCTACTTATGGGACAGAGTTTGTTGTGGCTCCTTGGACTGATGGAAGCCTTTTGGATGAAAGATGAAACGTTTCACCACAACGAAACGGTCCAGAGGACCCGACTTAACTTTGTTGGATTTTTTTACCTGGTTTATTGAGCATGAACTTTGATCTGATGAGTTTGAGTTACATTAACCCCCAATCAATTACCAGTAATGACGTTTGAAGCATAAAAATTCAAACCAAAAATGTTGGGGGGGGGGGGGTATTTTAGCTATTATGGCATTAATGAAATAAATGTGTATAAAATATTGAAACAGCATGTTGTGATTCTATTAGAATAAGCACATAATCAGTTTCTGTAAAACATTTTTTCTACATGTATTATTAACCTCTAACCAGGCAAATCCTATTGAGATCACAGATCTCTTTTTTTACAAGAGGCCTGGACTTGAAGGGAGCCTAACATGCTGGTTTTTGAACTGTAGGGGGAAACCAGAGTACACGGTGTAATCTCATGCAAACACAAAGAGAACATGCAATTTCCACACAGAAAGACTTTAAGACCAATCTGGGAATTGAACCCAGAACCTTCTTAAGGTGATGTAACAGTGCTAACCACTAAGCCGTTGTGTTGTCCATAGTTTTAATGCAGCACACAAAGAACTTTTTACAGCACAAGTGTATTTTCCCAGGGCAGCACGGTGGCGCAACTGGTAGAGCTGCTGCCTCTCAGCGAGCAGGTCCTTGGTTCAAACCTCGGTCCAGGGGCCTTTCTGGGTGGAATTTGCATGTTCTCTCCGTGCATGCGTGGGTTTTCTCCAGGTGCTCCGGTTTCCTCACACAGACCAAAAACATGCATGTTAGGCTGACTGGTAACTCTAAATTGTCTCTAGGTGTGAGTGAGAGTGAATTGTTGTTTGTCTCGTTTGTCTCTATGTGGCCCTGTGATGGACTTGCAACCCGTCCAGGGTGTACCCCGCCCCTCGCACAGTGATTGCTGGACATGGGCGCCAGCGACCCCCCCCCCCCTTGACCCAAAATGGAATAAGCGGGTAAAGATAATGGATGGATGGATGTATTTTCCCAAGTGCTAAGAAATTTCTCAAATCATGTTTTCCTACAATTCGACCCTAGGAAAAGAAACCACGAGGCAAGTTGGTGACAAGTATTCTTAACTAATTTGTTATAATGCAGTACATAAGCATTATAGTTGAACTAGTTTGTCTGGCTACATGATGTCTTAAATGTCAGGCTGCTTATTAACCGCACTACTTCTTTGGCAGATGTGTGTCATTTGTACTGAGCGGTGACCTTGAAGGATCACAGTCCCATTGAAGTATCCTACAGTAGCCTGCTATACATTACACTAGCATTAACTGAGGCCAACGTTTATTTTGTGTTGCTAATAAAACAGCTACCGGTATTTTTATATTAAATTCATATTTAACAAATTGGCCAAACGTATGAATTGCAACGTTGACCAGTTAGTTTAAAGCTAAAGCTCATATGCTATAAATAAAACATTTTTGTGTAAACAAATGATGTAAAACACGGCTGTTATTATATCATAGTATATGTAATAAAATAGATATTAATTATGTGATGCGAGCTAAATCAGTTACAGACACTGTGTGCTAGTCAAAATGGCGCCTCTTTCTTTTTAAAGTCACTTAGTAGCTAGCTGTTTATAATAAAATTATTCTAATATATTTCAATGTTGGATTTTTAGAACTGCAGGTTACATTTAAGTGAATACACATGTACTTTTATGTTGCCATTGAACTTCAATGACATCCCTGCTTCACGCGTTGGGTCATAGCTAGCAGGTAGCTAGCACATGCAGTTACATACCGGGACACGCTATCAGAAGCATGGTTGATCTGTCGCAAGCAAATGCCTGTCCTTCTGCCACCGACAACACCGCTGTACAGCCGACCGAGGAGCGGCCCGCTTCTTTTGGTCCCTGGGATGTGAAGCAAACCCGAAGGTGAAAACTTAAGTAAACGGGCAGATCTCAAGAGCGCAGCCATGCTTTTTTTTGTCACAGCTTTGAAACTTCCGCACCACGTGACTACTTTTGGGGGTTCAGGTATCGCGAGATTATCCATTCATTCATTCATTTCGTCATCTCTTTCACATCAGGTTTAATTCATATTTAACAGTATAAAAACAGTGATGGGAATGGTCTCTGAATGAGAGGTGACCACTAATCTATAACAAATTAATAATTCACTTCCTAAAATGATTAAAAAAAAACAGGAATTGTCTGGTTAATTAAGTTTTAATTTACACATGTAAATATATATTTGCTTTGACTCATATGCTGCAAAGAAAAGCTTTGCAGTGGTGAAGGCTGCACAGAAGTGTTGGAGTCAGCCTCCCCACCATCACAATAATTTACACCTCTAGATGCAGGAAGAGGGACACCTGCATCATGAAGGACCGCACTCACCCAGCACACACATTTTGCCCCGCTCCCCTCAGGAACGTTAAGGAGCATTAAAGTGTAGAACCACTAGACTGAGGAACAGCTTCTACCCCGAGGCTGATAGACTCATGAATCTCTAACTAGGATAATCACTGTGAAAAAATTACATCACGTTGCTGTTGAACTGTTTCATGTTGATGTGTTCATGCGTGCTCATCTGCTCATGTCTGTGCTGCTGTTTGGCGTAATGTTTTTATGCTATTAGTGCTTAGTGTATATTTAGTTGATGTTTTTCTTAGTTCATATCTTAGATCTTATTACTGTTTTTCTTTTTACATTTTATTGTTGGATGTAACTGGGACCCTGTGCACATAATTTCATTCCACCACATGGGGTGTGAATGACAAAGAACCTTGAATCCTTGAATATGTGAAATTTTTTGCACCATTTACAAATATTGAACTTTTAGTTTTCTCAAAATACAACACAGCATACCAATTATTTTTATTTGTAGTAACACGTTTATTAAAATTTTTAAAATAATTCTTGAACAAGACACAAACATTAAAAGAAAACTGATGGAGCTTTAAAAATATAAAATTCATGACAGAACTTTTTGTGTAATTTAGTACACCATCAGCTTAAAGACACCAGCATATTTAGGATTTTTATAATCCAAGTTCTTCAATCAGTTTAGGATTGCCTTCTCCTTTCTCTTTCTTTAAACTTGCTTTAACTACAGTCTTGACTTTCTCCATGCTGTTCCTGGCCCTCTCTCTTTTGCTGTGTTCATCCCACAATTCAATAGCAAGACTACGAATCTGCTGTGTGTTATCCAACACCCAGGCTTGAAAGAATTCACACTTCTTGCTCGCCAGGAAGTACTTCCGCCTCATCGTCCCTTCACCTCCCTCTTTAGATAGGTTTGTTCTGGCCGTAGAAAGAGCACTGCGCAGTTGACTCAAAGCTGCCAAGCAGTATCCTGTAGCATCCTGCCTTTTTCTGCCGGTCATTATATGGGCCACAGCTTCCACTGCCCTGGCTGGAGCAAGAGGATCCTCTCTGTCGAGGTAACCTCTATGGCTAACGAGAGATTCTCCACAGTCTAAGGCTTCTTGAACCGAGTTAAACACCTTGTTTGAGTTCAGCGCCTCAGACAGAGCAAGTGTCATGTCACAGAACTCAAATATCAGTGAATCAGTGTCTCCATTAAACAGGTTCAAGGAAAATGCATAGCCATAAAGGGCATTGACCAAGCCATAGCAAACCAAAGAAGACGGATTTGAACATAAGGAACTCAATTTTGGAATTTTTGTAGAAATCGGATGTATTTTTTGCATAGATGAGCTCCCTTTACTCTTCATTTCCTTCCTGGTTCGTCCTTTAATCTTGTTTACTTTCACACCCGACTTGCCCTGGCTTTGGCCCTTTTCATGTGAAATCTTGACTTGATCATCATCCCCACTCATAACTGATGTATCTCCACTCTCCAGCTTGCTCACTTTTTCCTCGAGCACTTCCACAAGTGCTCTTTCATCCTCCTCATGCTCTTCCCACCAGGGCTTCCACAGGGGAACAAACTCTCCAAGAGCTCCACCTTTCATTAGATTCACAAACCTCTCTTGCTCTTTACTGCTGAGAAGTTCCCACAGTTCCTCCTCTGAAAGTTCATCAATATCCAGTCCTGACAATCGCTCGGCCAAGTCCAGCTCTCCTTCTGCACTTTCATCATCCTCGCCAGTGGCTCCAGGCAGCGACTCCCCTCCTCCAATCTCCTCAAGTTTCCTCAAAATAGCTTCAACCTCCGTTATGTTTTCATCTCCAGACTGTTGAAGCTCTGCTAATCTGGACAGGAGCTCCAAAGCTTCCACCTTCTGTGTTGCATCTCCTCCCCCATCATCTGTGTCATCTCCCACAACGCCTGCTTCTTTTAACAAACTCTCCATCCCCACGTGTGTCATTTCTGCTTTTTGCCTGAGTCCCAGCAGAATTTCTTGCATTTTCTTTCTGCCCTCTGTCTCTGTTTTCCCCATTTCCTTCAACTCCCGCAGAACAGACTCCTTGTAAAACTCCTCTGAGCACACAGAGTGATCTGGACTTTGGTAGCAAGCCAAACCACAGTAGTGAAGGTTGCACCGGGGACAGGTGTAGTTAGAGGGTTTGCATTTACACAGCATGCACACTGCTGCACTCTTCCTGCTAATAGTCCCATCCTCTGCAGTTTTCTCCTCTTCAGTCTTTGCCGGAGAAAGAAACTCCTCTTGTCCAGATCCGGCTCCTCTAGACGGCAACATAATCCCGTCCTTTGTGGTCTCCGTTTCTGTCCACTGCTCCTCTTTTGGACTAATATCTGTCAGAAGACACCTCACAGATGGAGGAAGGCTCCGTCTAATTAATGGATTCATCATTAGCGGGAGAACAGAACCGAAGCACGAAGCGGGGAGTCCGAAATATTAACCTAAAACAGCACACAAATTGATAAAAATAGGTTAGCAAAATGCGGTGTTGAAAACATAACGCGCTAAGTGCAGTGTTTATTTTCAGTTTTTACTTACAAAATTCGCTGAAAACTATCGTTACTGTTCCAAAAAGGTTAATATCCGTAAATTTTCCACATTTTACAAAAATGTTAAATATATATTTACTCACTCTTCATTTACGTGAACGCAAACGTTTGTTCCAAGACACCACGTCGCTTATAGATGACGTAGCCAAGGTTTCCGTGTTTTTTTCGGTGTGGAGCCAAGATAAGTATCCTCGACAAAAATGTGGCCTCGGGAGCGCGCACAAAGCACGAAACCCCGTTTTAAGTGACCGCGCATTTGTGTAAAACCAAATGAACCTCAAAATACTTGCCTGTTTTACATTTCTGTGTGGATGTTAATAGTTTGTTGTGTTGCCTGTTATTTTGTTGTTGAGCTTGTGGGTCACATGGTCACAACAGTGTGTCTTCATTTGTAGTAAACCAAACTAAACATTTTAAAACAGAGCAGTTTGTGTTCATATAACAAGTTTTTATTATTATTTATTTTGTAAATGTTACACGTAGTGCAAAGTTACATCTACTGGGCATGAAAATGCACCGTCCTGATTACATCACTCGTAACTTTATTTTTGTAAACCACATTTTTAATTGCACAATATAAAACATATCTTCAAAAGCCATAAATGAAAACAATATTTAGCATTGCATCTCTTGCATCTCTCCTTGAAACTATAAGCACAGACATGCATCAGGATATAAGCACAGACAAATAATCTGTTTATATTATATTCCAGTTAATTTAATTAAATACTTTATTAATCCCAAAGGGAAATTAAATGTTGTTACTCATCATCCTGGTTTCATTATGGCTGTGGTATAGGAAGGATCTCTTGTAACGGTCTGTCGTCTGAAGAAGCCTCTGACTGAAGACACTGTTGTTGTTTGACAATCAGATGAAGAGGGTGCTCAGGATTATCTATAATGTTCTTCATGTTATCAAGAATCCTTCTTTGTACAATCATCTCCAAAAGTTCTAGAGGAGTCCCCAGAACTGAGCCAGTGAAGGTTTCAGTCCAGAATCTGTGTCCTCCCTCGCACTAAAATGAGCAAAGAAACAATAACAGGTCCAGGTTAGAAAGACTCCTCATTGTGGATGATTCCTACGATTTTTTCAAGATGTTTGCTCTTTTCATTAAGAATTGAGGGGGACAAAGATTCTAGCAGGTGAGTCAACCAGTCAGAATCTGTCCACCTTTAACTTCATAATATAAAGGAGAAAACATTAAAAAAAATCAACTGTGATTTAAATTATTATTTCTGTAATACTTGTAATGTTGACAATATTGTATGCTGAAATAATTAAACTACGACAAGTTGAGAATCACGCATCAAAACTTTTTAATACAGGCAAACATTTTTTTATTTCAAACCCTTTCATCTTCTTAATTGTTGTCCAACACGTTATGATCTTTTTAAGAGCATCTAATGCAACTTTCTGCAAATCGGAGTGAGCTTGCGTGTCTTTTTGCATGTCCTTTTGAGTGTGCAGTGTTTGCATCTCCTGTAGGGCTGTTTGCTATGAGGTGATTGTCTCCTGTGGGGGGTAAAGCATGGTAAAGGTCACGCAGGTGGGGAGTTGTCAGATGGCTGTCCACCCCTCACTGGGCCGAGGGGCTCTTGTGGGGCCTGTCAGAGCCGGTGGGGAAAGAGGGAGGAGAGAGGGTGTCTGAGGACGACGTGTGCCATGCTGCCATGGCCCCGTCCATGGCAGACAGAACCCAGGGCAGCTGCCTTCTCTCATCTCCCTTCTCGTTCCCTGGCATGTTCTGTGACATGTTAACGCCACAACACAGGCTCCACAAGCTTCTTACTGACTACCAAGCAGAGTATCTCTGATAAAGTCTGGTAAATGTTGCAGTGATGTGCAATATAACTTTTCCCTCTGACATGGGTAAATTTGAATTTTTTTTGTTGTTGTCACTGTTGATTTTGTCAGTGAACTGTAAAACTAGAAAATATATAGGTAGGTCTAGGATTATCTTTTTAGGCATGAATATCACCTGCTGGCTTTCAGGCTGGAGTTTTGATCATGTTATGTTAAAATTTACAGAACAAACCTAGAAATAAAAAAAAATAACATTATGCAAACTCTTGTGCAATTTTGTGAGATGTTGGTTCAGAGTGTATGCCGCAAATGACACTCAGCTTTTTGCAAATTTTAGGTTAATATCTGCAAAATCTCTTTTAGGCTGTGATTGCAGCAGCACACTGGAAAACAACATGAACTGTTTGATGTAAAACAGCTGTGCAAGAATGAGACTAGTGTTTAAATTTACAACTATCACACTCAATGAGCCCTCTCCCAAAAAAAGGCCTAAATTTTAAAGCTGTCCTCACAAACACACATGTGTCAGTACACACGCAAATACGCTCATGTCCCACTGACTGCCACCAGCTGATTGGTGACAGGAAACAGGCTCTGCCTTTTGGGCATGTCCAACCCTGGTATGTCTGCAGCAGGAGATGTCTGCAGCACAACAGCAGGGTGTGCACGTGAGTGTGTGTGTGAGTGGGGTGGGGGTGTCTGCAGTGTTAACAAAATATCTGAAGAACCACAGGGCCAATTTTATCCAAACTTACTAAAGATCAAAATTTAAATTAATTAAATAATCATTTTATGCTCGTTTACAACTGATTAAGTTTTGGAGTCATCCAGATTCAAGATGGCGGCCACAATCAACTGACCTAAAAGCACTAAACAGCTCTAACTCAGTCAGTTTAGTTGATACTGGCCTAAAATTTGACACGGTGGTAGCTAAGAGTGATCTTCATCACATACAGGTGCTGGTCATAAAATTAGAATATCATGAAAAAAGTGATTTATTTCAGTAATTCCATTCAAAAAGTGAAACATGTGTATTATATTCATTCATTACACACAGACTGATATATTTCAAATGTACAGCACTCAGTACTTAGTTGGGGCTCCTTTGGCCTGGATTACCAAAACAATGCGGCGTGGCATAGAGTCGATCAGTCTGTGGCACTGCTCAGGTGTTATGAGAGCCAGGTTGCTCTGATAGTGGCCTTCAGCTCTTCTGAATTGTTGGATCTGGCATATCTTCCGCTTCACAATACCCCATAGATTTTTTAATGGGGTTAAGGTCAGGCGAATTTGCTGGCCAATTAAGAACAGGGATACCATGGGCCTTAAGGTACTGGTGGCATTGTGTGCAGGAGCCAAGTCCTGTTGGGAAATGAAATCTGCATCTCCATAAAGTTGGTCAGCAGCAGGAAGCATGAAATGCTCTAAAACTTCCTGGAAGATGGCTGCGTTGACCTTGGACCTTAGAAAACACAGTGGACCAACACCATCAGATGACAAGGCACCCCAAACCATCACTGACTGTGGAAACTGGACACTGGACCTCAAGAAACGTGGATTCTGTGCCTCTTCTCTTCCTCCAGACTCTGGGGCCTTGATTTCTAAAGGAAATGCAAAATTTATTTTCATCAGAGAACATAACTTTGGACCACTCAGCAGCAGACCAGTCCTTTTTGTCTTTAGCCCAGGTGGGAGGCTTCTGACACTGTTTCTTGTTCAAGAGTGGCTTGACACAGGGAATGCAACAGCTGAAACCCATGTCTTGTATACGTTTGTGCGTGGTGGTTCTTGAAGCACTGACTCCAGCTGCAGTCCACTCTTTGTGTATCTCCCTCACATTTTGGAATGGGTTTTGTTTCACCATCATGTCCAGGGTGCAGTTATCTCTATTGCTTGTGCACTTCTTTTACCACATATTTTCCTTTCCTTCTCCTTGCTATTAATGTGCTTGGACACAGAGCTCTGTGAACAGCCAGCCTCTTTAACAATGACTGTTTGTCTCTTGCCCTCCTTGTGCAAAGTGCCAATGGTCGTCTTTTGGACAACTGTCAAGTCATCAGTCTTCCCCATGATTGTGTAGCCTATAGAACTAGACTGATAAACCATTTAAAGGTCTTTGCAAGTGTTTTGAGTTAATTAGCTGATGAGAGTGTGGCACCAGGTGTCTTCAATATTGGACCTTTTCACAATATGTTAAATTTCTGAGATACTGAATTTGGGGTTTTCATTAGTTGTCAGTTATAATTATCAACATTAAAAGAAATAAACATTTGAAATATATCAGTCTGTGTGTAATGAATGAAAATAATATACAAGTTTCACTTTTTGAATGGAATTACTGAAATAAATCAAAATGTTCATGATATTCTAATTTTATGACCAGCACCTCTACTCTGAAAGCTAACAGGCTACAGACTAAAGTTTGCCAAGAACTATTTTGAGTCAACTCTGTCAGTTTGTCAGCTAAATATCTTGTGAACCACTGGATTTTAATTAAACTTTTAAGAAACGATAATTTGATGTATCTTTACAAAAATAAACTTTTGAAGTCAGTCCCATTTAAGATGACCACCACAGCCAGCTCACCCTGGAACACACACACACACACACGCACACACACACGCACGCACACACACACACACACACACACACACACACACACACACACACACAC
>NC_056498.1:58775010-58814041 GCF_014905685.2 Nematolebias whitei | reverse complement strand
ACACACACACACACACACACACACACACACACACACACACACACACATCTAAATTAGTCAGTTTTACAGATTATATATATATAAAAAAAACTGTTGTTGTAGTAGCTGAGAGTCGTGCTCTTTGAGCAAGATTTTTGCCTACACATTAATTGTTGCAGTAAATACAGTTTGTCTATTAGCAAAATATCACCTTAACCACGGGATGAATTCTGACGAAACATTCAGAACTGAATCAGTGTTCATACATGTTTAACAGATAAACGCCAATCTAATTCAAGGTGGCTACCAAAGCTATAAACCTTAGCCAACACACAAATGACTTTAACTCTGTCAGTTTTAAACATATTGAGCTTAGGTTTGATGTGGTAGTAGATGAGAGTAATTCACAACATGTACTCTGAGTTTTATCAGGGGAAACTGCAGGACACCGCATTATTTTTAAGGTTTGATAAGATGATCTTAGAGCAAAACTCGGATATGAAAGAGTGCTGGGTCTTTAATTTTACATGCAAAAGCAATTAATTCCTGAGAAACAACAATAAAATGTATTTCAGTTTTCTTCCACTTAGATAAAAAAGTGAATTAAGCTCAAATTAAATTCTTCAAGTAAACCAATGTTTGTGAGACAGCAAGTATCATTGATGGTATGTGAGTCATATCTTCCATAGCAACAGCTCTGTTGTTCCACTTTGCTCTTTTTCCATTCTTCCTTTTTTCGTGAATGAAGTTAAGAACGCAGCTTTGCTCCGTCAGCATAAAAGCGTCAATGTACTTCTTCAATTATTTATCTTTGGGGATCTTTGGTTGTGATATCCTCCAAAAGAGGAATCTTCCGTCTCTCCTTTCTTCTTCCCATCAGCTGACCCACCTTTTTCAGGTCACTCAGTCCACCTTTCTTTTCTCTGAAGCTAATTAATGACCTTCAGCAGATACACTTTCTCTCCTCAGAGTGTGTGGGTGTGTGTGCTGAGTGCAGCGCAGTGTGTGATGTGCTAAAACACAGGTAGATGGAGCCGTATCCTCTCAGTGACTTAAAGTGTCTGCTGACAGCAGTGACAGAAACAAACTGAGAGATGGAAAAAAGAAACCTCTCGCCACTTTAGGAGTCCACCCTTTTTCTCTTTTGTCCAACGTGGGAAATAGAGGCTCAGGAATAACTCAGAAGTCCACACCGGCAATTTTATCTTTTTTGTCTTCACACCAGCAATTTTTCATACCATCCATTTTTGAAGGTTCAGAGTTGATTTTTTTTTTTGTTGTTGTTGTTTTCTTTCTTTCTTTTTCTGGTGCTTACACACAATCTATCAGTTACTGATAAGTCAATTCAATTCAGTTTATTTATAAAGCACCAAGTCACAACAAAAGTCATCTCAGGACACTCAATAGAAACATTCATATATAAAAATAATAATTTAACACTATCTGAGGAGCAGACTGCTTTGAATTTAACTCCATCGCAGAATTCTCATCTTGAGCAAGCATGAAGGCGACAGTGGAAAGGAAAAACTCCCTCATGAGGAAGAAACCTTTAGCAGAGCCACGCTCAGGACAAGTGACCATCTGCTCCGACTGGCTGGGTTTGGTAGGAACAGATACACAATGGCAGGTTAAGAATGACATGTTAAGATAGAAATAGTATCAAATGAAAACTATTCAGTTTTAACAATTCATTTAAGGAAATGAGGTCAATTTGTCCTCTAGAAGTCTAAGTCTATAGCAGCATAACAAGCCGATTTATCAAAAAGGAAAGTCTTAAACCCAGTCTTTAAACTGGACAATGTGTCAGTCTTATGGACAGAATCTGGAAGTTGGTTCCACAAGAGAGGAGCCTGATAACTGAAAGATCTTCCTCCCATTCTGCTTCTGGAGACAGAAACCACAAGGAACAGTCTGAGAGCGAAGTGCTCTGTTATAAAAATATGGAACAACAAGATCTCAAATATAAGATGGAGCTAGGTTGTTGAGAACTTTGTAGGTTAGAAGTAAAATTTTGAATTAAATTCAGGAGTTGACAGGGAGCCAATGGAGAGAATAAAAATGGAGAGAGATGATCTCTCCTACTAACTCCAGTTAAGACTCTGGCAGCAGCATTTTGGATCAAATGAAGACTTTTTAAATAACTATTTGGACACCCAGATAACAAACCATTGCAATAGTCCAGTCTAGATGTGACAAATGCATGAACCAGTTTTTCTGCATCATTTTTAGATAAGATGTTTCTAATTTTAGTGATATTACGCAGATGGAAGAAGGCAGTTCTAGTAACGTTTTTAACGTGGGGGGATAAAAGACATGTCCTGATCAAAAATAACACCAGTATTTTTAAATTGTGTCGTTGCCTTTCAATGACTTTCATCTCTTTATTTTTTTAGATAAGCTCTGTTTAATGTCTAAAGATTTAACCTCTCTCTTAAAAAGTTTCATCCAGCTTAGATTCTTAATTGTCTTAGTTTTCTGTTAGTTTTAAAAGTAGGATTGTAGGATGAAACATTGCATCAGAAATTATATTTCAATGTGGGTCATTTTAAATCAGATTAAAAACTGTAATAATTAGTTTTCTGTTGTTGTTGTTGCTTTTTAACTCAAGTACATTTTTCTAACCAGAAATTATTAAATAAATTGCTTATGGTTTCAGTTTGTGAAATCCAAATATATTTTGTGTGCGTGATCTTTTTTTTAATGAGACAGGTGCAGGTAAAAGTGGTAAAGAACAGATGGATAGAAATGAAAAGAAATGGGATTTGAAAGATCTTGGTTACATACAGGTCAAACATTGAACTATTTCACTGTAATGATCTATATTAATACATAAAAAAGGTTGCATATGTTTTGTTATTCATCTAATTAGGTACATTTAACTCAAACAAAAGTAAATGACAGTTTCTGATGGGGTTCACCGCCTGAGGTCTTGACTCAGATGTGAGGCAGTCCCTTTGGCTTCTCATCAAGTGAGAACATAAATATTTTCTAGAGGGCATGAGTACTCATAAAAATAGTAAAAAGTATGTCTAAAATGTCCAGAATGTTTTAGTACAACCTTTTAATGGCAAAACAAAAATCTTGATCAAGTTTAAGCACTGAACAGTTAATTTTTGCTTCTCTTGAACTACCTCAGTTGCAACAATTTATTTGAACATTAGAAATATGGACTTTTTTTTTGTAAAAGTATTTGTACCTTGGTAAGTTTTTACCTGTTATTCTTATTTGAGATTTTATTTTGGTCAAACTGTTTTTCTCCACCTCTTTTCACAATTTCAGACAAAAATCCTCAGAGAGACTTTCATGTTTTCTTGGTCTCCCTCTCCTTCTCCATCACACCGTTCCCACAGGAACAAACCTGAGACTGGCTGTGTATCGGTGTATCACCATCCTCCATCTGTCTAACTTCCAACCCCGCCTCCCTCCATCCCCACGAGAGGGAGCAGAGGATCAAGAAAAGGGGAAAGAGTAGAAGAAACCATGAGGGGGCAAAGGAAAGAAGTGTGCCTGTGTCCCACAGGACTGGTCGCTGTCTGTCTGAATCAGGAAGTGAGAATGTGATGGCAGGACAGAGCACATGCATCCCTTGAATGTGTATTTGTGTGTGTGTGTGGACCTTGTTGGGCTGAGGTGTCATATTTATGAAGATCACAGCTTCACGGCTGGTAGCAACCAGGGATGACACTCTAAACATCCGAAATGCCAAAAACAGCTGTGCTTGTGTGATACCGGATGTAGTGCATCTCTCTGTGTGTATGTTGTGGGTTTTAGGTGTTGGGAAAGTCTTTTGGGACTCTTGATGGAGATTAATACCACTTTTAGAGTCTGAAAGTGAAAATGTTAGCAACTATCTTACCATAGGGTGATGCTGTCTCGTCTGGTACGTCACTTTGTTACACACTGTACATGTTTTTGTTGTTGTCTTTTAATAATTTTCTAACTATTGGTTAAATGCATGCATTAGTTTAACCATTTTAATTTGTCTTGCAACTAGAAATTAAACTTTACAGTGAAGCATCCTGATGCATGCTCAACACTCCAGGTAGAAAAGTCCAACAATGTTAAGTCAGGTCCTCTGGATGGATTTTTCTTCTTTACAGTGAAGTCTATCTTTGCTATTTGCTGTCATGATATTTGTCAGCATAATGTTGACAATTTAGTAACAATAGGTTTGCTTATGCAGTAAAATTTAAAAACCCCAGAAAGTGCTTTGCAGAAGGAAATAGCATTAAAAAATAAATAAAGCTGAAGACCATAACTGCAAAAAGGGAAGGTTGTAAATGATGTTGCAGAAACAAGCCTGTGCATATTACTACTGAAAAGCAGCAACAAAGCATATGTCATAGCTAATATATCAAAATTAAAGTAGTGGCAGTAAAATATGCTGAATACATTAAGTGACACAAATAAACCCAGCAACATATGGTCTATCTCTGTAAATGCATAAATAGAAAGAACATTTCTTTATGTTATTGTTTATTCTCACATTTATGTGTAAAACTAATTGTCAGCTTCACTTCCTTCTATTCACTATCAAAATCATGTCTCCTTTTGTTTATCAGATGCATCCTAACCTCCATCTTTCTTTAACTCTTTCTGTCATGAGGTGTGAGTCACAAAGAATCATCCTTCAAATAAACAGAACTTCTTTTTGTTATCAGGCAGCAAACAGATGCTAATACAGTCCAGATCACATTGTTATATCCGTATTAACAAAAAACCCCTTCATGCTTCAACACCTACATGCCATCACTTCACCGTCTCACGTGCTCTGATTTGTTTTTTTGTGTTTCTGCTCTGTTCTGTCTTGACAGATCACGCTCAACACACATACTGTATATGTCCATTAAAATACATTTCTTTTTTGTTTTCTACTTGTAACACAATGCAGAGGTGTAGCTTATTTCTACATTGAGCAAGACTAAGAGGTGAAGGGCAAAGTCCATGTAGGAAACTTGAAGAAAGAGTCTTTTATAAAAGTTAATGCAATATTTAGATGCTTTAATAAACTTCCCAGTTTGTGAGAATTTAACAATTTCTTATTCAGTTTCTTCTCCACCCCTCAACTAGGTTTCAAGAAATTTACCCAAGTGGTTTTAGTATAATATTTCTCACATACATACTTCGTAGAACACCAAAATACAAAGAAAACACAATAAAGACGTGATATTTTAGAAATATTTTTAACAATAGTTTAAGGTATATAATACAATTTAGTTACTGGATATGTAGATTAGCATGCATTTACAGGTTTGAAACCGGTATGTACAATCTATGGTACATAGTGCATACCATCTACCTGCCTTGTAGGCATGAAGTGTCTACAAGGTAGGTAGATGGTATGCACTACTATCTATATCTATATCTATATCTACCATCTGTTCACTATCTACCATCTACCTATCTTGTAGACACTTCGTACCTGCAAGGCAGGTAGTTATATGTATGTACCCTGTGAATGCATGACAACAATTTATTTCATCCCACAGTACTTGGTAAGACCAGGTATCCTACAAGGTAAAAAGTCATTTCATAATAAACCCTGATCCCTGCTGTAGGTACCCTGTAAGTATCAGGTATGTACTCTGTAAGTACACGGTAGCAACTCGTTTCATGATGCAGCTCGGTCTCTGTATGTACTCTTTTGGCACTTTTGCAATGTAAGGTCCGGCCCGGCCTGTACTGGCTGGACCTATGTTCCACCCCAGGTTTTCAGTGTTGGCATTGAGCAGTCTGTGACAAGAATCTGTTTTAGGATTCGAGAACTCAGCCAGACAACAAGAAAGGTTAAATGATTTATGGATTTGCAGCTGCTGGTGGGAGTCTGGGTCCAGAGGCAGGAAAACATCTGCAGAGATATGAGAGTTAGTGGTCTGTAGGTTTTCAGGGGATTGTTTATCAACAATGAACAGCCACTAACATTCTCAGGCAGGTATGGTGGTTTACACCTGTTGGATTTTGGGTGGATGATGTCACCATAGCTGGTGGAGATGCAGCAGCAGAGGAGTGTGGCAATAGCAATGAGTAATAGGATATCCAGAGTCCGAGTTTGTTAGGAAAAGTAGGGGTCATGCACAGGAAGTCAGAGGTCTTTAAACAGATCCAAAGGGCAATCCAAAATCTAGAGTCCAAGGCCCAGAAGGAGTTGTCATAATCAGGGTCAGAAAGGCAGAGCATGAGCAGAAAAGTAGCAGGCAAATAGGCAAATCCAAAATCAGGCATGGGGTCAAGACAAGAGTTTCAGATAAGATCAATGAAGCTCTGAACATCTACAACCGAAAGGATTCGATAATCTGGCAAGGAGCAATGAAACAAGAGCTCTTTAATAAAGCAAGCACCAGGTGCAGAGCATGAGGCTGACTGAGTTGTGCGTAAAGTGGGTGTAGCTGAGAGGCAGAGCTTGAGAGTGGAGATTGACAGGACAGAAATGAGACATGAAGGGGGAAGAAACATGACAGCCTGGTCCAGTTCCAATTCAGTTTTCGTAACCCAGACACCTGGGGTTTTATTTGGGCCGGACTGGTGCTTCAGACTTGATACCAGCAGACTGCCGGCCATTGATTGGTTTGCTGACCCGGAAGGTCACGTCACAAATGAGTCGTGTTTCCATCAACTGCTCTTCACCGCCATTTCCTTCAGCTACTTGCTTCTGTCCAGTTGTGTGATAGAGAGAGCTCCCATGTTTCTTTAGAAAAAATAGCAACGCAAAAGATGGATCAGTAACAAGGTGCGGTTATTGCTGAGCGAAGATTCATGCAGTCTTGCTATGACGATCACTCCCACATCGAGGTGACACTGTTGAAAGCAAACAAAAACACCAAAGCTGGGGAAGACCATGGCTGGGCCAACTGTGACCAGTCCAAGCTGGGCAGGCTTTGCAATCCATGAGAGGCACTAAAATACTAAGTATGTACCCCATAAATACCAGGTAGGTCTTTATACGTTGTAAGTATTAGGTAACAAGCCACTTTGCAATAGGTAATTTTTAAGTATCAGTAACCCTTTAAGTACAAGATATGTACTAAGCACTGATCTGATAAATACGTGGTAAGTACATAGTAACAAGTCACTTCATAATACCACCTGGTCCTTGTAAGTGACCTTCAAAGAGGCAGGTAAGCATCTGGTAAGTAGTAGGCACATATCTGTTAAATATCATGCACATACCTGGCTTTTTACCAGGAAAGTACCAAGCTGTATTTTGCTAGCATAGTGGATTTATTATCATTATGTTTATTCTTACAAACAGCATTATGTACTGAAGATATTTTAGTAATACAGTATACATGTAATGCATGTTATCAGTTATGATAACATTTCAAAATAAAAGTAAAACACTTTCTGGCCTAATATGTGTTTTAACACCAGTAACTGAAAAACAGAAGCACATAGATACAAGAGACCTACCTGCATGATGAACGTTCACCTCAGGCAGTTTAAGGCAACACAAGAGAAGAAGTCCTTAAAAGGGACAGGGGAGCACTTGGCATTTTGGGCTCACAACAAAATTGCACACTCTTACTGTGTTAGCGTTAGCCGGAAAAGGTTGCGTGTCAGTGTGTTTGACAGCATTCGGACGCTGGCAGTAACTTTGATGTTAGTGGACCAGGACACATCACCTCTGCTTTGGGAACAGGCCGACGGTGAGCCTGCCCTCGAGCACAGCGCGGGGTTCTCTGTGTGGAGTTTTAGCACAGGCTTATTTTCATTCATTCAACCTTTATTTAGACAGGTTAATCCCATTGAGCCTCGGGGACTCATTTAGAAGAGAGACCAGATTTTAGCAGAGTGATGACAACAGTGGACAACAAAGACAACAATAGACAATCATAAAGGATGTGTACAAAATTGAGAATTTTTATTTATTTATTGTTATTATAGCAAAAAGCACAACATATACAAGCATTTAAAAAAAAAAAGATGAAGTTCTATGACTGCACTTTTTTAACGACAGTATAAGTACACATATGTGATATTTATTTATTTATTTTCCCTAAAAGACATAAATATCAATTGGTTCATTTTCTTCAGCAATGCACCACCACTACCAACTTATACGTCCCGCTACTGTCAACATGGGAACTCTGAAAAAAAAATTAGGTGAATGAATGAGGGCGCAGAGATACCAATAACAACATGTGTAGACGAATAATACATGATGTCAAAAACACGTCTGTCACATGGAGGAGACGCGGGCTCATTCAACCGTGACACGTTATCGTTCCACAGGAGAAGCAGCCAAGTTTGACAAAATGACGAGCATCAAAATAATGAACAAAAAAGGAAAATTCCACCTCAGTCTTAACACTTTTCCAGGTTTGTAGAATATCCCGTTGCCTCATTGTATATTCAGATGCATTTGTATTTACATATATGAAGTAGAGCGCTGCCTCTTCTGTGGTGTGGAATGTCTTGTCACATTAAGGTCCAGAGAGGAGAAGGCTGCTCAGTGTCACGCTCCAATGAAGGCAGATTGACTGTTAGCATCCTACAAGCCTTCAGCTTCTCCAGCATCCCATCACCCACTCAACTTCTTCAGTTGGAGGGGAAGGGTTTACCATCGAAGAACATGTTTTAAACTATTGTTTAAAAGCAGACGAAGGTCATATAGGGAGACAGTGAATTTTTATTTTAAGATGAGAATCCATGTTTCCTGTTGCAGTTTGTTGGTTGCAAATCCATTTCATCCATTGATCCAATCATCAATCCATCATCCATCCATCCACCCATCCATCCATCTTTTTATTCTTATTAAAATCCAGTCTCCCCTCTCTTATAATCAGCTGTTCTTCCTCTCCTTTGGCTGCTTGTTGGCTGCAAGTGGATGTAAACAGTCTGGCATTCAATGTATATGGGTTCAAATCTGTGTGTGTGTGTGCGTGTGTGTGTGGTAGGAGTGTGTGTGTGTGTGATAGGAGTGTGAAAGCAGCTGTTGCACTATCTCAAAATAATTTGTAGGCCATTAGAAGTAACTGACAACTGACTTTTTAAAAAAACTTTTAAGACTTCAAATTTTCAGGGAGCAGACAGAGGTATTGTAGTGAGTCACGTGGGTACGTGTCACTAGTTGTAGTATGACAAATATATGAGATATATGCATACTTTTCACGAGTTCCTCATCTTTCTGACTGTGTAAGTCGTGCATTGAATTTTAACAAAATGTAACGAGAGACGTTATTATCTTTGACCCATCAAATCAATGCGGTCATTTATTTTCAGAATCAAAGTTTAACATCAAACATTTACATTAATTTGGCAAAATATGAAAATAATAACAGACAAGTTTCACAGAAAATGAGCATCGATCACTCGGCGGTGAACGAGGACTTTGCTTCAGATATTTCTAAAATATCTGTACTGATTTTATGAGGAAGAGGAGAGTTTTAAGATGACATGGAGATTTATCTTACAGAGAACTATGTGAGGGAATTAATATCTGTTGACCAGAAATTGCACGCTCCATCAGATCTCAGCTTGCCTCCGGTACACTTTAGTCGAAGAAGAGACCGTTACCTGGTTGATGATAGATCAGCTCGATAGAGAATCCTCCAGACTTTTCAGCGTCTCCGTTGAGAGCAGCTAAAATCCTTCGAGAGTCGTGCGTGGGTCGTTCAAACAGAAATTATAATTCCAAACGTCTCTGGATCATCCTGAACGCGTTCTGCATCCAAGAACTCTGAACAACTCTCTAGTTCTTCATCTCCTCAGCCTCTGGAACTATCAGACTCCAGACTCTCTCATGAATTCTCCTGAATTCTCTTCAGAACTCCTTCAGAACTCTTCATGAATTCTAACAAATTCTAACATGAACTGGGAGGTTGCCACATTTTAAATGGGTCGACTTCCGGTTCAATTTAGAGCTTTCTGATTCGTGGATGGACCAGAAAGAGGTGTGTTTATGTGACGTAAGATGTTATCTAAGCCAAGGTCAGAGAATGAGATTGTTCAACAGCTGACAGAGAGATTATTGCAGAAAAGCAGACTTCGTGGAGTCAACTCTTGGTAATCTTCTGAAAAAGTTTAAACATGACATCTTTCTCGGTAAACATTTTAGTTGACCGAAAACCAACCTTTCACATACTTACGAGCTTAGCTCATTTCAGACAGAAAATCAAGAAATGCATATTAACCTGATTTCTTCTTTGAATGAGGAATAAAAATCATTACTTACTGTTTATGTAAAATAAAAATGAGTAGTTCTTTCCAACCTGTAAGCATTGAATGGAACTAACACAATTTGATTATCAAACATTTGTAAACAGTAATGATTATAGAGAATTGTCTTTTCTGCTTGATTAATTCAAGAAAGAAAGTCACCAGATGGCTCAGACTGTATTCAGATCAATGAAAATAACAGTCTCTGTCCATCTGATAGATTTGAGGTCATCAGGGTCAGATCAGGGTCAGATCAGGTTCACTACAGTATATAACACAAATGGGAAAAAAAAAGAAGTTTAGACTGTTACTGCCCTTGATCCATTGTGTAGAATCAGATCCCTTTAAATGCAAAGTTCAGTTTTAATTAAACTATTATGACATCAAATTCTTAATGTGATTTCGTCATCCTTAACTCGTTTAGGATGATCTCTGGAAATGTCAAGTAACGGTATGCTTCTCTCTCTAATCTGGTGCACAAGTACAAAAAAGTTCTCATGAGGCCTGCTAAAGTGCGGCCTTATTTCATATCTAATAATCATGACAGTTCCACAAAGCGGAGTTTGGAACTGTATTTGTATGTTGAACTGCCCAGAGTGGTGAAAAAAAACCTGAGTTTGTGATCACACGAGCACATTAGAGCTATTCCCAGTCACCTCCTTCGTAGTCCTGTTTTTTATTCTGTAGTTGTGTTTACGGTATGTGACTGTGTGCAGATTAGTGCGTTTGTGCAGCTTTTCTTTGTTTTTGTGTTTTTCTGTGAGTATATATGTGTAGGTTCATGTGAGAGTGTGTTGGAATTTTTTCATGAGAAGATGAATGATTTAACGTTTTTGGTCTCCATCTTGTCCAGGTAAACACACTATGACCTCCCCTTCACACACATCAGCCCCTTCTCTTGCACACTATTATTGATCCTCCTCATGCTCTTTTTTTTCCCCTTCTCTTCCTCTAGAAATGCCTAACACAGCTTCTCAGTGATGTATGTGTATTTTCTGCTGATGTCCAGTGAGACAGAGGAGGTGGGCAGGTCTCCGGTGGCCTTAGTGCAGCTGTCGTTTCAGGTTAGTGCCGTCGAAATGTGGCCGAGGAGGAGGTGGAGAGGAATGAATAAGTGAAGAGGCTGCAGAATGGACTCATGTTAAATGTAGAAAGGCTAACCGACCAGACTGCTGTTGAGCCGAGTGTGTGTTTGTGTGTGTTTTTGTCTAAGAGACAGAGCCGCAGAGAGAAACTGAGTATGACTTTACATGTGCACTGTAGAGGACCCGCTGCCTGTCCCACTGAGCTACTGGTTCACACACGTCACCAGAGCAGGAAACACACACACACACACATACAGAGGACCCCAGAGAGAGGCCTTGAACCTGCCTGTCAACTGCTGTTAGATCACACAGCACTTGGCTGACACCACAAAACATACGGTCACACAAACCTGTTTGCAATTTTTTGTTTTAATTGGAAATTAGAAACAAAGTCTTGAACCGTACCAAGTTTTAAAGTTGAAGATATCTAGACTGCTTTGATATTTAAAAAATATATGTCCATATTATTAATTTTGTTAGTAACCAAACAGGTAAATTCTTCATGATGGAAATAAAAAAAATAGTTATTTTTTTGTTATATTAAAAGTATGTAAAACATAGACAGGCACAGAAGTGAATTAGCGCAAACCACTTTCACTTTCTGCATGTCTGCACAAAGACAGCTACACATCAACATGACGAACCTCCACAGGCCAAACAGACTGAGCCAAAGTTTCATTGCAAGAAAATTTGTTAGTTTTTTACATTGTAGACAAAAAATTAATAAATTGCAGCCTGAAATTTACTGTGTTGCATTGTAGCTGAGTGGGTTTGTTTGTTTGGACTTGAACCCAGGATTTCTCACAAATTGTTGAGCCTGACTAGACTCACCCTTTTACATTATCATTTAAGTTAGGCTCAATCCACATTACTCTGGAAATTATAAAACAAACAAACACAAAATACTAGGAGGCATTTTCATCGAAGTTTCCTCTTCCCGTCAACATTCAAACTGAGTTTTTGGTGAGAAAAGCCAACATTTTCTTAATGCACTTTTTAATGTGGAGATAAAACTATTGGTGTCTCAGTGTGAACATTAAATACAGAACTTTTCAGAAACAATAACACAGCAGCTCATTTTGTGCATGCCCACTGCTATTTTGTGTCCCCGAAACCCAAACCACAAAGCAAGCTGTTCAGTGTTTTCAGTGTTTCTCTCTTTTTTTTTTTTTTATCATGATGTTGTCAGCACGGTGGCTCATTTGGTAGAGCTGTTGCCTCTCAGTGAGAAGGTCGTTGGACCAAATCCTGGCCATGGGACCCTTCTGGGTGGAGTTTGCATGTTCTCTCTGTATGCGTGATTTTTTTGGGTGTACTCCAGTTTCCTCCCACAGACCAAAAACACGCATATTAGGCTGATTGGTAACTCTAAATTGTCCCTGTGTGAGTGTTAGAGTGAATGTTTTTTTGTCTCGTTTGTCTCTATGTGTCCCTGTGATGGACATGGAGACCTGTCCAGGGTATCCCTGTTTCTCACACAGTGATGGTCATGGGTGCCCGTGGCGCCCGTGACCCAAAAAGGAAAAAGCGGGTAAATGGTTGGATGATCTTGTCATCATCAAACTTTTACTTAAATTTACTTAATTTTTTTCTTTATATGTAATTATTTTGAATGTTCTCACCATCTAGTGGTCTGGCATGTGTGTTATAGCTTTTCTTTGTAAAGTGTGAAAGGAAAACATAAATAAATGTAAGAGGAAAATATCTGCTTAGAAATAATAATAATTAATAATTAATATTCCCCATAATGTAGCCAGAGCCTTATCTTGTGTCTCAGACATCTATAAGATTATGTTTGTGTTAATTAACAGAATAACTTTTGTATTACGGATGTAGATGCACTAAAATGTGAGTTACTTTATTATACTCCTTATGTACAATTTTATTTTATGTCAGGATATTGAATCCTGTGTGTAGTTTTTGATTTTATTTACTTTTTAGATGAAGTATCTTCAAAGCATCAGCAAAAGAGATATTGACCAATGACAAGGAAATTCATGTTTAGTTAGGTAATTAGTTAGTTAGTTGGCAAAATAATAAATCAAAAGTCTAAATTCGTCTTTCTGACACAAAGCCTAGACATGACAAAGGTAATCAGTCCTAACAAAATAATTCCCAGCCCAATTTTGGCACTTTTATACACTTAATAAACTTCTTCATGCATAATTTTCCTTTATTTACAACCAGTCTTCCTCAAGCCCAACTCCTCCATTCCACTCCCTATTGCAGGAGCATCTTTCTGTGAAGCCAAAGCAAATCTATCTTGATGTGTTCCCCTGGGTGCGATTGACGTGACACCACAAGCTGAGGGCACAGCGGAAGTGCAGACAAAAAAAAAAGGGAGTCAGGCAAGCCGATGAGGACGAGGATGAAGCACAGCAGATGCAGAGACAGAGTGGCCTTCCCTCTGCCTGCTCAGGGAGAAGCTCATCCTTTGCTTTGTTAAACGATTTCTTCCAGTTGAACTCTTCTCCCAATATCGGTCAAAAGGAGATCACGGTGGAAAAACAAAACAAATATTGCTTGTATACCAAGGGTTCCCCGGGTCACCTTGGCCTACAGCTCTCACTGTAAATCAATCAGTTTATAGCCATTTCAATAAGCATTCAGGTTATGCTTGCCACTATAGGTGCAGTTCCCACAGAGGAACTCTAAATGTAAATATTTTAAGACTAAAATAAAAAAAGGAGCAGACTGGAAGTCCTCCATGTTTAAACACAGGTCTTCCTTTAAGGAAGTTTATGGGGCTCATGATGACGCACAGAATATATCGTTTGTGTCTCAGTCTCAGAGAATTACATTTAACAAACCTTCTTTGATTTTTATGACCAAAGAAACTTCCCTGTCACAATTCTGTCCTCCTTTAGTAGCAGTACATCTCTGTACCTCTAGATGGAAGTGTGACACTACCTTCTCACCCAGGCATAGTGGGTGACCTCAGGCAGGGCTGAGGTCAGCAGCTACAGGTGCATGAAGGTCTTCTGCACAATGTGACTTGAAGAGTGAAAGGTCGTCACTCAGATTCAGACTAGCAGACTAAAAGTGGAAGTGAATCAGTTCTTTTGCAAACTTTTGATCTGCCACAGATCCCACTGACTCCACATGGCAGTCCTCAGGTTTTGAAGAACTATCAGCGCTAAAAAGACTTTTAAAAGATGCTGAAGCTTTATCATAAGACAGAAATAAACAATTTAATTGTTCTTTTAATTATTCACCTCATATGTTTTTTTGTTTTTTTTTAATCGGGCTTCTCCCACAGTGTCACTTGCTCATGACTGGCGACATATGGCCGATGCTCACGCCCTCTCTGACACTAATATACAGGCCATGCACACACATGTTCCCGTTACACACTTAAAGTAATGGCTGTGCTGCAGCATATGTTAGCTACTGGACACAACAGACATGTGATCTGAGCATTTGTCTGTGTGTGTGTGTATGTGCATGCACGTGTGAGACAAATTCATACGAGGACATATGCTTGGAAAATACATGTGTCAGCAAATGCTCTGCATGCACGGACAGATGTCAGTGCATAGCTGTCTGTGTTCACACCTACTGGTTTCTCTGAATGAACGTATGTGTGTGTTGGAGTAATCCAAACAGGGCAGCTGTGCTCATTTGTATTCCACCCCCAAGGCGCATCTAGGCCATCTCACTGATTAGGAATCAGAGACGGAGAGGAGTAAAATGGTGGAAAGTGAGGAAGAGAAAGAGTGAGGAACAATGACGGAGAAGTGGAAGAAAATTAAGAGAGAGAGGTAGGTCCTCCCTCACTGTGTAAACAGTTTGTTAATGTCTTTAATCCCTTTAAGCAGGTGGAGAAGCCTGGCCCCTCACATAACATACATTAATATGATCTTGCAGTGTGTGTTTCCGTTTTCCTTTCCATCCTTTCAGACACACACAAACACACACTCGACTACACCCAGGAAATGAAATTGATTTGCCCTCATAAACATTTGATAAAGCTCTAATGTAACACTTGGAGCAGTTAAGGAGGCCTGAAGAGTGGACTCATGAAAATGACATGTAAATCAAATGAGCGTCATATATTTTCAGGCCCAATTTGCCAACAATTATTGTTTTGACCCGGCTCCTCGGCCGACAAAAGAAACCTGCTCCCTCTGAGGAGCAGGAAATCAGCTTTTCAAGTGCTCTTGTGTTTGGAGAGCAGAGAGCAGAGAGCAAGGCAAGGCGTGATTGCAGCTCTCTACAGAATCAGAGACGGGCTGATTTCATACAAGGAGAAAACACAGCCATGGCCAGGGCTTTGCTTTTACATATATTTTTATAAACAGCACATAATTTAGTGCCTACTCAGCTAAACTGTGTCATTCTGTTCAAAAAATATAAACAGGCTATTTATATTTAGCACTCAAAACTGCCTTTATGTTCTGTTTTTAATATGATTTGGGTGTAATAGAACCTGCCTGTTAACCAAATAGTTAAATAATTTTACTGATCTTACGAATTTACATTCAAAATACAGCAGCATCAATATGCAATGATTGAAACAGATGTGCATCCTCATCATCTGCAATTTAAATATTGATCTGTCTGGAGGGGAAGTTGAGATCATTGTGAATTTCTATCTGGACAGTGTTATAATTTTATAGGACAATTTTACAAGAAAACTTCAATTCAGATCACTTTATCTCAGAAAACAAATAGCATTTTTGATTTTTCTTTTTATGCCAATGAGATAAATTCAGCCATTTCCCACATTATTTTAAGATATTCAAGTGCTCTTTACCTCTTTGCAAAACTGTGCTAAAACATAAGCTTTGCTTTGCTTTTCCAGCAAATTAGTTGATACGGAGGAAAAAAATTGTCATTAAATATTTTATTTGAGAAGTTTCCCTCCAAAACAATAAAATAAATAAAATCATTTTCAATCAATCAACCTTTATTTAGACAGGTAAATCCCATTGAGCCTCGAGGACTCATTTACAAGAGAGACCTGATTTCAACAAAGAAAGATGACAACAATGGGCAACAACAATAAACAATTATAAAAAGTCAAAGTTTTATCATCTTCATAGGTTTGGTTATGTACAGATAATTAAAAAGTTATTGAGTCACAGTTAAGAAAAAAAAACTGTAATCAATGTGTAGTAAAAACTTAAATACGATATTAGTTTTTTTCAAATACAAATTTTACCCCCCACAAAAAAAAGGCTTTAGAACAGATTTCTGATATTTTACTTTATTGTTGATTTTAAAGCCAATGAGTTTTTTTAACAGCAGTTCAGAGTTTTACCAAGTCCCATGATTTTAACAGAGCGTTTACTTTAATTTTTAATCAAGAAAATTCAAAGTCATCTTTAAAAGTCTGAATAATGAAGAAGGAACCTGAATATGTTAGTGTCCTCAGCAAAAGTGAGAATAGTAAATTAACACTTTTCATTGATCCTTTTTTTTCTGAACAGTCTGTTGTTCTGATAAAGAAAGAAGAAAAAAATGAGTGGGTTTGGTCAAAATAGAAAGGTCTGAACATCTACATAAGGCAGCAGATGTGGGTGACTGAAGGATACTTTTTCATGGTCACCACCGGTTTGAACCCCGGACCAACAACATCCAAAATGTGGGTGGAAAAAGTGGAGCACCCATACCTGTTTCCACCCTCATTTGACCCATTTTGGGCCCTTCAGCAAGGCCCTTAACCCACACTATCTGCTCCCCCAGGCGCCTAGATAACAGCCCTCTGCTCCACACAGAGGGCTGTGGTATCTCGGTGATAAACTCTTACAACAACAAAACAACAACAACAATAATGATAATAATAATAATATTTATTAATAGTATTATTATTATAGAAGTTTAGGTTTCCTACCCAGGGGCCTGGTCTACAAACTTTAACCATTAACTTGAGGGTTTATGGTTTCAGTTTTAAATTAAATTCAGTTTATTTATATAGCGCCAAGTCACAACAGAAGTCATCTCATGGCACTGAACAGAAACATTCACATACATAAAAAGTAAGTTAATAACATTATTTATCTGAGGAGCCAGCAGACTGCTTTGAGTTTAACTTCGTCACAGACGCTCATCCTGAGCAAGCACAAAGGCGACAGTGGAAAGGAAAAACTCCCTCATGAGGAAGAAACCTCCAGCAGAACCAGGCTCAGGACAAGCGGCCATCTGTGTAGGTTTCTTAAGTAAAGCTTTAATTACTCCATCCTTAAAGCATTGTGGTATGTAACCATTCATTAGAGGCAAATTAAGCAGATCCAAAATGTGGATATTAATTAGTGGAAATACCTCTTTTAACAGACTGTTTGGGATGCGATCTAGCATGCATGGTTTGGATGAAGCTATATTTTTATTTTTGACAATTCAGAGAGCTCAACAGGACAAAAACAGTCCAAACATAAATCTGGTTTTAATGATATTTCTAAAATTGCCCCATCTGCAATTGTAGGAAGGATGGTTTGAAATGTATCCCTATTTTAAATAATTTTATTTATAAAGAATCTCATGAAGTCATCGCTGTTTATAGTTGTAGGGATACAAGGCTCAACAGAGATAGGAGTTTTCATTAGTTTAGCTATAGTGCTAAAAAGTAAATTGCATTTTGCACTGTTCCTGATTTAATAATCTACACTTACCATGATCTTAAATATAGCCAGTAAGATAAAAGCGTCTATCACTCTTTTCAAAAAGGGCACGCCTATCGCAAACAGATGAAACATTTACGTCCTGTACGTATGAATTTTGATTGACATATTACTTGACCAATTGTGTCTTAGATTTGAAACAATTTTGTCCAATCACTGTACAGCAACACAGGCTTTCCCCGCCCCTGAACCCAGTGCCGAAAAGGAACGTCATCTACTTCGAACGCTTAGCATTAGCCAAAATTAGCTTGGTGACAAAGCTATAGATATATTCAGCCACATCTTGTTTTTTTCTTTAAAACTTAAGTAAAAGTTGGCTTAATTAATTTACTTTTCTTGTGTTTACAGCAGGAAATATGTACATAGAAGCCTTAATCCGATGCAGGGACATGCTAAAAGGAGAACTTATCGCGTGAAATGCTGGCTAGCTTTTAAAATCTAGCTTAGGGGCCGACAAACGAAAGTGGCTAACGTTATCGAGGGTTAACCCAACATCAACAATCCCGTGTGTTTTTGTCGTAACTGCCGTAAGCATAAGAAGGAGGACAGATTGAGAGAATACCGTTCCTACAACGTAAGTAACATCTACGTTAAGCGATGTTTCGACAAACCCGAGCGTCGACAGCTAACGTGTAACGTTAGACAACATTGGACACAACTGCGAACTTTGCTAGCGCGTTATCTTTCAGTGTGGGTAGACTCAAATATGCCCAAGTGCAGGAGACTCTTATCAAACTGTCAATCACATAATTATGTGTTAACACCAGAAGATGTATTTGTTTGGCCGTAGTGTTGTCTGTGGTTAATTTCTCAATTTTCAGACCTGCTTGGTTCTCGTTTTCCAACATGTCAGTATCGGTTTGCCAGAATATAACTGTTTAACGTTAAACAATGTAACTGTCGCACCTAGTTTTATATCTGCGCAGCATTTGGTGGTTCGTGTCCAGGGATAGCTTTTAATACCCGGTTATGTATTACTGATTTGAATATATATTTTGTAGAAGACCAAATGATCGTTAAAAAAAAAAAAATCAGACTGTGTTTGCAACAGGTGCCACCTCTCATTATTTGTTAGAACAATCTTCCATGAATTATCTACAAAACAGACGAAGTACTTTAGCTACTCATTATCAATCTATTATTTACTGCAAATGAACAATCCAGATTTTAGCTTCAGTAAAGGCTTATTTGTGCTGTTAACCAATTCTGTGTTTATGAAACCCCAGCACATGATTTAACTTGTTTTATTGCCCTGTTGTGGATACTTTTTTATTGGGTTGTTTGTGTATGTGGCTGTTCAGCTGGCAGTACATTTGTGTGACAGTGTGTTCCAGAAATGGCAGCAGCATCAGTGGCATGTTTGTGTTGGCACCTTTGTGTGAAATCCTGTCCTAGCCATGTTGTTTCGGCCTGCAAATACTGTGAGTCTGTGGGCTTGTCCAAAGACATTTATCTACCCATGTTTGGCTGTTTGTGTCAAATGAATATTTTCCCATCATGCTGGTGTATTCTAAGATGCTCTGTTAACTCAAGAAAAAAAATATTTCAAGAGGACTAGATGGATAAATGGATGTATTGACAGAAAAGATGAATGAGACTTTCTGATGTATTCTTTTAAATAACACTACAAATTTCACTGTTTTTTTTTTATGCAAACACAATGCATATGTTTACAGTTTGTATTAAAAAAAACTGTGACATTTTGTAGTGTTATTAAATGCATCAATGCTGGTATTATGAATGGCCCTACTCTTAGAAGATGGCAGGTACTCTAGTCACTGATTCTTACTGAATCCCAACTTTTGATGCAAGGAAAACAAATTGTTTACAAGCAGACATCTGAGAGCAGGTACAGTATATACTGGTTTCTACTGTGTGAAATCATGGCTGCCAAGAAACCACTCAATGTCTAGTATATCATGACACATTTACGTCCCTGCTCTTTGGCCAAGGTCTGGTAGACTCCAGTCTGGTCAAGTAATGGCTCCACAGTCAAGACGCCAGTGCACTGAAGGGGGTGTTTAAAGAGCACTTATTCCTGGAAATTGACAGCTTTTCATATGACTTCAAGTGGAAAGCCTCAATGAGTGTCTCACCTGTTTCATTTGTGTTAAGCCAAAAACGGCAAGATTCTCTGTGTTGGGTGAAACTAATGCTCAGCTTAATAATCATTCTAGAAACCTTTTTAATGTTTCATAATTTATCTAATGCATGGTGCTTCATCAGCAGAAATATGGTCCTATGCTTAAAAGGAAATGTAAGACCTTTAGAAATTGATCATTTTAGATTTATCTTTTCTGTCACTATTGTTTTTTTTTTCCCAACTCCACTGAGGAATTCAGCTAAATCAAAATAAAGATGACCCATGAGTATTTAACATTCTACTTATTTCTATTAATAGAACCCTGCATGCGTTTTTCATTTTAGTAAATATGACAATGTTATTTACACAAAAAAAAATCAGGAAATAATCTAGTAGAATTGTGACAACCAGACAGAGTTTAGAATATCGTCTATAAATGCCTTAATCAATGGAAGATCGTTTTCTGGTCAAAGAGCCTGGGCTGTGTCCAAATAAAAAAAAAAAATCTTGGAATATTCAAGTGTTGAATTTGTAGTATTTGAAGAAATAAAAGGCTAATGATTTACCTCAGTATCCTTTGAATATTTTAAGAAAATGACCAAGGCCACTGAATAAATGGTTAAAAATTAAACAACAAATATGCAACTTTGATTATATTGAATATATACCCCAAAAGAGCATGATTATTGCCATGTTTAGATGGAAGGTGAACATGTTTAATTCCATTGGACCAGAAAAAGACCAAAATATGATACTTTTTGTTAGTGGTTTTCTACTTTGGAGTTAAAAATCACTAAGTACATCCAACAAATTTCAGTCAGGTCATCTGGACAGTTTCTTTTTTTTTTCTGAAACATTTCACCTTCCATCCGGAAGGCTTCATCAGTCAAGGAAGCGCACAACACAAAATTGATTCTTCCCCAAACAGCTTACTCCAAAGTGAACAAACCAGTTATGTTGGTGCTAAGATGGTGTCTTTGGCATGCCTCCTCCTCTGGAGCCGGCCCTCTTCCTCGTCGACAGTCATGTCAAACTGGTTCAAAACCAAAAAAGTCAATGCTCAATAATCCAGGTATACAGTCCAACAATTTTCAGTCAGGTCATCTGGACAATAAGTACTTGTTTTTCAGTGCATAGTGGTTATCGACATTTTGCCCTTTTCTACATCATGAAATGTTTTACTTGATCATGAAAATTCTTAGAGGATGAAGCTCACCACAGACATTGCTGTTACACACGTTTTTAGGAAATGCATTCAGTATCATAACTAAAATTGTAATAAATACATTAACACACTGATCTGTTTTTCATTAAAATGGACACCTTGCACACATGTTATTTTTTTTAAAGACCAATGAGAAGGTGCATGGTTCTGAATCAAAATTATATGCAAATGGAGTAAAATTGAAAAATAAAATCAAGGTGAGGATTTGATTTTAGTTGTTACAGTTTATGATCTGTCCACCAACATACTTACTTAACATATGTTTTTAAAAAGATTGTCAATAATGTTTCAGATTTTTTTTGTTATATTTTGGAGCATAGTTGTGGATATTCATTAATACTGGTTTGTTGTTTGGATTGGGTAGGCACATATTTTATAGGTACAAGAGAAGGGGGGGCTTTTGGTATAAAGTTTGGAAACCTTTGTCTGATGAAGGTGTTTGGTCAGAGGGCTCTGCTGCACCACGGTTTGTGTTCGGAGTCCTTTAAGCCACTGCGTTCAAACAACAAACATTTAATATTATAGAGAAAATATCAGCAATTTCACTTACACTAATGGAGCTGCACTTTAACATAGTTTATAGAGATTATTTTGTATTTTTTAGCATTTTCCTAGCGTTAGGGGAAGCTTCTGTGATGGAAGTGTTCAGATGATTGACGTAAACAGTTACTGGTTCATCTTGATGACTAGATAATAAAACCATGGCTCATAATGAACATTATGTTACTAGTTTTCACTAGTATTCTACTGATTATCCTGACTGGAAAAAATTGGAAGCACCATCACAAAAACTTTGGATCAAAAAACTTCAGTGCAGATTATCAGCATTTATAATTGTACCAGAGATGATCAATACATCTTTCTGTTATGAACGGTTTATAGAAAGTTCAAGTCATCAAGCAAAAGTAAAGAGAAATTTATGTTGCTAGTACTTTCAGTCCGTATATTGTTTGACCAGACAATCTGAACTTGTGTGGACCCCATCAGTAACTGAATGTTGATTTAAGTTAACTTGTTAAAGCTGTCCTGCTTTAGTCCAAAAGCAGTGGTTGTACAGAGTTGCTCTATTGGAAAGCTTTCAACCATCCTTTTCAGACAATGAATGGTGATCATTTTGCTACATAATTTAATCAGTGTAAGGTCAGTTTTACTACCTTTTAGTCTTAAAGTTGAAATGCATGTGCACTGTGTACACATGAAAGTCAACAGGTCCATTTAAAAACCCTTAAACTTCTTGCACTGTGATGGTCCAACAGAGAAGACTCATAGATGTAATCACACAATTTTTCTGTTGCTTCTTGCACAGCAGAAAGTACTTGTCTGCAAATGTCTGAGAATGTTTCTCATGATATCCTGATGCATGCTCAATAATCCAGGTAGAAAAATCTAAAAAAGATGATAGTTAAAACATGAAAGTGTGAATGAAGTGCAGTTTGTCTTGCGGTAAGTATGGACTTCCAGAAAGGTGCGAGCAGAGGACACCCTCAAAGCTTTTTATAGAGCTGGATCATCTACAAGATCTTGTCACAATGTGTTGCAGGCATGAGTGTTGCATCTTTGTTGCATCACACAATTCTGCTAGCATGACAGGTATTCAATTTTCATTCAACCTTTAGTTATACAGGTAGTTTCATTGAGCCTCGAGGACTCATTTACAAGAGACCTGTTTATATTTAGACAATATTTAGACACAGGGTGGATCAGTGTCATGCCATCTGAAAGTACACACTGATACAGCTGCTATCAATCTCTTGTTTGTACTAAGATGGTATGCTTGGTACCATGGTTCACACACAAAATTGATTGGTAGCTTGGTAGCTTTTATTCTTAGCTATTGTTAACGTTGCACTATTAAGTGTTTAGCATATTCTTATCATATTTCTTAGTTTTATCAGAGCTTTATTACTGTTTTCTTATACAGTTTATACCTTTGCTATTATTGGATGTAACTGGGGACCTTGTGCACACAATTTCGTTCCACCTCATGTACCACATGTGATACAAGTGACAACAAAGAATCTTGACCTTGAAACATACTTTACATTTTCAGTTAAAATTAACACATTAGTTGTTAAAGATGTATTAAGTTGGTGATTCCTATCTTTAATGAGATTTAGACTTTTAGCTCTATCTCACATTCTCAAAAAGAGTTCATCCTTAAGTTTGGCTGCAGTATTTTACAAGTGGCATTTATTATTATTTTTTTAAATTATGGACATGGTAAAAGTGCAATGTCCATGGTTAAGATGCCACTAAGTGGGTAACAATCAATAAAACTATGTTGCCCTCTAACAAACAGTCAACAAAGGCTTTCCTATCAAACAACCTTAAGTTACTGTTCATTTAGCTAATGCAGGTGCAGTTAATACAAGATAAAAACATCCTCTTGAACACTCAGCAGAGCTTGTTAATGCTTTCAGTAGTGAGTTCTAGATGGTCAAAGAAGCTTTTAAGCTTGCTCTTCCATCTTTTCAAGCATAAAGAAAGTGCTCATCCTATTTCTGGATATGTTGCACAATGATTACCGTTACATAGAATTTTTGTTGATCGTATTAAACAATAAAATGGAAACACCAAAACTCAAACACGAACACACAAATGTTGAGAAGCTGTAGCAATTCAAGTGTGGCAACAAATGGATGGAACGTGTCCAGATTTTCAAACCATCACAAGAAATCTGTAATCGTTTTTTATTGGTTATGATGTCGTAATAACAGATTAAATTCACAATCATGTTTCGTTGTTCATAGTATTGAGAACAGTACTGTGTGCCTAGTCTAAGAGAAACAATACAAGTTAAAGTAGTAAACTGGAGCTAAAGTAACTGAATTGAACTTAAAGTTCAGTATTGTGGACATTAGATGTTTGAATCTGTAAAAAAACAAATAAAAAAAATCAGCCACATTAAGTTTTTATCAGGAATTTTTTTTTTCACCCTTCTTTCAGTGATGTGATAGTTTTTTTTAATCACAATAACTTGCTGCAGTTTCTTTATGTGGTATTTGAAGATGGTCCTTTTATCAGTTTTGTTTTTGCTGCTGCATGGATTTCTCTCTAGTAGCGTTGATCACGCCAGACACGGTCTGTGGTATTGATGTTGAGAGACGGAGGTGGTCTTGTCATTAGAGCTAGTATCTATTTCCTGCCCAAGTAGTTTTTTTATCCTCTACTGTGTTTGTCACACAGCAAGAAAATGAGCTCAAAGTTAGGACATTTATATGTATGTACATTGACTGCATTTGTCAGATTTTTTTTAATTATGAAAATGAACTCTGATTTTTATATTCATGTGTCTTGTTTCTCTTTATCTCCCCCTCACAGGCGGCATTGGGTCTGTCTAAGGCAGAGCCATGGGTGCGTTCCTGGACAAACCCAAAACAGAGAAGCACAACTCACACGGTGAAGGGAATGGACTGCGCTATGGGGTGAGCTCCATGCAGGGATGGCGGGTAGAGATGGAGGATGCCCACACAGCTGTGTTAGGACTTCAGACTCCTGGAATGACTGACTGGTCCTTTTTTGCGGTGTATGATGGTCACGCTGGATCAAAGGTTGCCAATTACTGCTCTAAGCACCTTCTTGAACACATAATTACTGCTAGTTTTGGAGCTGGAGGTACACAACGCTCACATGTTGGATCAGACGACTCCACCAGTAACTCTCAGGCCCCACCATCTTCTGCAGTGGAGGTCGTGAAAGCTGGGATCAGAACAGGTTTTCTAAGCATCGATGAGCACATGCGCAACTTCTCTGACCTTCGTAATGGTTTGGATCGCAGTGGCTCAACAGCTGTTGGAATTCTTCTGTCACCAGATCATTTTTTCTTCATCAACTGTGGAGATTCTCGAGCTGTTTTGTACCGCAATTCACAGGTGTGCTTCTCCACACTTGATCATAAGCCTTGCAACCCACGTGAGAGGGAGCGCATCCAGAACGCTGGCGGCTCAGTGATGATTCAGAGAGTTAATGGATCACTAGCTGTGTCAAGAGCTTTGGGGGACTATGATTACAAGTGTGTGGATGGCAAGGGCCCCACAGAGCAGCTGGTTAGCCCTGAGCCAGAAGTGTTTGTGATGGTTCGGGCACCAGCACAAGATCAGTTCATTATTCTGGCTTGTGATGGCATCTGGGATGTCATGTCCAATGAGGAATTGTGCGAGTTTGTCAAATCTAGACTTGAGGTTTGTGATGACCTGGAGAAAGTCTGTAATGAAGTTGTGGATGCCTGCCTGCACAAGGTATGTAAATGTTTACTCATCATACCTTTGCTGTGTGATCCAGTTTCTATTACAAAAAAAACAAAACAAAACTATCATTTTCCATCAGGTCTGAGCACGGGACTTAATAAAGTTTTTCTTTTCCAATATGAGGAGGTGTAAACTTCAGATAATGAGCAATTTAAATAAAAAACTAAATAAAATGCCATCCCAAGGGTTGACATCCTCGTTCTCCTCCTTATCCTCTTCTTTGTCATCAGACTGTGAGAGAGGCACTCGCAGTCTATTTAAGGCACGGATTAAAGCAGAAAAAAATCTTTTGATTGAAATTTTTTCTACACCTAAAGGTTACACACACATTTGAGAGCTATTTTCCTGCATACAGTTCACTTCTCAAAGGTTTTCACATAAAGATGAGCATACTGTGTACATGACCTTAGTAAAAGTACACAGTATACAGGTCCTTCTCAAAAAATTAGCATATTGTGATAAAGGTCATTATTTTCCATAATGTAATGATAAAAATGAAACTTTCATATATTTCAGATTCATTGCACACCAACTGAAATATTTCAGGTCTTTAATTGTTTTAATACTGATGATTATGGCATACAGCTCATAAAAACCCAAAATACCTGTCCCAAAAAATTAGCATATTTCATCCCACCAATGAAAGACAAGTGTTTTTAATACAAAAAACGCCAACCTTCAAATAATCATGTTCAGTTATGCACTCAATACTTGGTCGGGAATCCTTTTGCATGAATGACTGCTTCAATGCGGCGTGGCATGGAGGCAATCAGCCTGTGGCACTGCTGAGGTGTTATGGAGGCCCAGGATGCTTCGATAGCGGCCTTAAGCTCATCCAGAGTGTTGGGTCTTGCGTCTCTCAACTTTCTCTTCACAATATCCCACAGGTTCTCTATGGGGTTCAGGTCAGGAGAGTTGGCAGGCCAATTGAGCACAGTAACACCATGGTCAGTAAACCATTTACCAGTGGTTTTGGCACTGTGAGCAGGTGCCAGGTCGTGCTTAAAAATGAAATCTTCATCTCCATAAAGCTTTTCAGCAGATGGAAGCATGAAGTGTTCCAAAATCTCCTGATATCTAGCTGCATTGACCCTGCCCTTGATAAAACACAGTGGACCAACACCAGTAGATGACATGGCACCCCAGTGACTGTGGAAACTTGACACTGGACCTCAAGCAATGTGAATTATGTGTCTCCTGTCTTCCTCCAGACTCTGGGACCTTGATTTCCAAAGGAAATGCAAAATTTACTGTAATCAGAGAACATAACTTTGGACCACTCAGCAGCAGTCCCAGGCGAGATGCTTCTGACGCAGTCTCTTGTTCAAAAGTGGCTTGACCTGGGGAATGCAGCACCTGTAGCCCATTTCCTGCACACGCCTGTGCACGGTGGCTCTGGATGTTTCTACTCCAGACTCAGTCCACTGCTTCCGCAGGTCCCCCAAGGTCTGGAATCGGCCCTTCTCCACAATCCTCCTCAGGGTCCGGTCACCTCTTCTCGTTGTGCAGCGTTTTCTGCCACACTTTTCCCTTCCCACAGACTTCCCACTGAGGTGCCTTGATACACACTCTGGGAACAGCCTATTTGTTCAGCAATTTCTTTCTGTGTCTTACCCTCTTGCTTGAGGGTGTCAGTGATGGCCTTCTGGACAGCAGTCAGGTCGGCAGTCTTACCCATGATTGCGGTTTTGAGTAATGAACAAGGCTGGGAGTTTTTAAAAGCCTCAGGAATCTTTTGCAGGTGTTTAGAGTTACGTCATTGATTCAGATGGTTAAGTTAATAGCTTGTTTAGAGAATCTTTTCATGATATGCTAATTTTTTGGGACAGGCATTTTGGGTTTTCATGAGCTGTATGCCATAATCATCAGTATTAAAACAATTAAAGACCTGAAATATTTCAGTTGGTGTGCAATGAATCTGAAATGTATGAAAGTTTCATTTTTATCATTACATTATGGAAAATAATGACCTTTATCACAATATGCTAATTTTTTGAGAAGGACCTGTATATAGTGTTCTCTACGGAAATGAAGTTGCAAAATTTTAACCTGCACCATAACGTTCTCAAGACAAATGGGATTCTGAAGGAAGAGAGGTTTTGAAGAACTTCTATGTCATGTTAGTGCATGCAATTGGGGGTTGTCATATGTATTAAAAAAATTATAGCGCATGAAGTTCTTTGCAGAAGATAAGTTAAAAATTTATATATATATATATATATATATTTGGCAGGTTGACAGATTTCACCCCTAAAACAATTATTTCATTCAAATATTCAAATACAGGCTTTCAGGTCATGTAGTAATTTAACACTATTTATTTTTCATATTTAATCATTTATTAAATTGCATTTGTCACAGTACAATTACCTATCAGTATGATTCTAAATATAATCAAGTTTAGCATATCCAAACAGCCACAACATCGTATTATTTCTATAATACTGTGCAGAATTGAATTTTGTAGATATTTATGAAAAACTACAAACACCTTAAAATGACTCTCACTCAAATCACTTTGTGAGTTTGGGGGAACAAATAAAGTTAAATGGAGACACACATCTTTGCTATAATCAGGGCCATGTAAACGTTCATCTTTTAGTGTTATTATTGTTTAGTTATAAGAACTAAAGCAGCAGAACCAGCCTCTCTCACCGTGAGAGACACAAACACCCTGAGCGCTCTCCCGTGCCAGTGCTGTTTTCTTTGATGAAGTTTAGTCATGCGTGCAAGTTTCACATCTGTATGATGATGACAACACAGTAACTTTTTTTTTGTATTTTTATCACAAAATACCCTCTGCGGCAGGTCGGTAATATAGAGCAAGTACACAAACAAATAGAAAATACAAGCTTCTCTACACACACCATATCTTTTGTCTACAAATCACGAGTCCATTATTTGTCCTGTAATCCAGTCCACAGCAAGTAAAGATTAGATTATGTAATTTTATTAACATGTAAATTACCCACCAACACACACACACACACACACACACACACACACACACACACACACACACACACACACACACACACACACACATATACACACACACACACACACACACACACACACACACACACACACACACACACACACACACACACACACACACACACACACACACACACTCCATTTAAACTAATAAGAAAAAATTATCAAACCTAATAAATTATGGTTGATGGCTGAATCAATGAATGACTTGAACAACAAAATGTTTATCTTTTATCTTTTTCATTACTAACTCAGTCACATGTTCAGTCACACAAAAAAAGTTAGTTAGCTTTTTATTATTAATTATTCTCTAAGTCAGACAACAATTTAGTCATCTGGGCATCTTATGAACATTATTATGTATTATTACTATTATCATATTATTATTTCTTCTGTGGAGCTCCCCTTGGTACGATTTACTGTGTATAAAATATACAGTACTTTAAAATTGTTGCACTGCATTGTTATTTTTATTTTTTCCAATATTCTGATTAGAAAGTTACGTTTGTGTGTTCTGATCAGGTGACTAGTAACAACAAAAGTTTCTTTTAGGAGGGGAAATTTATTTTGGACGAGACCAGATTTGTGCTTTATTCTTTAGTTTTCTCGTTTACTCCTCCACAACAGCTATATTGTTTTTTCTGAAATTTTACATGAAATATTATTTTTTACTCAGTCTCCAACCAAATAAATGAACAAACACGTCGTTCTCATCAGAATTTTCATAAGTTCCGGTAACCATTTAAATGAACAAACAAACACGTTGTTCTCATCAGAACTCTCCATTCCAGTAACCAAATAAATGAATAGACAAACACGTCATTCTTATCAGAACTCTCTGTTCCGGTAACCTAAGGCCTTTTAATTTTATTCTGTTCTTCATTATCACAGCTGTACTTTTAACAATTTTAACAAATTTGCTGTTTGAAACCACTTCACACTTAACAACACAATTTCCATTTGTAATTAACACAGCTGTAATCTGTCAATAAATATTAAAACAATTTTGATGCCATCAGTTCTATTCAGTTTCTTTATATAGCGCCAAGTCACAACTGAAGTCGTATCAGGGCAATGTGCAAAAACATTCATATATATTATAAAAGCCAATTAGTAAATGTTATCCATTTAAAGAAGTCAGCAGATTGTGTTGAATCTTCACATCATCACGGTCTCCCGTCCTGAGCAAGCACAAAGGCAACAGTGGAAAGGAAAAACTCTTAACTGGAAGAAACCTCCAGCAGGACCAGGCTCAGGACAAGTTTTCATTCATTCAACCTTTATACAGGTTAGCCTAATTGACTCACAAGAACTCCTTTTCAAGAGGGACCTGTTATAGACTGACAACATATAAAGTACAGACAACAACATAAAACAATAAAAAGCCATTGTGCCAAAGTGGCAATCTGCTTGACCAGCTGGGGTTTGAGAGGACAGGAAGGAGAAACAAACAGAATGACAGGTCCATGTGTACTTTCTATTGGAAGAAAGACAAAAAACACATGTTAAGGATAGAAATAATTACAAATACAAACAGGTAGAGTAGAGCAAGTAAAGACAGCAGCAGAGTCAGGAAATGTGATCATTTTGTCCTCCAGCAGTCTAAGCCTATAGCAGCATAACATAGAGATAGCTCAGGAAACGCAAGCTGACTCTTTACTATAGGATTTATCAAAAAGGAAAGACTTGAGCCTAGTTTTAAAAGTAGACAATGTGTCAGCCTCACGGACAGAAACTGGAAGTTGTTTCTACAAGAGAGGAGCCTGATAACTGAAAGCTCTGCTTCTAGGGATGCACAATATTATCGGTATAGTATCGGTATCTGCTGATATTAGCGTTAAAGTTCAATATCGGACATTGGCCATTCCATTAAAATAACTCGCCAATATAAAAGGCGCTGTTTTTGCCTGCAGCGGCAGCACAATGTGATGATGTTGCAGTGGCAGTGCAACGCGATGACATCACGCGTGCCTACCCGATCTCACGGCAGAGAGGAAAATTCAAAATGTCAGCGGTGTGGAAATTTTATTTTTCATTGGTGAGGATGTCGGATTCCGAAGATTTATGGACTACATTGAGCCTCGCTACATCGTCCTCAGTCTGAGATATTTTTCTGACATAACGTTACCCGAGTTACAAGCAGTCCTTTCTGACGTCATTAAGAAGCTAATAGCTGATAGCACGACTTGTTGGGTAAGTTTTGCCAAAGACATTTGGACGTCGTGTTAGCCCCGTTAGCATGTCTTACAGCACAATGGATAGACAAAAACTTTGAACTTAAAAAGGTTGTCCTTCATGCACAAGAGTGCAGAGGATCCCACACTGCAGCTAGGAACCTGGAACAAGCCTCCACAAGTGAGACAGCATCGCAGGTGACTAACACTAATAAATAACATTTAACACTTTTCATTTAATATAAGTCAAAGTACTATGCATATCATGTGGCTTTTACTGAATATATGTCACAAGCTCTTACAACTTTTGCACAATTTTTGTAGGAAATAAGCCTAAATAAGAGGGCTATGTTCTGACAAAGGAACGTATATATCGGTATCGGCATCGGTTATCGGACGAATAAGTTTCAACATATCGGCATATTGGATATCGGCCAAAAATCCAATATCGTGCATCCCTATCTGCTTCCTAGTCTACTTTTGGAAACTATAGGTACTACAGTAGTCCCTCGCTACTTTGCGGTTTGTTTTTTGCGGACTCGCTCTATCGCCATTTTTTAAAGTAAGATTAGGCATGACACACAGTTGGCTGTATGATGGATGAGACGCAGGATTTGCATGGATTTTGTATTTAAAATAAATTACTTTAAATTATTTAGCACCTGCTGCACCTTTGTGCAGCCCACACTGCAGGATGAGCTTCCTCCTGCAGCTGTTCTCTGTGCAGAGCGAAGAAGTGGGCACGGTCAAGAACGCTTGCGGGTGGCTGAGAGCAGCTGAGGCACAGAGAGGGAAATCATGACATTCTGTGCTCTTTTAGAGCGTTTAGAGTTTAGAAGCATTGTTTAGGATATTGCAAGAGTGTGGGAAGGGTTTATATATATAGTCATAGTCACATCTGAAAAACTACCTACTCTGAACAGGGGTCCCCACCGCAGCCCTGCACAGATGTGACCAATAATTTTTTAATAAACAAAATAGACCCTGAGATTCCCCATTACATATCCTCATAGGGATGCAGCACCTGGTCCCCCAAATCTCAGAACACATTGGACGCCAAAATGTCATGGCTAAATATCATTACTCAACATTATCATTAAGTAATAATGGATGATGCTGAGTCTCTAAAGGACAGAAAAACTGGGGGTTTATTGAAGAACTTTAAAATGTTGATCAGTCAGAAAAGCAACAGAATCTAGGCCTGTCACGATAACAGATTTTGCTGGGTGATTGTCTTAGAAATTATTGTGATAAACGATAATATTGTTTGAAATTTGACAATAATTAGTAATTGTCAAATTTAAGAAGAAATGTTGGTTAATTTGTTTTGCGTGTAGTATGTTTTTTGACCACCGGATAGCAGTATAAGACAGTTTGAACCGAAGGATGGATAGTGAGAGAGCGAGCAGCGCGTCTCTTTAAGAAAAATGGGAGGGGGGCCCCTTGACGTGACATGGGCTGTCTCTCTTCGGTTCTCAAAATGGCGGACGCTCTGTGTGGTTTGAGCTCTTTAGCATAGCATTTTTCACACAAAGCTTTTAATAAAAAAATTAGTAAACAAGTTCTCAGCTTCTTTTTGCAGAGAAAAACAACTTTTTACACGAAGGCACGTTTTTCAATTGCAAATTTTGGAGCTTCGACAAGACAAAGTTTTTTTTTTCTCAAGGTCAGCCTGTTAGCTTAGCTTGTAGCTTAGCTTCTCAGCTTAGCTGCTTTTAACGATCCAAAAACATGATTTTGGACGGTTAAAATGGATTTTAAAGAGAAAAGGGAAAGGGAGGGGTCCGTGAAGAGCACTGGAGATGAGCCTTTTATCATCCAGTGTCTTCATTAGAAAGAGAGAGACGAAGAAACGATAAAGCCGATAAATTAAAATGAGGTAGATAATTTTCATTTTTCATGCGATTAATTGAGTTATTGTTTATCACGACAGGCCTAACAGAATAAAAAAAAAACCCACCAACCCATACAAATTTACACAGACATTTCATACATTTTTTGTGTGTCATTACAGATCGTTTATTTTTCACATGATCACTTGTCACTCGTAAGGGAGGATGCTCTAGGTCAGCCTAACCAAAACCCAAGACCCCAGCTCAGACTTCACTGAGTCTGCAATTTTTGTCCACGTAGGCTCAACGATAACATGTCTTATTTCTAGAAACGTACCTTCCATATTTGGTGGTGATAAGACCTTACATGCATATCCTAAGTTATTACTGATGATATAACTAATGCTATAACAAAAACACATTCTACCATGGCCCATAAAGGTTACAGTACTTCAAAGTATCATCCACTTCAGGAAACCATGTTTACTATTTGTTTGAGCACTACAGCTGAAGTTTATCTTGTAACTTATTTTTCTTCAATATTTATTCTAGGGGAGTCGGGATAACATGAGTATTGTATTAGTGTGTTTGCCCAACGCTCCCAAAGTATCAGAGGAAGCTGTGAAGAAAGAAGCTGAGCTCAACAAATATCTGGAGACTCAAGTAGAAGGTGAGATTGAACAGGTCAAGAAAAATAAACATTTATTGTTTGTAAAAACATAATAGGAATGTTAAGTAAAAAAAACAAAACTGCCAGTTTCTTGTTTTTCAGAAATGTTTTCCTAATTTCTCTTGGAATCAGCTCTAGAATATTCTTTGTATGGAGTAAAGTGATCTTAGGAAATTTAAGTACGGTAGTTTCTTTTTGTGGATAAGATCTATGTGATTTATAAAAAAAGTTAAATCTGGCCCTCTGGACATAAAAAAATAAAAATATTTTTTTGAATGTCCAGAGGACCAGCTTGGACTTTTTTAGATTTTTCTACCAGGATTATTGAGCATGCATCAGGATAGCCGTGTGATTTGCTTCATTAATTTTTAGATCACACGTCAAAGTCACTGCCATTAATTGCAGGTTTAGATCTTGTTTTCATAAAAACAAGATCTAATTGTAAGTCACTGTTTTATTTCAATCAAATTGAATCCGTTGATGTATATTTATCACTCTTGTCTAACCTCCAGCCCAGTTTAGCCCCAGCTCAGAAGAAAAAATAAGACTATTTCAACTTCCTTTTCCATTTCAGGAGGCATCTTCCCTCTTCATTCTCTCTTCATCCCTCTTCCCTTCTCGCTCCCTTTTCTCACTCAAACATTTTCATGTGTTGTTTGGATGGATTCCCTGCTTTGTTCTTATTTTTCCTTTTTAGATACACAAGACTTTTCTAAACAGATTTATTTTTTCTAGTTTATTTCTTGCCTGACTATTATTCAAATATCAGTGCCAGCCAGCAGTTTTAGATGTTGACCTCATTCTTGTTTTTGTTTGTATTCTGTCCTTTTTGTGAGTTGCAGAATAAAAACACATTGTGATATATTTTATTAGACTTAGAAATGCTGGTAGTGATCAGTGAGTACTGCATGAAATTAATATTTGTAGAGAAGCAGACATCACCCACTTTTAGAAGCTCTCAGCTGAGAAACATTTTGTTCAGTTAACGTAGAGTCAATGTTTGGCTCGGTATCGTCTCAATTTTGAAAGACACAAAAAGAGAGGGAGCGAAAAGACAAGAGTGAGGAATGCTCTGGCTGAACATCGGCCTGGCCTCGTGCCACTCAGCTCAGCTGCAGCCCTCATCGTGTCATCATGTCTCTTCTCTGCACTCGGTTTCACAAATTCACCTGGAAGGGTTCCATCCTCACCTCCTTTCTCTCACCCCTCCTTATCCTTTCTGCTCTACTCTGTGAACTTCATCTTTCCGCTGATGTTCTTGGTCCTAAACCATTTTATAGTTGTGTAACGTTTCTGTTGTTGTGTTTAGAAATGCTGTCTCTATCAGGAGAAGAGGAGATTCCAGATCTTGTAACAGTGATGAGGAATCTGTCTACTGACAGTGGCATGCCCCCTTTGCCACCAGGAGGTGGACTTGCTAGCAAGTAAGGCCCACTTTCTTTAAAGGAATTTATACTGTTTAACTATATTACTTTGACAAATATGGTAAAGAAAAACTTATTTAGGCTGCACTGGTCCAATTCCTGTAATATTATTTATGTGCCATTGGGCCTCTCTCAAAAATATTCTGCTCTTGTTTTTGTTACTTTAATGCATTTCTTAAATGGGTAAATATGAAACATAATAAAGTTTTTTGTGTTTGTGCGTTTCCTGCAGGCGCAGTGTTATTGAAGCAGTATACAACCGTCTTAGTCCATACAAGGAGGAAGATGGCGTAAGTACCTTTTTATATAAGTTCTTTTCTCTAGCCAATGATACAACCACCACTTAATGGTGCACACAGAAGTCTGGACCCCGTGTAAAATATTTGAGTTGTTATTTTTATTATTAATTTCAATGGACTGAAATTCTTTTGCTCTTACTGTATATTGATCCATCCCATCTTTTTGAACAAGATGGTGAATTGTGCATAACACAGCAGAAAATAATAACTTCTGAAATGTCTATGAGCCCGTCAGCCCTTTACTGTTTTTGTATACCACACTGGCAGCCCTCATTTTGAGGTTTGTAGTGACATCATTTTATTGTGGAACTGGGAACTTTTGCACCAGAGCTTTCTCTGAGATGCTGCTGTAACTTCAAGGTCAAGGTTCTTTATTGTCATTCACATCACATGTGGTACATGAGGTGGAACGAAATTGTGTACACTGGGTCCCAGTTACATCCAACAATAGCAAAAATATAAAGTGCAAAAAGAAACCGTAAATAATGATCCAATATATAAACTAAGAAATACGCTAAATGAACGCCAGACGGTACGCTAAAAGATCTAAGATCTTGAGACAAACGAGAATTATTCGCTGCCTGCTCTGAATTGTTTGAAACAGTTTTTATAATACATTTCTAGATCTGTAGTACTCGGAACAAGCTTTAAAGAAATGTTAAATCACGTTTTGTGCTAAAATCCCAAAGGGTCTCTGTTTTATCCACCAGCAGAAATTTTTAACATTTCACAAACATGCTCAAAGTAAATTTTTTTATTAGTTCATTTAGTTAATTGTTACAAGCTTATATTCATTCAAAACATGTTTACCCATGAAGTGTCATCTACAAATCTGTATAACTCAGTATTTGTCTTGCATATAAAACTGCTTTTTATTTAGTTGAGGTGTATAAAGTTGGCGTCTTCTTGAGAATTTATGAGAATAAGTTGGACTCATGTATAGAAATGCATTTTTGTGTTTAGCAGAGATCTTTATATTAAATATTTTACAAAAACCTTTTTCTGACACAACATAACGGTTGGATCTACATCTTTCTGATACCTTTTGTTAAAACCATTTTTAAAAATAATGTCGGTTATCTGTGGGACATCAGGCCTCAAGATGTGTCTCATTGCTAACAGCAGCTTTTTAGAGGAAACCCATTAGATTCTGAGGTAGGGCTGGGCCATATCATATCATTCACGATAATACCGGTAAAAAACTTGCCCGAGAAAATAAATTATATCATGATATGCTAATGTCATGCCATAAATACGTCATCCTACCACACAGCGGATTACGCTCACATGGGTAATGCAGCGATGTTCAAGTTGTAAAGGTGAAGTCATGAACGGAGACATCTGAGCTGCATACAGTTTTAGAGCGGGGGGATTGGGGTGGGGGGGGGTGGCACAGACACATCTGAGCTGAGTGCTGTTTTTATAGTCAGTTTTCGAGCCGGTCAGCATGAAGGAAGACATTGCCTTTAGCTTTTTAGCTAGCACGCTGCTAACTAGGAGCTACATCAGTGCCGACGTGTGTGTGTGTGTGGGGGGTTGGCTCGGTAGACTGTACGCTCGGTTCTGTTGATGCAGCGGCACCCCGCTTGTATAATGGTAGGTGAAACACTGACTATGCATCGACCACTGATTTATGGTCAAGTCGGACCGCAGAGCCTTACCTGTGTCTGACTGCACTGTATTAACAGATACTGGGAACTGTACAGCCCAAACCTCGAGACCAGTTACTTTCCTGAGGATCAGGAAATTGGCTGATGGCTATGTTCTGAACAGCAGTCCTTTCAGGCAGCATTTCATTTGTTTTCAGCTAGGGATGCACGATATTGGATTTTTGGCCGATATCTGATATGCCGATATGTTAAAACTTATTTGACTGATAACCAATACCGATATTTTATATACGTTCCTTTATCTGAACATAGCCCTCTTATTTAGGCTTATTTGCTACAAAAAATGTGCAACAACTGTAAGAGCTGTGACATGTATTCAGTAACAGCCATTTGACATGCATAGCACTTTAACTTATATTAAATGAAAAGTGTTAAATGTTATTTATTAGCATTAGTCACCTGCGATGCTGTTTCACTTGTGGAGGCTTGTTCCAGGTTCCTAGCTGCAGTGTGGGATCCTCTGCTCTTGTGCATGAAGTGCACTCCTGTGCACTCCTGTGCCTTTTTAAGTTCAAAGTTTTTGTCTATCCATTGTGCTGTAAGACTAATCATGCTAACCAGGCTAACACAACGTCCTAATGTCTGTGGTAAAACTCACCCAACAAGTCGTGCTATCGGCTATTAGCTTCTCAATGACGTTAGAAATGACGGCTTGTAACTCGGGTAACGTTACTTCAGAAAAATATCTGACTGTGGACCTCAATGTAGTCCAAAAATCTTCGGAATCCGACATCCTCACCAATGAAAAAAAAAACTTCCACACCGCTGACATTTTGAATTTTCCTCTCTGCCGTGAGATTGGGTAGGCGCACGTGACGTCGTCGTGTTGCGCTGCAGCTAAACGTCATCAAGTTTTGCTGCAACGTCATCACATTGTGCTGCCGCTGCAGGCAAAAACAGCGCCTTTTATATCGGCGAGTTATTTTAATGGAATTGCCGATGTCCGATATCGAAATTTAACCCTAATATCGGCCGATACCGATACCATGCCGATAATATCGTGCATCTCTATTCTCAGCAGTTGTCACAATTTTTGGAAGTTATAGCTCATTTAAAGGCAACATAATTTTTTGTTGGTTACATTTATGCTCAGCAGATCTTAAGCTTTAATTTTATTTAGTTTTTGTGGGAACTGCGCCTGCACTATAGTTTTTGTGGTGGATTTTGTTGATCTATATTTTGTGCAGACTTTTTCAATCTAAATAACAGAAGGATCATTTTTATTTTTTTTATTTTTATACTTGGAGACTGAATACTTTACTAAATAAAGTAATTGCAGTAAAATTACTGGTAACCCTTGTTGTTTTAGTTTTTATTTAATAATGCAAAGCAACATGTTAAGTTAATTTAGTCAAATAAATAACTATGATTTCTGGGTTTGTTTGTTTTTTGGTTGTTGTTATGTCACAAAATTTATTATCGTCAGAATGCTCCGATATATCATGATATGTTTGAGCCATATCACCCACCCCTATTCAGAGGCGTTCTGTTCTGGTGACAGTGCAGGCTAGCTTTGGCTCTTTGACATGTCCTGGTAAGGACTCACATGAATTCACAAGGTGATACTTTGTCGCATCAACACAACTAAAGATGTAATTAGATGAACAATGCCTTTTTTCTTCAGTTGTTAGCGATTCACATTACTAAATGTAGCTGATGGGTGTCAGTGTGATGATTTTAAAGCTCAGAAAGTGACCAAAGAATAGTTCTTTTGAACAGTTTGAAACACACCAAAGAGCTCTGTCCTGTTTCCAGTTTGTCGTTCTGTCTTGTGTTTTTTATTTTATTTTGAACGGGCATCTGTGTGATTGTGATAGACACGTTTAAAGTCTAGAGGGGATTTGTGTGGTAAGTGTCTGGGCATTGCAGCTTGTTAGGTTTACTTGCTTGGATCTTATTTTAAATTTGTTAGTCCTCTGCCCACATGAACAGGCACACTATTAAATGTTTGAAAAGGATATTATCTACACTTTGTTGTAATGTTTTGACTACGTTACCAACTTTTTGGTAACTTTTAGATGTCTAAAAACCCAAGTATTTTCTGTAGTTCCTCTGTTTTTTTTTTGTCTGCACTGATAATCCTTGTTATAGTACATAAAGCACATACTGTATTAAAGGAGTATAAAGAAGGGTATCTCAAGTCTTTATTGTTTAATTTACATTTTGCAAATGGGTGCATGCTTATAGTTATACACCTAAAGTGTGTCTCTCACGCACACATACCATATTTTCCGCCGTACACGTTGCTCCGCCCTATAAGTCGCATCAGTCCAAATATGTCTACTAAAGTGGAAAAATCCATAAATATAGTGCTTCACTGTATACGTCGCATCTATTATGCGTCACTGCTAACACGTCGCGTTTGTTACGCGTCACCGCTGACAACCCGGAAATGCGGGCCGAACTCGGAAATGTGGGCCGGTGTTGTGCCAAAAATTGATTGGTTGCCAAATGGTGGCTGCGGGAGCGTGCACGGGAGGACTTTAACAGGAATTTAACAAGATTAACACTTGAAAACAATTACTTGTTCGCTCGACTTTATGGTAAATGTGTGTCTCAGTCTAGCGTTTG
>NC_056498.1:58765730-58775000 GCF_014905685.2 Nematolebias whitei | reverse complement strand
ATTTCTTCGAAATTTAACAAGCTAAGCACCTAAAACAATTATTTGTTTGCTCGACATTAGCAAAGGTATGTCTCAGTTAAAACTTTTACTTACTGTATTTTTCAGCCTATAAGTCGCAGGTTTTTTTTTTTTTTTGGATAATTTGCATGCCCTGCAACTTATAGGATGAAGTGACATATTTATGGATTTTCCCCATTTTTATAAACCATTTTTTGACTGAGATATGACTGTTGCCATTCATTTTGACTGGGGGAAAAAAAAAGAGCAGTACCACTTTTAGCCACTTGATGGCAGCAGTGTAGTAATCGCTGTATGGCATGCTGTTGTATCATGTAATAGGTAAACGTGACTATAATGACACATTCAAAAAAGTTCAAGACAAAATCAACTGGACTTTATTTATTATACTTTATACTTTGTTACTATGTCCTGGACGACTGAGAATCTTCACCAGTTATTAATGACTCAATCGGCCTGCCGTAACCTCCCCACCTTCATTCTGCTCGCTGCTTGGAACCATCAAAACAGCTGTACCACCCCGGCAAAATGCAGCTAATTTGACCATTAAAGTTCATTCATTAAGCAAATGTTAGACTGAGACACACCTTTGCTATGGATGGATGGATGGATGAATGATTATCTTGTTAAATTTTAAAGAAATGCTGCGGCTGGTCAAGCTGCGCATGCCCGCTTCGCAGCACCTCCGCAACAAAACTGTTTTTGAAATTTATCTGATTTGACCCTCAAAGTGCATTTATTAAGCAAACATTGGACTGAGACACACATTTACTATAATTTCGAGCAAACAAATAATTGTTTTTAAGTGTTAATCATTAAATTCTTGTTAAAGTCCTCCCGTGCACGCTCCCGCGGCGACCATTTGGCAGCCCATCAGGTTTTTGGCACAACACCGGCCTACATTTCCATGTTGTCAGTGGTGACGAGTAACAAACGCGACGCGTCAGCGGTGACACATAATAGATGCGACGTATACGGCGAAGCGACATATTTATGGATTTTTCCACTTTATTAGACAAATATGGACTGATGCGACTTATATGGCGGAGCGACGTGTATGGTAATAAATACACTTCAGTGGTCAAATCAGCTGCATTTTGCCAGGGCGGTGCAGCAAAATAAAGTTGATTTCAAAGTTGCTACAGGCACGCTGGATGAAGGTGGCAGTCTGTGGCAAGCCGATTGTATCATTAATAGCCACTTTTACCTATTACATGATACAATGGCATGCCTTACTTCTTCGACCGCCATCTAGCGGCTGAAAGTGGTAGTATTCAATATTTTCAGTCAGAATTAATGAAAACTGTCATATCTCAGCCAAAAATTGGTTTATAAATATGGGAAAAAAGCCATAAATAAGTCGCTTCGGCGTATAAGTCGCAGTATATGCAAATTATGCAAAAAAAACGGAACTTATAGGGCAAAAAATACAGTACGCATTCACATACATACGCGCGCACACACACACACATATTATAAGGGATGTATCCATGTCTAACTGTGTGTTCACCCTCTGATTAACGCAGCCCTCCTGTTTCATTTGGTAAGTCACATATATAACTGTTAACCCCCCCACACTCTCTTCTAACAACACACCATGCAACCACACACTCCACACACATTCTTACAGGCATGTGAAGTGAAGACCTGCAGAGCATATTCCCTTGTCACACCTCCATCGTCAGTCTTTACTCCCCGCAGTGGTCTATTCTCTAGCATGTAGAGTTCAGTTTAAAGTTTTAAGGTGTGCTTGAGTGTGTGTAAATGTGACCGTAGATCTGATGAGGACGAATGATTAGGTGTTTCTGGTCCTGTCCGTCCCACTCTCACGTCACAGACACGCATGCATTGGCCCTACACGCATGCACTGTCGCCTCACTCAAGTCTTTCAGCGATTGCACGCAAGCGAATACCAGTCTCTTGTTTCTGTGTCACCCCTTGCAATACGACAAAAGCCATGGAGTTGTGTTGGCATATTGTTGCATAAAGTCAACACAAACTGAGTTAGAAAGTGTGCTTACGTTGGTGTTGTAACTTCTTTGTAATGTAGAAAATATTGTCTGTGTCAGTGGTAGACAAACCTGGCCTCAAGCTGAACTCCAGGTTGAGGACAGAATTTACTGACTGTGACTTTAAAATAACAGCATATTCTGTTTTTCTCTTGCTTTGCCACCATCCCTCTGCTTCCCCCTCCCTCTTTCCTCCTCTCATTTCTTTCCTCTTGCAGAGTGGAGACTTGGAGTGCCACTGGTAGCTGTCCAGCACAACGGCGTCATTCGAAAAACAAACGAACAGGACCACTATTCTTCACGAGATCGCATCCGTATTTGTCTTTTAATTTCACGTGAGAATAATCTAAACAGGAATTCTTATTTTGAAAGTGCACCCAGTGTGGAGGACTGCAAACAGATTTTATTTAAATTCACAAACGAGGGAATTAAAAAAAAAAAAACTGCACTACGGAACTATATATACAGTACAAAAGTCAAAGGAGGGGCACATGAGCAGTTTGTCTTTCCTTTTTTTATTGCTTTGTTTGTCATGTTGTTTTTTTTTTAATGATTGACAGACATGGAAACATGTTTGGAAAGCTTTGGGACTCCATGGTGCCTTGCACATACCTGAGAGAGAACAGAGGATCTCACACCTCAACAACCAGCCAGCCACTCACAGATGTTTCTAAGAGACTGAAATGGCTTGCGGCATTATTTGTTTTAAGCGTTATTTTATTATTTTTGCACCTGACTGAGAGCTTATTTACCACACAAGTCTGCAAATACATAAGCTACGTCTTCGGGTTGAGGTGCGGGGGATTCTCATGCTTCAACATGACTACTTCACCTACCTGTATCTGGCTCATTGAAGACTCTCCTGGATTTAAAAGGTCTGAGGTCCACGTCCTCCAAAGACCTGTGTCACCTGAGGCTCCACCACCTAAAAACAAGGGGAATGCTAATGAGTGCGTGGCACCTTCATTTGTTTTGGCTCTTTCTGTCCAAATGAACTCAGGCTGGTGCACCTCTCTGCAGATCAGTTTAACTGGTGTGACTTTTCTTGCACGTCTCTGCTCCTCATTTCTAAAAGGATGTAAACAGTTTATTACTCTTCAGTTATACTGTGTGCTTTCTCTGTCCTCTCCACACTTTGCCTGAATCATAAGCTTTTAAGCCTGCTGTTTTAAAAAAATATAGTAGAATAAATTCAAATATATGAATATATAGATATATATAAATATTTTGATTTGTTTGCTTCACTTATATTCCCAGCCATTGTATTAATTTCATTGTGGCCTATTTTTTGTGTGGTCAGTGTGTGTGCTTTTGTGCGCATACGTGTGTGCAGGCCCTAAAAGATGAAAGGATAAAAAGTCGACGTGCACACGCACTGCTCCAACACAGCAGCTTTCCAAAGACAGGGTCTGAGGGGAAAAGAAATTCCAACCTTCCTCTTCTTTTTCCCTTCTATCCTCGACACGTGCACACACACACACACACACAATCCTGCTCATGCTACGACTTGCCTTTTTCTATGGAGAATATCTTGTGTGTTATTTTTTTAAGCCTTTTTTTTTTTCTTTTCGCTTAATGAAAACATAATTTTGAAAAAGAAAAAAAAAAAAAGAATTCCCTCGTCTTTTCCGAGTACTTGTGCTATAAAAACAGCTGAAAGCAGAGAATGAAATGTATGTTTCAGAGCACATGGAGTGATTTGGTGTTTTCCTCACATTAATTTGTGGTCACGCTGTCACCGTGTGATTTTTCTGACTGCTAACTTCACGCTCTAACGAACTGAGATGACAAAAACAAATATGGGTGAGAATAAAACGTGTTTTTACTTCTTTTAACAAATGTATGCATACACAAAGGAGTTGAGTGGGTAACTTTTTATTGATTCAAAAGATACAAATTCTAACCAAAGTTGCAACAGCTTCTACTATTCAAAGGCACATCTGAAGTGTCAGGATGTGAAGACGTGAATGACTAACGGATTGTTCGATGATTAATCTTCTTGTGGTACTCTTCTCCCGGTGCCATATGACAAATAGGTACTTGAATGTGTAGTTCTTCTGCGATTGTTTCAAAGCGTTATTTACTTTGTTTGTGGTGGAGGGAGTGGGAAGGGGTGCTCTGCATGTTTTGGGACTGACGGGAGGTTTAAGAGATGCACTGGGCGGGTGGGGATAATGGTGGGCATGTTCAGTGTGGTGGTGCATAATGTTAAAGGGAAACCGGTGAAATGATGGCATTTGTTTTCAGACGCCTTTTATTTTTTTTAAATATATTTTCATCATTTGGTTTGAGGTTATTCCCAAATTATCGACGTTGCGGACTAGTTTGAGTCACAACTCGTTTTCTGACTTTAACGTTGTGCAAAGCTTTACCACAGTGAACAGGCCCCCCAGGTTAGATTTTTATTTAAGCTGTATCAGACACTGGGCTTGGAAGAGTGAAGGGAGAGAGGTGTTATTTTTCTGAATGTAACTCATTACTCACACTGATTCCACTATGGACTGGATATTAGCAGCACTTCTGTGTCACATTCTCCTTTCATAAGACATTTAAGGACAAACGCCGTCTTTGCTTCCTCTCTTTTAGATTCTTTTTTAAATATTCATTCGTCTGATTGTGGATTATAGTGTCTGGACTCGCATTTGAGCCGCCACTCACGGGCGGTTTAGTGATGCCTACATAATTAGGAGCTGACTTTTTGCTAGAAAGGTCTCATGGTTCTGGTCCAACTTTAGTTTAACTTAAAATGTCAGAAAAAGAAAGAATATGGAAATGACCACAAACGCTTCATTTGTTAGGTTTTTAGGATAAATGAGCTCTTGATTCGCCAGGTCCTGAATATGTGTATATTTAAATTGACATGTACAATTACAGTAGGAAATTCCACTTTTTTTATTATTCCAAGTGTTATAATTCACATTAGTTCTTTACCTCGAACAACTTAGGTGATCTTTTGAGATGATTAAAGATGGGCAGGTTTGAGTGTTTGCAACCTCTTCTTCCTGTACTAATTTCCCAGAATGCTGTTGTGAAATTTAAACTTTACAGTGAACATAAACACAAATAAAAAATGGATTTATGTTTAAATTTGCTTATCTTTGTTTTTCAGTGTCAAGGAGAATGAGCTTGGCTTTGTGTGAAAGTTTGTCTGGACTACTCGTGTTAACAGATTGCCATGTTTTTCTTTGGAATTCAAGCTTAATTTTCAACCAGCAAGTCGTTCAAGCACAGCCTTGTGCCCTTTAAGTTGAGATCTTTGTTTCTGAACGTCACTTTCTCACGTTAAGTAAAAAGTCAAACATTTACTCAGTGCCAGTAGTTATGAGTTAAAGTAGCAGATCTTTGAGTAGTGAAATCATTTACAGCTGGGATTTTCTGTGGCTCGTGTGTCATCGCTGTCCAACTATAAATTGTCCAGTTGTGTGCCAGTCGAACTATTGGATTAGATTATTTTATCAAACACGTTAATTTTTTTTTACATGTTCTACTTGTGTAGATGTATATACAAACCCTTTCCAAAAAATTAGAATATCATGGAAAAGTTGTTTAACTTCCATAATTCCATTCAAAAAGCTAATCTTTAATAGATAATAGATTCAGGGCCCACAATTTAAATCATTTCAAATTTGTTTATTTTTACATAATTTGGGCTTCCAGCTCATGAAACCCACGAAAAACAGGATTTCAAAAAAATTAGAATACTGTGGAGACATCAGCCACACTAATCAGTTTTAGCAGAAAAGAAAGAAATTAGGATCACAACAAATCAATCAAAATATGGTACTTTCAAAATGATATGTCAATCTTCAATACTTGGTTGGAATCCCTTTGTCTTAATCTCTGCCTCGATGTGACGTGGTATTGAGACAATCAGCCTGTGGCATTGACTGGGAGTTATGGAAGCCCAGATTTCCTTGATGCTTACTGTCAGCTCTTCTTTGTTGTTGGCTCTGGTGCCCCTCATTTTCCTCTTGAGAATACCTCATAGTTTCTCAGTGGGGTTTAGGTCCGGCGAGTTGGCTGGCCAGTCAAGCACTGTCATGGGCATCAAACCAGGTTTTGGTGCTTGTGGCGGCATGGGCAGGGGCCAGGTCCTGCTGGAAGATGAAATCTGCATCTCCATACAGATCCTCAGCAGAAGGAATCATGAAGTCCTCTAAAACATTCTGTTAGACTGTTGCAGTGACCTTGGATTTAAGAAAGCAGAGTTTACCAACACCTGCACTGGACATTGCACCCCACATCATGACTGACTGTGGATATTTCACACTGGACCTCAAGCAGTATGGGCTCTGTTCCTCACCCTTCTTCCTCCAAACCCTTGGACCTTGATTTTCGAATGAAAGACACTTTACTTTCATCGGAAAAGAGGACCGAGGAACCTGACAGTTGTAGCCCATCTACTGGAGGCGTCTGAATGTGGTGGTTTTTGACTCCCGCCTCATTCCACTCTTTCTGGATCTCTGCCAGATTCTGGAATCTTCTCTGACAATCCGTTGAAGCCCACGGTCATCTCTTTTGCTAGTGCATCTTCTCCTGCCACATTTTGCCCTTCCACTACTTTCCATTGATATGCTTGAACACAGCACTCTGTGAACAGCCAGCCTCCTTAGCTATGATCCTTTGTGGCTTACTCATCCTATGGAGGGGATCAATGATGGTCTTCTGGTCAGTTATGTCTGCAGTCTTCCCCATAATGAACCGAACTGAGACAATTGAACCAAACTGAAGCAATTTAATGACACCTGGGGAAACTTGTGCAGGTGCTTTTGAGTTTATAGATGATTAGTATCACACTCAGTTTAAAACATTCATGCCCTGCAAAATTTGGGCTGATTTCTCCACAGTATTCTAATTTTTTGAATTCATGTTTTCGTGGATTTCATAAGCTGGGAGCCCAAATTATAAACAAATAAATACTTGAAATTGTTTAAATTGTGGGCCCTGAATCTATCATCTATTACAGATGAACTTTTTGAATAGAATTATGGAAGTTAAATAACTTTTCCATGATATTCTAATTTTTTTTGGAAAGGGTCTGTTGGAAAAATCCTAGGATCCAGGTTGTGGAGGTAGTGTTCCTTCAGGCGATGTAAATCTTGAATAAATTTGGATTAAAATATGCACAAAATACCAGGTCAAGCTTTAAAATAAATTATTTTAGACCAAATCTGACCTACTTGTGACATAAGATGATTAATGTTAGGTCTACAGTCTTGCTTTGAAAGAGATAAGAGAAATAAATACAAGTTATTTTTTTCCTTGGAGTAAAACAAGTAAATTCTGTTACAGAAATTGTTTCATATTTTTGTATTCCTTTCAACACTTGCTATCAGTCACAGTAGCTGGAAAATACTGACAAAACATTTTATATTGATTCAACTATACTCAATTATTCTTTGGTTTCTTAATTTAATATAGTCACAAATTAGTTGGAAGATTTTCATTTAGTACATTCAGCAGTTGATACCTGCAAACAGTTGGTAAAGTCTGAAAACAATTGAAGGTTTTTAGCATATAAACCTGATATAGTTGCAAAATTAAAATGTTTTTAACTTTATTATAGCATCCTTATTACAGCAGGTCAGAAGAATAATGGAGCAGCGATGAGTGTAACTGTTGAAACATTTCTAAACAGGTGATGAAGAATATCAGATTACTTACAAGTCAAAAACAAACTTTTTATCCCATGAAAGCAGAAACTTGAGACAACTGATAGTCTAAATAATAATAACCCCAAAATCTTAACAGCACAGTTTGCTACAATGACAAGCTCAAAGCTCTTGTATATTTTATGCAAACAATGACAAAAAGGTTAAAAAAAAATGGTGTTAATCCTATCTAATTTAAAAATCTAATATAGATGAGAACTGTTACAGCACAATTAATAATTGTACTCATAAAAAGGTTGAAAATGACACCACAGCTGTATATAAAAAAAAAAATCTAAATAAGTCTGGACAGGGTGGGCTAAGCCCCCAGTGCTTTAAAATCCTAACAGCGCCTCTGTTTGAAATGACATTTCTCCACATTACGTAAGTTTCTAAGTAATAAAGGGGCAATAAATCCCAGCCAACCCTGCAACAAGATAAGAAACGGGCTAATCTCATCGGGTTTCACATTCCTCAGGTGGCTCTGGTGTGAGGAGTCCGCTCCATTTCTACTCCTTCACAGCACGTATCTGATTATTCCCTCCGTGAATCCGTTTGTTCTCAGCTTTTATGAGCAACAGAACTAAACCAACGCATCTAAATGAGTTTAAACAAATTCATCGGTGGCGTGGAGCTGGCGGAGTGCATCAAAAACCCGCAGTACCGGGACGCAGACGGCGGTCCAGCAGCGGCGGACCCCGGGGAGAGGCGGGACTCCACGGCGGTGAAGCTGGACGCGGAGCCGGCCTCCGAGGAGTACACGCAGGTTAAACCGTACGCCGGGATGCCCAAGGAGGTGCTGCTGCTGTACTCCTCCCGAGCTCGGTACCGAGTGCCCAGAGAGGTTCTGTTCTGGCTGACGGTGTGCTGCACCCTGGCGCTGCTGGCGGTCACCGCCACCATCATCGCGCTGTCGCCGCCGTGCCTGAGCTGGTGGCAGGTGTCCCCGGTGTACCAGGTCTACCCCCGCTCCTTCAAGGACTCCGACGGGGATGGAGTGGGAGACCTCCGAGGTAGGACTGCTGGAAGCTCTGATGACTGATGTTTGCGAACTTCTGAGGAACATTTTCTCCAGGCTGTCAAAGTGTTTGTTTTTGTTTGTTTTCCTCTCCTTTCAATTCAGCTTATTGGTTTATTTAACCCACTTTAATCTAGGACTCCTGGCATAACTCAAGGGATGAACTAGCGGTGTCTTCACAAAACCGACATTACAAAATGAACTTTAGTTACTTCAGCTGTCTGTCACAATTACACGTTCACATTTCTTTAGTTGAATCGTAAATGCCAAAAAATAACACTGTTTAAACACTAAATAATTAAATAGTTGATCAGTGGTTTCCAAAGTTAGGTGCTGGGACCCCGTGGGTCATCAAGCACCAACAAAGGTGCTAAAATGATCTACACAGAAATTTAATACACTTTAAAATGACCAACAACATGTTTTTTTTTCTCCTTTGGAACTATTACAGTCAATATCTCTGGATAGATGTAATCTCGTTAATATGGTATCATTATGCTCTGAAAAGTCAAATCAAAACACGTTGGATGGCCACTTTTTATGTATTTTATGTTAAAAAGTATAGGACCCAACG
>NC_056498.1:58737117-58765330 GCF_014905685.2 Nematolebias whitei | reverse complement strand
AGAGAGTTTTTTTTTTTTTTAAATTAACTTTATTAACCAGGCAAATCCCAGTGAGATCACAGATCTCTTTTGCAAGGGATGGCTGGGCCTGAAGGCAGCCCAACATACATGTTTTTGTTTGGACATGCTTTTTAAAAAGACTGTCCTCCACTTGTCCACTTCAATTTGTAGCACAAACTGCACAATATGCTGTCCTGGTCATGTAAGGACTGGACAGAAAATGAGTGTAAAGGCAGCCAAAGTCTAAAAAAAGGAAGAGGACAGCTAAAGGACTGCTTTACTAAATTACAAGAAAGTCTGGCTTTTTGGAAGCAAGTTATAAAGATTTTTGGTACTTTTGCAAAAAACAAAGCATTTTTTAGTCATAACAACCATATTTAGACTGCAAGTTGCTTATTTTTAGTTTTATGCTGTAAATGTAATGATTTAAAGTAAACTAGAGTAAATCATTTACTTCAATCAACAATAAATTTATACCTAACATTTGAAGACCAAATCCCACAAGTATTACCAATTAATGCATTGTTTATGGTCAGGTCTTAAAAAAGCTGCTTATGATCACGTTTAATGAATAAAAATTAGTCTAAAATTAAAAGCACCAGGTTGTTGAGGTTATATTTTTTTCATTTTCACTATTTTTTTAAAGTTCAACACCATATGTGGCTAAAACACAAATTTCTACAAACGACAGTATTGTTCATTTCAGCATGTGGCGTCTGTGTTTCTGCAGGGATTACAGAGAAGCTGGACCACTTCCTGCACCTGAACATCAAGTCAGTGTGGATCAGTCCGTTCTACCGCTCTCCCATGAAGGACTTCGGCTACGATGTGGAGGACTTCCAGGATGTCGACCCACTGTTTGGAACCATGAAGGACTTTGAAGAGCTTTTGACTGCAATGCACAACAAAGGTGTGTTGTTTAAAGGATGTGGGGGTGGGAGCATCTCGTTTTGTAGTAGCAGAGTTAGTTTTATAACACCTTGGTATTATTGTGTATAATCCCACCAGGTTTGAAGCTAATCATGGACTTCATTCCTAATCACACCAGTGATCGTCACCGTTGGTTCAACTGGAGCCGGACTAGAGACCCTCAGTACGAGGATTACTACGTCTGGACTGACTGCAACGAAACGCATCCAAAGCCGAATAATTGGGTTTGTGCGGGCGTGATGGCCTGGAATTTGATTTTGAATCTCTCACAGCTGAACAAGTTTTCTTTTTGCACAAAGATCAGAAGAATTTGTCCTCTTTTCGTGCAGGTGAGTGTGTTTGGAAACTCATCATGGACTTATGATGAAGTGAGAGGACAATGCTACTTGCATCAGTTCCTCAAAGAGCAACCGGACCTGAACCTAAGGAACTCGCACGTTCGCAAAGAGATCATTGTAAGAGTACCTCTGAATCGGACATTTCTTAACGAGAGTGCTGCACACGACACATTATACACCTGTCGACAAACTCATACAGCAATCTGTAGCAATGGCCCAGACGAGCAAAGACCTTGTACAAGATTTGACCTTGACCGTGACCTTGGAGCTGGAGTGATGAAAAGTGTACTTGATGCTCCAACTAGTATTGATGCATATTTGTATGAAGTTTTGTTAAATTACCTTCAGCAGATCAAAGCTAGAGAAATTGCAATTCCTGTGAAAATGCATTGTGAATTTGTTGCTAAATGATTTTTGCTGATAGTTGCTGCAGAAGTTGAAACCAAGCTGAAAAGGTTTCATTGCTAAACTGTTAATGCAAGTGGAATTTTAACAGCTGATATTTGCGAAAGAAGAAAAATAAAAGTGGAACAATCAGTACAAAAGTGGTAGAAACATGTAGAAAAAGCTGTACAGAGCAGAAATGAGCAGAATACGCTGAAATAAGCAGCGAGGCTAAATAGATTACAAAAAATCTTATAGTACCAAAAAAGAAACTGAAATGGACAGAAAAAGCTGAATTTAGCGAAAAATATACAGCATCAGAAAAAGAAAAAAAACTGCAATTAGGACCAAGAGTCTGAAAGGAGCAAAAAAAAACTAAATTCAGCAAAATCTGTCCATTTATATATAAAATTATAAAAAAGAATAAAAAAAAAAAAAAAAAAAAAAAACAAAAAGACAAAAAAAAGAAAAAAAAAAAAAAAAAAAAAAAAAAAATTGAAGTTATTAGAAAGAGGCACAAAATGTTGAAATTAGCAAAAGAAAAAGCAGAAATATGGCAAAAATCAGCAGCGAAATACCTAAAATGTAACTTAAAAGCAGAAATAAATAACTTAAATTTAGCAGAAAGATGCTGAAAGGAGCATAAAAAGCTGAAATTAGCTAAAATATGCAGAAAGGAGAAGAAAAATAGCTGCAAAAATAAGCTGAAAATAGCTGAAAGAATCTGAAAGGAGCTCAAATTGGCACCAAGAAAAAAAAAATTGTGGGACATTACGTGCCAAAACACGTATGGAAGAAAAATGCATCTTCATAAACATTCACACTACAGTATTGAGATATTTTACTGTAACTCCATATATCCTGTTTTTCATGTATTGTAGATGCTGAGTACTTTTATAATTTCCCTTTAGGATATTATTCGTTTCTGGCTGGCGAAGGGAGTAGACGGGTTTCGGATGGATGCAGTGAAGCACATCCTGGAAGCAACACACCTGAGAGACGAGCCACAGGTGGATCCAAACAAACCTCCAGTAAGTGTTACCTCTTTGCACCACAGTTGCTCACTTAAGATAAGATAGAACTTTACTGATTCCACAGGAATTCACAGTAAAGTCTGATTTTCTGGTTTAAATGGATCAGTTATGAATGACAGATCAGCAGCTGGGTGTCAAGTTTAAGTTATCCTGTTACTTTTTAATTGGAACAGTAACTTCAGCTGCTCAAAGTTCATTTTACTCAACAATCTTTGCTATAACCTTGTTATACAATCATGAATGAGATTTTATTGACTCATAAGTGACATGGAGTCCAGATTTGGACAATGTGATGCATAAAAACAGCAGTGTGGGCAGAAACCACCTCCACTGACTGAAGTGAAACTGCTAGAACAAACAGTGGGATGTTTCTCACTGTACATCATGCACCGTTCACTGCTTCTCTTTGCCTAAATTGTCAGGTTCATCCTGTGCCCTTCTTAAGAAAATACTGTAATTGTAATTTAAAGAGTTAATGACACATCGGTAAGAAAAGGGTTTTTTGTTCTGCAGAAGTTAAACCTCACCCCATCCCTGCAGAATAAAAGATTAGTGGAAAAGAGGCATATTTTGAAGGATTAGAGTCACTGGGATTTACTGACCACTAGAGAGTAAGGCTATAATACTGAGACTGACTCATGCACTTTTAACTCGAAGGCATCCTATGATTTAGGATCATGTTTTTGTTTTCTTTACATTTTTAGATAAGGCTTTCTTTTTTGGTATACCTTTAGCTGTTAGCGATGTACAAATACTGTCATAAAAAATAAACATCTCAAGCTTTTAATTACAGTTTGTGTGTCTATTAATATTACTCCTTTGAGGTTAGCTTAGTGTATTTTTTTTTTAAATCTTGTTTGGCAGCACATAAGCTTAGTGGTTAGGTCAGAGGTTTTTCCCTCTGAACAGAAAGACATATCAACTGTAGATAACGTTCAGTGTTGAAGCAGGTTAGTTTCCATGTTTTTCTTTTATGCTTCATTCCCGTTTTCTCACAGTTGGTACAAGAAGTTATCAAATTGGAGCAAAACTTTAATTTGAGAATTCTTCACAGATACCAGCACAATCTGATTTTAACCCAAGGTTTCTCTAATGGCATCTCGTCTTTGTGTTGTATGGTTTCTTTCTACATTCCACCAACACAACCTGTAACTGGACTCAGTGCTCTGACCTGAGAAAATAGATTTAAAGACAAGATCTCCTAACTTCCAGTAGACAAGAATAATTGTAGCAAATCCACTTTACATCAACATGAAAATTTCACAGTGAATGAGTCTGCTAAAAACAAAAGCTGATTACAATATATTTGCTAAAGAGGCCAAGAAATTCAGTAATACCTGACCAATATTTCATTTCAGGAGTTGGTAACTACAGAGTGGGACCTGTATCATGATTACACAACAAGTCAGGTGGGCTTACATGACCTGCTGAGAGAGTTTAGAGCAGAGATGGACACCTACAGCCACGAGCCTGGCAAATACAGGTATTTCAGCTACTCAGAAAACATGCAATACTGATCCTCTGACATACCGGGGGGAAATACTCCTATCTTATTGTTCATCTATGTTCATCTATGAAACTAATTTTATGCAACCATGTGCATTTGACGTGTTCTCTCAGATGTATGGGCCTCATTACATAACTTATACCAACATAACTAAGTACAAAAACATATTTGGAAATAACTTAACCTTTGTCTTAAGATGATTTAAGATGAAGAACAGAAAGTCAAGAATGTAGGACTGAGGGTTGCAACTCTAAATGTGGGGACAATGACAGGCAGAGGTAGACATGGCTGACATGATGCAGAGAAGGAAGGTAAATGTTTTATGTGTCTAAGAGACCAAGTGGAAGGTCAGCAAGTGCTCACAGCATTGGAGAAGGGTTTGAACGGTTTACCATGGTGTGGATAGAAAGAGAAATGGAGTAGGGGTGGTCCTCTGAAGGAGGAGTTAGAAAATGTATAAGAGATTAGACTGTTGGATCAGGTGATTTGTCTGAAGGTAGAAGTAGAAGGTCAGATGCTTAATGTTGTCAGTGGTTATGCTCCATAGGTTGGATGTGATGTAGAGGAGAAAGATCAACTTTGGAAGGATTTTGAAGTGATAGAGTATCCGAAGGGAGGAGAGAGTGGTGATCAGAGCAGACCTGAATGGACATATTGGTGAAGGAAACAGTGGGGATGAGGAAGTGATGAGTAGGTGTGGTGTCAAGAAAAGAAACCAGGAAGGACAGATGGAGGTGGATTTTGCCAAGAGAATGGAAATTACTGTAGTCAACACTTATTTCCAAAAGAGGGAGGAACATAAGAATGGAGGCAGCTAGGAGTACGCAGGTCAACTACATTCTGTGTAGAAGAGGAAACCTGAGGCAGATTGGGGACTGTAAAGTTGTGGTAGGGGACAGCGTGGCCAGACAGCATCAGATGGTTGTGTGTAGAATGACTGTTGTGAAGAATACCAAATGATGGAAGCTGAGGAAAGAAGAATGTTGTGAGGAGTTCAAAGAGGAGCTGTTAAAGGCTCTGGGTGGTAATAAACAGCTTCCAGATGATTTGGCTACAACAGCAACAGTAATTAGAGACAAGTAGGAAGCTACTTAGTGTGTCATCTGGACAAAGAATGGATGATAAGGAAACCTGGTGGTGGAATAGTGAAGTGCAGGAAGCTATTCAAAGAAAGAGGTTAGCAAGAAGAACTATGACAATGAGGGGACTGAAAAGAGGAGACAGGAATATAAGGAGATGTAATGTAAAGCAAAGAGGGAGGTAGCCAAGGCAAAGCAGGTGTATGAGTTGTATGGGAGGCTGGACACTAAAGAAGGTGAGAAGGACTTGTATTGATTAGCAAAACAGAGGGATCAGGCTGGAAAGGACGTGCAGCAGGTTAGGCTTGTTAACGATAGGAATGGTAATGTTCTAACAAGTGAGGAGAGTGTGACGAAAAGATGGAAGAGTACTTCGAGGAGCTAATGAATGAAGAGAATGAAAGGGAAAGAAGAGTGGAGGCCATAGAAGCTGTGGACCAGGAATGGGAAAGATTAGTGAGGGTGAAGTTTGGAAAGGCCCTGTGATGGATTTGCAAACTGTCCACTGTGCACCCTGCCTTTCGCACAGCGATTGCTGAATATGGGCACCAGTGACCCCCGTGACCCAAAAAGGAAGAAGCGGGTAAAAGATAATGAATGGATGGAAGTTTGGAAAGCTCGTTTGGTTTGGAGACAGTGGCATTGACAAAAAGACAGGAGAAAGAACTGGAAGTGGCAGAAATGAAGATGTTGAGGTTCTCCTTAGGAGTGACTAGGATGGATAAGATTAGGAGTGAGATCAGAGGTACAGCACAGGTTGAACAACTGAGATATAAAGAGGCCAGACTGAGATGGTTTGTACATGTCCAGAGGAGGGACAGTGGGTATATTGGTAGAAGGATGTTAGAAATGCAGCTGCCAGGAAAAAGACAAGGAGGAGACATATGAATGCAGTTAGAGAGGACATGGAGGTAGTTGGCGCGAGGACAGAGGATGCAAAGGACAGAGATGGAGGAGGACGACTCGCTGTGGCAACCCGAGGAGGGAAAAGCCAAAATAAGTCTTAAGATGATTTCTGATTTTTCTACCTCAAATTACAGAAGACGAGTGGCAATTATTTACATTAATTCACCAAATCTGTTCAAAGTTTATTCTATCTAGTATAAGATACACGACCTATGTTCCCATTTTTTGAATGTCCAGAGGACCAGATTTAACTTTTTTAGATATGTTCCCATTGTTTTAAAGATTCATGGTGACAGAGTCATACGATTACCAGGACGTGGAGAAGACCATGATGTACTATGGTACTCCCCTGATAACAGAAAGTGACTTCCCCTTCAACTTTTACCTTCTGGACCTGCCTCACAATACCAGCGGCTGGTGGGCTAAACATCTGGTCGACCTCTGGATGGCCAACATGCCTCAAGGAAAATGGCCCAACTGGGTGGTGAGTCATATCCGGAACATTTACTTGTTAATTCTTCAAAATTAAGAATAAAAAAATGGATGCCTTTCAAAGTTTTTACTCACCATCATGAAACCACTAAATAAAAATCCTAGTTTTAAGGTTTCAGCACTCTTTCTCACTCATCTAGTGTTCTTCTTCACTCCATTGTTCACTCCATCAGGTTGGGAATCACGACAGGTCAAGAATTGGGTCCAGTGCTGGCCAGATCTATGTTAAAGCCATTAACATGATGCTACTGACCCTCCCTGGCACACCCACAACCTATTACGGTGAAGAGATTGGCATGGAGAACATTAATGTCACACAAAGTCAGATACAAGATCCTGCTGGCAAATACAACGTGGTCAGTAAACAAAAAAAAAGACAAAAACACATATATGAAATTCTAGATTTATTTGATGGCATAACATAAACTGTGTCTGCACAACTATAAAAATCATCAGTTTAACTATAATAAAAGTAGGATTGACTGCCAACTAATTGCAATTGACACCCAACTGGTATTCTTTTGCTGTACATAATGTAATTGTTTTACTACAGAGTGCCAGTCGGGACCCTGAGCGGTCTCCAATGCAGTGGAATAGTGACATGAATGCAGGCTTCAACAACAAAACCAACACCACCTGGTTACCCATACATCCCAATTATAAAACTGTCAATGTGGAGGTAAACAGCTCTTTTAGTTCAACATTTAAGAGATCAAATACAAGCTCACTCTTTACATTTCTGTTCATCACATATCCTATTTCCACTGCATTCCCTCTAGGTCCAGATGGAGGATAAAGGTTCTGTATTATCCCAGTACCGTTTTCTGAACAGCCTACATCAGTCAGAGCTCCCCTTTCAGAGAGGATGGTTCTGTTACATCTTCGCTGACGCCAATGTATTTTCTTACCTCAGGGAGCTTGATGGACACAAACAAGCTTACCTGATGGTGATCAACTTTGGTAAAGAATCTGCCACCACAGATTTATCCTCCGTTCAGGAGTTACCCAACAAGCTGAAAGTGCTAATGAGCACAAAGCCAGTCAACGACGGAAAAGTCTTTCAGAAGTCTGGCATCCTGACAGACCCAGGAGAGGGTTTGATGATTCAGTACTCAACCTACACCCGGTTTCATTTCAACCATCCTGCAGAGTGCTACGTCTCGGAGAAGGCCTGCTATTTGGAGACCATTGGCATACTTTATAAATGTTGATGTAAATAATAAAAAAAAAATGCAAATATTAAAATTTTACAGTTAAAAAATGATGAGACCATCCTTTGGCGTTTCCTTCCTTTGGGAGTTCTGTTCTACAAGAAAGGCTACAATTACAGATCAGTGTGCTGGTGATATTCTCTTCTTTAAGAGTATTGTTAAAGATTTGCCCATCGATGTCATCTGAGTTGTAATTGTAAATGTAAATGTTTGCCTCTTGGCAGCGATGCTATCTCTTCCTCTTGCGTCGAGGCCGTGGACCGCCCAGACTTAGTTCTGTGTAAAGAAATGCAAGCTTGAGGGCCTCCTGTATCAGACAGAGCATAAAAAGGACATAGCAAAGCTTCAATCTTAACAGTTCAACATTTCATTTTTGATGTAAAAGTGAGAACATTATTAGGTTGAACGTAAAATGCAGCATTTTAAAAAGGAAACTCTTTTAGACAAAGAAGTAGGATTGAAACATTCAGATGTAGCCACACCATCCCAGTCTCTTACCTCCTCCAGAATCTGCTCAAAATTTTCAGGTCCGAGGTGATTTACTCCAGGTTGGAGGTTAAGAACTATGTTTGGTGTCTGTTTACAATCTAAAGGGGAAATAAAGACAAAGACTTAAATATTATGTTAAACATTTATCTTGTATGCTCTGCATCTTGGTTACTTTTGACTGTCCTTTCTAAATTATCCACCTTTCTTTTCCCTGTGGTACTGACTGTTTCACAAGTGTGGTCTTGACCTTGACAGCTCCCAGTCTGTGGAGACTAATCTCCTGTTCTGATACACTATCTCTTTACCATGCTAATGGGCCTGCCCACCCGCCTGGATGTGTCTATGCCATCAGCACTTTATCAAAGACTCAGGAGAACAGAGAGAGAGACAGATTAGAGACACATATGCACAGGCACTAAAGCTGCTTGGTGTGTGCATGAACAACAGGAGCGTGAGATGGTGAAGGAGAGAGATAATATGTGCATTTGAAACAGGAAGAGAGGAGGCGGTGTGCGCGTGTGAGAGAGAGAGAAGGGGTGTAAATAAGGAGTACCACCAACGTGGTGAAAGAAGATTATAAGTGAGAGGGAGAAAGAGCCTGTCTGGGGAAAATGAGAGCAATTAGCTGACATATGCACAGGCTTTACCACAACGAGACCAATGCTACACTTTGGACAGACATCCCCAGACACCCATACACCTATTACTGCTGCCTCTCCTGACCTTCACATTGACACTGCTATTGGGAGATGATCCCATGCTATAAAACCGCAGTTGAAGCAGAAATAACACCTAAAAGCAAATAGAAAAATCTATGCGGAATTTGAAATCCCATCTGCCATGCACCCAGGAAAACACCTTTATCCAAACAAAGGTGCAGAAAATTGTTTTTAAAAAAGGGTGCAAACAATTTTTTAATGTAGAAATGTCTCCTAATTGCCATTCCCAAATTTGGAATTATTACAATGTGACATCAAACTTAAGTGCTCTTCACAAAACAAAAAAAAAATGAAGAAAATTTTATATATATATATATATATATATATATATATATATATATATTTAAAGGTTTTTTTCCCTACAAGAGCTCAGAAGGGAATGTTGTAGACAAAGAAATTCTTCTATACACCACCGAACACAACTGTAGTCCATGAAATGGCTATATAAAACCACCAGCCATAAATTAAAACAGTCAATGTTGTCTGAGCCTATGAAATTATTAGATAAAAAAAAAGAGATATGACAGTGCAATTGGTAGTTGTGGAATCCATCATTTCACCTAAAGCACGGTTACACAGTGAAATAAAGCAGTAGCCAACACATTTCTCAGAGCTGATGCACAAACAAGCATCTTGCTGATTGTATATCAGTATCACACACTCTACAGATATATAAAAAAATCTTTTCTCAACCATTCATAAAAATACATGGCAAAAAAATGTGAAGGGCATGGTCAACCTACTTTGTCATTTTGAGTGAAAAGCAAATTAAAAACTTGTAAAAGGTTCACAAATTTACGATTTATTGCAGTGAGGTAAAAGAAAATCCACAGAATATGTGATTAAATATTTCCAGGTATGCAGCTCCTTGCATGTATTCAAAAACTGATTTGCAGATTTAGCCTATGACCACACACGTTTATGCAAATGTTTATTAAATCATGTTTCTTAAAACTGGGTTTGTGCACCTGCAATGAAAAATTATTGCAGGAAGTACTTTGTAGAGATTTAAACCTGTTGAGAAATTTCTCGGTCATTTAAACATGAATAAATATGTGTTTGATTTTTTTTTTACCGTTACAACATGACTGCTACAGTACCTACAAATAGGTTCTTTGTTATTTTGGAATTTCAATATCAAACTGGGTTACATAAACAGTTCTGAACTATCAGAGTATGGGAACTGGACCCCTGTTGATGTTCTTTGGTTTCTGTACAGATTTGCAACAGATCCACTGGGCTTTGTGGGTTGCAGGTTTCTCAAACTGTTTTTTTTTTTTTTTTTTGGCCACAGTGGGCATATTGTCCTACTGGGAAGCCACAATGGTGTGTGTTTGGTCTAACAATGTTCTTAATGTGTGTTATATATCAAAGTAACATCCAAATAACAGCATAAAACATTAAAGGCTTTAGTATTCTGGCTTATGAATGAAAATGACAAACGTGTTGTGTATGTGTGGAAGTACCTGTTTCAGGTTTCATGCTGAAGTGTGCATGAATGGCTTCTTTAAGACGCTCAGTGTATTTGAGGACACCCTCCAGGGGAACTCTGGGGTCACCGCTGTAGGCTGTCAGCAACATCGATGGATACTGCTGTCTCCCACAAGCACAAAATCAAAAACACATTATCTCGGTTCTACTTTAAAAGGCCTTCAATGGTTTAAAAATAAGCAAAATGTTCTTCACTTTTACACTGTCATTCACATAAATAACAGCAGCAACATTTCCCCTTCACTTTTTCCATCTTTCTCTGAATACCTGAGATTTAATGTTGTGAAGGGGACAGTAGGAAGAAATGATATGTTTGTGTTTCAAGTTCCCCACAGGGTCCCCCCATTCATCTCTATCCTCCAAAGTCAGAGGAAGACTGGGATTCTCCATAGTTCCCAACACATCCAGAAAAGGAGCCTGCACACAGAAGTGAAATGCTTCGAATAAGTGTGGATGCTTTCTTTCACAATAAAAACCTGTAATGCAACCGATTTAAGATGTTCAATTTGTAGTATACCTTTTCATATTTTAATTTAATTATCTGCCTCTGAGGAACACAGGCTACAATATTCCATCCACACACAGTTTAAAAAGATATAAGCTATCACACACACAAAAAAAGAAACTTCTTGACATTTAACATCTTACTTGCAGCGTTACAGCCCGCATCAAGTTCGGGTTTTTGTTGCATAGTGCTCCCACTGGCACAGCTCCAGCACTGCAGGCTGTAAGGGCAGTGAGTGAAGGAAAAGAGATTCCTAAAGAGAAAAGGTGATGGAGACAGGCTTGGAGGTCCTCTACTTCCCTCTCCTTCCCTTCCACTCGAGCCTGTCTTTGCCAGGAAAGGCCACGCTCTCCTCCACCTCTACAGAGTGTAAAAAGCAAAACGTATGTTCACATCAACACATGAAGTGAGAACTTTTAATTGTATTATTAGTCATGACTTTAGTACATTTTCCTGCAGCAAATTACAAAAAACAAAACAAAACAAAAAACCCCACAGCTTTTAAGAGTACATGGATTACATTAGGAAGGTTTGCAATGCTGCACATTTTTGACTGGCCAGGTACTTCAAGTGTACATGTGGTATTTTACTCGTTTTACTCCTCTCATGGTAAATTGCCATTATAAATAGCTGAAATCAGTTTGATGTCAAGTAGTTTGGTTGTGAAAAAGAGGCACAAAAGTGCTATTGGTTGTTTCACAACAGTCAGATTACAATGTTCCAATATAAACCATCCACACCTCTGCATAGCCTTAAAAACATAATGGACAGATGGTAAAACTAGCAGGTCGCCCCGGCTCAAATCCTGGACGGTCTGGGTGGAGTTTGCATGTTCTCTCCGTGCATGCGTGGGTTTTCCCCGGGTACTCCAGTTTCCTCCCACAAACCAAAAACATGCATGCTAGGCTGATAGGTAACTCTAAATTGTCTCTAGGTGTGAGTGAGAGACTGAATGGTTCTCCATGTGTCCCAGTGATGGACTTTCGACCTGTCCAGGGTATGCCCCGGCTCTTGCGCAGTGACTGCAGGACATGGGCACCAGTGACCCCCCGCAACACAAAAAGCAGGTAAACGATAATGGATAAATAGAAAATTAAAAGTGTATGTCATTGTTTTGCTGTTGAATGTCAGTTTACAGCCCTGCAGCTCCAAACAGTCAGGGAGGATGTCGATTTTAAGATTTGAGTAGATTAATTTGCCAAAATGCTCCTAAACACAAATTAGGATTTAAAGAAAAACAGAGGAAACTGAAAAAATTATTAAATTTCTTGGAATATATGCACTAAAATATTTGAGGTATTTTATAAGCATGGTAACTAACTGCTATCAGTAAAAAAAAAAAAAAAAAAAAAAAAAACAGCGTAAATCAAAATACTTTTAAAGCAGTACCTGATGTGACAGTAAGCCAGTGCCCAGCCCTCCTCCAACAGCATTCTTCTTACAGGGCAGAAGTCCATGCAGAGATCTCTACCATAGGCTCCGTACACATGGACGAGCAAAGGCACTTGGCTCAGACTCTCCATAGGCACTGCATGGAACAGTGTCACTGGCACCAAGGTACCATCCTGGATGCAGGGAGAACATGTTGAAGAATGGAGTATTTAACTTTATTTTAAATTACCTCAACATCAAGCCTAAAATTGGTTGCGTGCAGTCATCACTTGCCCTTCTGTTCAGGGGGTGTTGCTGGTCAAATTCCAATAAAAATTATCAGTAGACATGTTTTTTTAAACTACAGAATGTTTATGTTGCTGCTGATAAGGCTCATCAAATGTTCTTACTTGGCTGCAGGCTTCCAAACGTGTTGTGACATACTTGGCTCGGTTCTCTGGAGAGGAAACATTACCAGTGCCTGATAAAAGAAGCCCTTTCTTGGGATATAAAGTGTATGGCGCAGGTGGTTGGACTGGAGATGATAGGAGGAATTCGAACTCATCTTGATGGTCTGCCAAGCCTGGTTTCTTGGTTTCGATGGCAAAAGCCCAGGTGGGGAGCTTGGGTACAAATATAGAATAAAAACATGAGACTTTATAACCAAGATCCAAAACAGAAAGCAATAAAACATCCGAAAATGAAGACGAAGAGTAAGCAAAAGGCAAATACAAGACTGATGATGACAAGGCAACAAATAAGCAAGTCCAAACGGAGTTTTACCTCTAATTAATCCTTGACTCTGTCATACTGACCTTTATAATCTTTGGGTGTTTGGGACGAGTCAGTGAAACCACAATCAGAGCGAGTTCACTCGCTGGCGTTCTTACAAGCAGCACACAATGGTCTCCGACCACATCCATGTCTTTGACTGTATAACCAGGATCAGGAGTATACAAAGACAGCCACGACGCCATGGACGGCTCAGAGAGGGGAGTCTGCACCACCTGATAAATATGAAAGAATAAAGCCTTTTGCTCAGAAAAAGTTTAAACTAGAATGTATCATTAGATTGTTCAATGTTTGAATTAATTTAATATTTTATTTTAAAAAAAATCACAGCAAATTGTCGATGAAGAAAAATTGCAGGGCACCAAAGTAAATAATAGTAAAAAAATTTTATTATTTCATAGGTAACTCTTTGATGCAAAAAGAGGTTAGCAGAAACAATAATTTCCTGGGTATACATCAGCGTGAAAAGCTCGTACAGACAATTATGACCTCAGGAGCAATTTTCTACATCAAGCAATTTAATGCAACAAAGTTGACATGGTTTTGATTTAATTTATGCACCTTGATTGTGCGCTGTACAAACTCTACCTGATATTCTTGTTCTGGCCCCGTGTTTGCCAGTATAATAAGGTGACCTTTCCAGTGCTCCACATGGTACAGGAGGTCCAGCTGGCGAGACTGAACCAGAAAAGGCTTTAACTGGGAAGTTGCTCCATCGATTAGTAGCACCTCTGAACTGGTTCTGCTGTTGCTGTTGATGGTCAGGATTTGTCGGTCTCTTGACTGGGCAACCTCAACAAACACACTGGGAGAAGTGGGGAAGTTGAATACATTTTACACGTTATTTAGTAGTAGAGACTGTGTACGTGCCACACATTGTGCACTTACTCAGGCTGAGCTTCCTCATACACACACGTTATTTTACTTCCACTGGAGGTCAGGTCCAGACGAAACACCGCGCTGGAGCGTAGGCCTTCCAGTGTTGTGTAAAACAGGACATCATCCGAGGCCCACTCTTCACTCATGCAAACAAGAACCTTCTATTTCAGTCAGACTCTGTCACCTGTAGCACAACTTTTTCCAAATTATTCAAACAAATTAAGCAACAGTTTACCAAAGCTGAGGACTCTCTCTAGCTTGAGTAGGATGTGTAGATTCAAACGGGACAGTTTTTTCTCTCCAAGTCGCACAACCACACACCTTGTTTATCATAATAAAAAAAACAAGATATTTCACTCAAACTGTTAATACAAAGCACACAAAAGGTTAAACTATTTATGTTTAATTTACCTTAGCTCTTCTTTGTGACTACATTTTAGCGTGGCGGCGAGATGCTTCTCATGCGGAGACAGACGTATTCTCTGGATTGTCCACTGAGATCGTTCTTCATTCTCAGGTTTTGTCTTCTCTTCGTCTCTACAAGCTTGTTCCAGGTTCACCACATGCTCAGGCTCCAGTTCACCTGCTAATATGGCGAATGCAAAATATTACTGGTAGTTTTCCAAAAAAGTTGAAGGACATGGAAACACATAAACATATAGGTATACTTTTAAGATAGTTCCATAATCTTGTTTTATAGAAGGGTAAGCTTTAAAAGTTTTCTGCTGCCGAGTTTCTGGTTTAATCAGTTGATAAGATTATCCACTAAACTAAAACCATGTTTAGTTCTTACCATCTCGTTTGTTTGTTCTGTAGATGCCATCATCTCGGATGAAGTAAATGTGATTATGCCCATGCACCTGTGAAAAAATATAATCAATTTTCAATAAAGTGAAGTGTTCCAAATCCAGATAGATGGATGCACAGGAGATGTCAAATTCCACTTGTAATCCCACACAAATATTCAAATACTGCGCTTCTGACGCCACATTGATTATTATAACAGACAATAAACACATTTTGATGTTTTACAACAAGTCAACAGGGAACTGATGAACTTAGAGCGCAATCAAAAATGTTAAAAACTGTAATATAATTATTTAACCTAACTATGCTGAGTTTATGCTCAAAAAACCATGAGCAGAAAACAGATCTCACCACAGAATGATCAGGTGTATTGGAAAACCTAGAATACACTGCCTTCAGTCTCCTGATGAAATACTCCTGCAAGTTCTTGTACTTGTCTGTGACCGAGCGGAGACGACCTGTTGGCGAATCAGAGGTTTCCTGAAAAACAAAAAACAACTTTATAATAATTGTGGAAAGATGCCACTGGATTAAAGCTAAAAAAAAAAAAAAAGCAATCAATGTATAAATAAATGTTTTCTGCACCAAAATGACCCAAACAGAAATTCATACTTGTCTATTTTATTGCCAAGAACATAAAAGTGGCAACTTCTCAAATCATATATACCTAATATGAAGTTTTCATATCTTTATATCCACTTTTATAGTTTGCATATCTTGTAAGAAATAGCATAACACAAAAAGATTATGGTAAAGCTGCTGTGGTATCGTTCAGTTGGAATTATAACAATGTAAATAGGCGTTTGGACACTGAGGTCACGTTCAGCCCTATAACCTAAAGAAACCGTTCTCGACAATTTAACGGATAGAAACCGAACACCAAGCCAAAGGTGAAAACAAGAAGCATCTTTAACATTTACTGAACACCCTTACCGACGTGCAACAACGCTGGGCAGACAAGGACAGCCGTAACCGTTTGGACACTGGAAGCTTACAGAACTTTACCCGAGAAAGTGAACGGAGACAAGCAGAGGAACACGGAGACAAAAACATTTAGAAGGTTTCACCATTACAGCTGTGTTTAGGTGGTGCTATTTAGCTATCCGTTACTATCAGCAGCTGTATGTGATATTTACGTAGATAAAAGCGCCGTATACGGTTAAAAAAATATGCATTTAGGACGTTAACATTTACTATTTCGTCGTAAATCAACTTGAAACGGTAACATTTCTAGGCACGTGCATTCAACTTCCTAAACAAAGCCAGCTTGGTGACGTAGGGAGACTAGCCAGGCTAAGCTAATCGAACTCAACGGAGCCGAGCTCACAGTTAGAACTGACAAATCGAGAACGATAGCTTCAGTGATCTACTTTTATGGCTGGATTGGCAAGCGTGTACGGAAGTAAAATGTAACAGGTGATTTCAGTAGAGCCATGTCTGTGATCTTTTATAATTTGTTACATTTTACAAGAAGCCATGCTTTTTTCTACATAGTACCCTTGTCATTAATATCAACTGTGACAAATATTTAGTGTGAAGTCTGCTCACAGATTTATCCGACAAGGATTTTTCGACGGTAATAAGATGGAGAGAGACTCCACCGGCTCAGCAGAGAAAACCGAGCCGGTTTCATCGTGTACAGCCAACAAAAATGAAGACCCCTGCGCAGCTAAAACCCGCACCTCCCGGGGAGGAACCTGTGTTGCTACTCGTGTTGCCCGGGCCAGATGGACTCTTCTGAGACAGGTATAACGCTTTAAGCAACACTGCTGGCTGAAACATGCACCATTTTAAAATCTATTGGAACTAAAAATGTAGACCGATTATTTATCATGTTGTTTGATTGGTTTCCAAATGATACATATATATATATTTTAGAAGTGTCCATTGTCCTTTTGAAAAGCAAGCAACTTTGCTACTAAGGTATAAAGTCACAGCAGAATAACAAGAAGAATAGAAGGACTTTCAGAAGCAGTAATAGCAGATAAAAACACCAGACTCAAGAAGACATTTTAGATTAGTACAGATGGCTTGTTGTGGTAATTAAACATGTCATTAATTCAGCTTTATGATGGAGAGAAGATGCTGATTAGGGTCAAAAGAGGCAAACTGACTGGGCTCGTAGACTATGACTGCATATAGTGATTAATGTATTCTTCCAAAACCAATGTAAAACTAGCTGAAAGTCTTGACGATCTGTGTTGTATATTAGTATTCATAAAACACTCTTCTTCATAAAACATGACCCATCAATTCTGCATGCGTCACAGATTAGGACGAATGAATGAGATTTGTCTATCATCCTAAAATTCTTCCACTCCTCTTGTTTCTCTCACAGGTGTTGCATCAGAAGGAGACAGATGGTCCAGAGGTTAAAGAGGTGTCTGTTCGCAGATTCGCCACCTTTGACCTTTTCATCAGGAAAACACTTTGTGAACACAGTAATACCTCAGATGACCAGTGGGTGGAGTACAAAAGTGTCTACTTTCCAGAGTACAGTGCCTTCCTCAGGTATATGCTTCAAAAAAGTTTCTCACACATAGTGTAAATTTGTCACGTCACAAAATCACTGAGAAAAAAAAAAAATCTAACTGAAAATGATTTCAGCTTGTTGCTTTTTGATCAAAATTTCAAATATACCTTATCTTAATTTTGTAGTTGATGCTGTAGCAGCTCCACTGCATAAAATGTTAAGGCGTATGCTTTAAATGTCTTTCAAAAGTTTTTGCTTTTATAGATAAAATCTAAAAGAAAATTTGAAGAAAAAAATAGAAGATTTTTAAAGTATTTAATAGTTTATATTTTACATTAATGATATTTTATATTGTAGAAATATAGCACATGTAAAGATAATTTGTTTGCAACTTGAATATTAGATAAGAGCCAATCTGTGTTTGATGGAGCCATGTTTTGACCAGTACTCGTGCAGAAAACAGTATATTTATCTATATGTTTGCATTTCTCAGGGAGAACCTGGGACCTCTTAGAGTTAATGAAGTACTCAACAGCTTTGACAACACTGGAAATGTCTGTAAGTGCATATTTTATTGTACTATTATGAAGGTGTCGTTTTCTTAGCGTATTCATGCCAGTATTTCAATGCTTTTGTTTTACTCATATTTCTCTCTGTTTTTTTATTAATATTGAAACACATGCACACTGATACAATTGTGTTGTTCACAAGCTTACAAGTATTAGTGCTGCATTGTTGTCTTGTCCTCGTTCACTGTTACAATTCTCTACTCGTGTATCTCAATCAAATGGTTATGCTTCATTTGAAACGGATCTCGCCAGAACAAGATCCGGGAACTCTCTCATTCTGTCAGGGTGCGTTCCCCAGGACCCCCCACCGCCACCAGCCGGTCCGCTTGGTATTTGTGTTCTGGCAACGATCGGTTTACAAATTAAGCCCTGCATGACATGCACAACAAAGTTATAGTTTATGCTGTTAGAGGATTGGTTTAGGGAAAGTGTGTTATATTGTGTGGGTTTTTAGCAGTTTTTATGTACCATTTCTGACCAAATACCTTTAAATGTGCCTAAAAAAACAGAAAGTAGGTTGCAGCATTGTAAGTCGATGGCAAGAGTGGTTTGGGTGAAAATAAAAAAAAAGATATTTCACTTGGTTTAAATGGGAAGTGTAATTTTAATTTTAAAAAGTATTTTTTGAAGCATTACACTCTGTGCTGTAAATATTTCTGTAGTTTTGTATTTATCACAATGAATCAGTTCATATGTGCATGGCTACTTGTTTACAGACAGCAACAGTCACAGTCTGTGTTTTTTTTTTTTTTTTTTAGATTTCAAAGGATTACTATAAGTTAAATATTCTTATTAGGTCACCGTTTTATGTCATTATATTCACAATATATTTTGCCTAATATGTGACCTGAATTTCGGAAATTTGCGTTCTTTACTGCAAAATAAATTAATAAGACAATAATGCAAAAGATTGTTAGAAGCTACAAAGATATTTATGCTTAAACAATAATAAAAACACAGAAAACAATAAAAATATATTTAGTTCTATAATCCTAAAGCATTAAAATATTTAGTATTCTGTTTTAAGTCATTATGTGTTGCACTCTGTGTTTGTCCATCTTCAGGATATGGTAAATGGACTGTAGTTATTTAGCAACTTTCTATCTTATTAAGATACTCAAAAGGCTTTACTCTACAATCTGTGTCCTCATTTACCCATTCATACAGCACTCTACTATTTCTATACAAAGACTAATCAGAGCTTTATCACATTCATACACCAATGAAACACACATCGGAGGCAATGAGGGGTTCAGTGTCTTGCCCAGGGACACGTCAGCATGTGACTGCTGGTGGAATCGAACCCCCAGCTCTTCCATTGGAGGACGACTGCTCTAACCACTCAGCCACAGCTGACCTTAAATGATAGAAAATGTCAGGGGTTGGTGAGAGCAGCCAGGCGGTTTCAGAATAAGTCAGGGATGAACAACAGGAAAGCTGGCTTTTTTCTTGTTGTTGATGTAATCAAATGCTATAATTTATAGCAGAGATTAGTGGCATTTAAATATTTTACCTCCTAGAATGGACAATCTCCTTTCTTTGCAAAAAGTTGCAGGCATTAAAAAAAAAAAATCCTTGTGTCAACTTTGTGCTCTTTACAATTGCCTTTGATTTGTGGATACTTCATTGATGCTCTTACGCATGTGTTTACCTATCTACATAGTAATAATTATTATAAAGATGTCCTTGGTTCCAATCGAGACATAATGACAACCGCACCCCCCTTTCACATTCCCTCTTTCTCAATTTACAATCCCTCTCCATAGCGTCCCTCATTTTTCTCTCCACCCCTCCGTCCCTCTCAGCTGGAGTCATGCTTGGCCAGATGGGTAACAGAGTTCCTGACTTGGCCAATGGATTAGCACAGCCGGAGATGAGAGCATAGAGGAAGGGAGAGGAGAATAGGGGGAGAAGGTGGGTGGGCATGCCAGAGGTGGAACGTGTGTGTATGTGTGCATGTGTGTGTGTAAGGAGTGTAAAGCCACTATAGCAAAAAGACCTCGTTCCTCAAACAATGGGGCAACCATTTCCCTCCTGTTCTCCGTCTCATGTTTGGGACTAGTAATGCGTGAGATCAATTAGGATTGGTTGAGAGGAGGCTCTGAAAGGCCCAGAGGTGACCCTGTCAGGGCTCTGGGGTATGTTTTTGGGGGTGGGAGTCAGACAGAAACCTTGCTTAATCCACAAACATACACTTTTATGTTTGCTCTTTCAAATATATACAGGTAGGTACACTTGTAATAATCCACTGCTGCTACCATGCTAATAACCACATTTTCCAATCACCCGCCCTCGTACGCTCTCCACCTTTCCTGCTGTCTTGATAATCCCCTACCCCTGAGGTGTGGACAAGCCCAAATCCTTGGGGTCCTTGTCCTTCTGAATAGCGGGCTAAAAAGCCTGGCCGGATTAACCCACCACATCCAAAATGTGTGGATTCAGCTTAAAAGTGCTACCCCCTCACAGCATGACCCCCCTCTCCTGCCATTGTGTTTGTTCCACAAGTGTGCACGTACGTGAACAATATGTTGTTTCTTAAAAGTGAAGATAAGCCAGAGTCAACGGTTTTGTTATAAGAAGTGGGGAGCAGACAGGCATCTCAATAAGGATTTTAGGAAATGGAGAATCTGTCTTCAGACTGACATCATAGTCTGGACTTGGAAAACGTACCTTTTGAATAGGTCACATATTCCCAATTTAAAATTCTGATACAGCCAGTACAGTATTACAACACTACTTTATGAAACATTATAAAAAAAATATTTCGACTAAAGAAATGAACATAAAGTAGAATACATTAAGTCTTTGTATCGACTTTTTATGTAGAATCAAAACATTTACCAGAGCATCATGAAATCTGATTCTGGGGTCACTCAGGTGTGTTACAGGAGGGATTCTTTATAGGTCAAAGGTGACTGTCATCCATGTTTGCACTTTTAAAAGCATTCTTCTAGAACGCCCCCCTCCTTGTGGCCACACAGAGGTCATGAAATGGCAGTTACATTTGTAGCTCGTTATGTCTCACTAATAAATGACTGAACCTCTGTCATATTAGAGGTCATCACTTCGAACTAATTGAACTCTGAACTTGTGACCTTCTCAGTTTTTGAGTTGACGGCGGGAACTTGTAATTGCAGGAAAGCTTTGTGCACGCATCTTTGGGGTTTTTAGAAGTGCTTGTTCCCTGTTAAGGGGTCAGGATTTGAGGATGCAATACCGGTCCCTTGGGGTGGAGTGACCCAAATGCGTCACAGACTGTGTGGATGGGTAATTGAGAGGGTTTTGGCATTTTAAACCCTTCCCACACTCTTGCAGTATTCTAAACAATGTTTCTAAACTCTAAACCAGGCCTATTCAATAAAACCGCTCAGGGGGCTGCAGTTTCTGAAAGCCAACGGCTCGGGGGCTGGACATCCAGGGATTAAAATCATTATATAAATAAACCAAAGTTTAAAATGATCCGTTATCTTTTAAATTTGTTTATTTTATGGCACTGAATCATAAATGCAATAAAACCAGAACCCAAACCCAGAAACACCCCCCCCCCCCCTTAAAAAAAATTAATTATTTTTTTTATGAAGTGAGCCGGATTGAAGTCTGGAAATGGCCCACAGGCTGCCAGTTGAATAGCCCTGCTCTAAACTCTCTAAAAGAGTCCAGAATGTCATGATTTCAGCTCCCTGCCTCCGCTGCTCTGTCACCTGCAAGCACTCTTGGCCACGCCCACTTCTCCACTCTGCACATTGAACAGCTGATCAGCTGCAGCAGGAAGTTTATCCTGCAGTATGGGCTGCACAAAGCTGCAGGACGAAGCTTTTTCTGCATCTCTGGGCTGCACAAATATGCAACAGGTGCTAAATAATTTTAAATCATTTATTTTAAATAAAAATTCCATGCCGATCGTGCGGCTCATCCATCAATCAGCCAATTTGTGTGTCATGTCCACTCTTATTTTGCAAAACCACGATAGAGCGAGTCCGCGATAAACGAACCACAAAGTAGCGAGGGACTACCGTCAGTCAAAAGATTTAGGGTGAAGTTTTAGTTGAAAGTGAATGAAAGATGCAGTTTAAGGTTGAAGTTTGAGTAAACGCAGTTAGTCAAGTAGTCATTTTGATGATTGTTAGAAACGTGCTGGAAATGATGACGACTAAATGTTCCTCTAGAAGGCTGAAAACGTGGCTTGTAATCAAAAGCCAAGCATCCTAATGAAGTCTAATAGAGCCTTCTTCAACACATCTGTCATCATGCGAATGGTTACCAGCCTTTCAGCCTCTCAGTCATCCCTATTATCTCCCACCGACTTCACCTATCACCCCCGCTGGTAAATACTATAAGCCCTGACTGCTGAGTACTGTAGGCAGCGTGGCGGGGCGCTGATCATTTCTGTGTATAGCTCATGTTTGTGGAGGTATGGAAACTGTTTCTGGCAGGTGGATGGATTTATAATTTATAATAATGGGAGGGGTATCAGTCTACAATGATAAAAAAAAAAAAAAACATCATGCAGTGGATAACAATGTTTTAAAAAAAAAAATCCTTTTTATTGTTTTAGCAAGTTTTTACTCGTATTTTTGTAACTTGGGAATTTTGTCATTGCCGCGTGTTTTTTAATACAATATGTTGCACTAGTGTCAAAGTGATTGTGTGTGTGTCTGTGCACATTTGAATGCGTGTTGTAATAGGTGCCCCCCTGTAGCCTTCCCTTGTGCCAGGCCTTTAGCGCAGCCCTGTTTGCATAATTATGCTAATTCATTGTGCCATAGTGCTAATTAGACCTTGTTAGACAATAGCGCTAGACTGGGAGCTGGCAGGCGTGCACACACATCCGCAGCCACACGCTCGCTCAGACTGTTGTGTCAATGACAAGATTTGCAGTCCCCCTCTGCGCTGTTTATAACATGCTTTCTATAGAAATCACTCTCCACTGGTGTGCTCTGGACTGAGCTCAGGTGTCTCTTACGATTTTGATTTAAACCGGTGGAACAAAATCGATGTGAAAAGAGAATCTCTCACGTCTTTCGGAAATACATTACTGGTATTTTTTTTTTTTTTTCTCAGAAGCTATTATTATTAACTTCTTTGTCAGCATTTTTTTGAATAAAATTATTTGTGCTCTCTTTTTATATTGTGATGTAACCATTTATTCCACGTTATTTTATGTTCTGATCATGTCAAATTCAAGAGCGTAAAAAAATCAGATTAAAGGCTTTTAGGACAATATATGGTACAAAAATTCACGTTTTTCATCATTTAAACAAACTAATGGTCTCAAAACTATTTTAGTTATTTTCTCATGCTTTGCAAATCAGGAGAAATCAATAAAGTCCTGGATTGAAAAAGCCCTTTTTTTTGGTAAAGAAATTCATTTGCATTCAGTTTTGTGTAGTTTACGCTACATTTACGACAAGTTATCCACAAAATAATAGGAAGTGATTTTGTTTGTTGGTGTTAATTTGATGCTTCAAAGATTACCTTGTTCCATTAAAAAAACAACAACAATAAAACATTGCTTGGTTAACAAACCCAAGTGTTTTAAACAAAGCACAATAAAAGACAATTTTTCATATTTGCTATTGTATGTTCTGTACAGTTGGTTGGAAATGGCAGACAGAAAATGCTCCAACAATAATGTTCAAGAGCATTTTTAGCCAGTGCCATAGTAATTGTTTCTAGGTCTATAATTTAGCCACTAAACATAAAAGACAGTCACACAGTAAGTGGATGTGGCTTTTTAACTGAGCACGTACATGAGCATGTTGTGTACGTGTGTGTGTGTGTGTCCCTTTGTGGCGCAGGAGTGGGGGCTGGTGATATTGCAAGCAAGACTTGAGTGGCTTGAGGGCACATTGAAAGAGTCGCTAGTTGACTTAATTGGAAGTAATTGATTTTTGCTCCCGTAGCCTCGTCTTCTCTCCCCATAAACCGGAGGAAACAGGAAACCAAGACTTGCCTGGAGTACAGTTGGATGGTAGAAGCTTCTTGACACATAAGAAGTAAACAGTTGCCACACTTTGGACAACATCTCTCAGCATAACTTGATGCTAATGTGCAGACGTAAATGTTTTTTGTTTGTTTGCACGTGCATGGTTCTGTTCCTTGCAGTTAACCGGCATTATGGCTTTGAGCAAAGAACAGGGATTGATTGAAGGTGAGCTGCTGGGTGTAACTTTGCTCAGGGAGGTTTTTCCCCCCCTTTATAGTGGGCAGTTGCTTATCTGAATTTGTACCAGACTGCGTTGTGTGTGGTGTGTGTGTGTGTGCACACTGTTACGGGTAAGCGTTGAGGATTAAGTTCAGGAAATGAGTAGAGCGTTAAAGGGTGCTTCCCTGCCCAGTGCTTTTGCATTGTCACCCCTGCTAATACTCAGCTAATTACAAGGACATACTTTAACAGCAAGCTCAGCTATAAGCCTCATCTCCCTCCACTTCATTCTTTCCTTTTCTTAGGTTACCCCTCCAGCTTAAAATCTGGGGTGAAGTGAAAGAAAAGGAAAAAGAGAGTAATAACAGGCCCCCCTTCTCCCTAAAAGCTCTCCCTCCCTCTGGACGGATATAATTATTGGATTTTTCTCCATTTAAAAAACCCAATCGCTATACACCCATCCTCCTAGCGATGTGTTCCTATGGTGCTTAATCTCGACATAGGAGGGTTAGTCTAACCATGTATCACATGCACAAAGAAACAGTGTATAAGAAGAGAAGTCACCGAGTGGTGAACATAGAGGAATTGAACATAGTGCAATCTAGAAGGCCATATCACCTACACTGAATATATTCCACTCCGTTCTTCTCTCTTTACTTCATTAAATAGATTATTTGCACATATTAAGTTAGAAAAAATACAAAGTCAATAAAAGTTAAGCATCTGCAATAACATCTTGGTCTGCAGCTTATTAGATGCTATGCTAACTCTCAAGGTAATTGTTGCTAGAGACTTTTTTTTTTTCACCTGTCAGACTTTCAGCTTTAAATCATATATTGAATAAGTCACTTCAATCAAGACTAAATCATTATAATTTTAAAGCTCATTTCCCCCTCTTCTTCTTATTAGTTATAGCATTTAGCCTTGATTGCAGACTTTCAAGTTACCTCTAGTATAAAATCTTTTGAATCAGCCTTTTTCATATCATCTCCAGCAGTCACAATAATGAATACCGCTTTAGGCATAACTACACTGAAGGGTGGACATTTACTCAATACTGCATGTATTTTTCAAAATGCTGCTTCATAAAATGGATTAATTCATGCACTCAGAACATTGGCCAAAACAGTCAAGGTTAGCCTTTATTTTAATGTTGATATTAGCATTTTGCCTGTTGCATACACAATAAATACACATTAATGTATATATTTACCAAAAACGTATACGCAAACTTAAAAGTGCAGAGTGGGCTTCCATTAGGGAGTGATTAGCGTATGGTAGTTAATTTGGCTCTCTTCCCACTTGTACCCATCAAGTGCGCCATTGTGTACTTCCGAAGGCACATGTGCTTCAGTGCGTTTGTTTATGCATGTGCAAATCTGTATGTGTAAATCCCTAATGATGTTTTAAAACAAATAGATGATTAATGTGATTAGTGTGGTGGTTGGAAGTGGAGCAGCTATGGTAAATGGCTACATGGCCATATGGGAATAGGCTTTGGCTTCTCTCCAAACACTTGATTTTGTAGTGCTTGGCTATCTTGTGCCGGTTTCACCACAGCAGGTAGAACTCATGTCATATAGACTTTGCCAAAAGAGCCTCAGTAGTCTAATGCAATCACAGAACATTTCCAATTTTTTATTTTTTTTGTTTATGACATAATAGTATTGGTTGTTTTAATTCTGAGAAAGAGACCTATAGGCTAATAATCTAAAGTTATTTTTTTTCTTCTAATTTCTGATTTCTATTAAAAAACATTTTGAGCGGCAACACTTTTAGGGAACAAATTATCACTTTTTAAGAATGTCAGTTTACCTGTATGTTATTGCAGGTGTATTGTTCTTTGTTCATTCAATCAAATTCGATTCAATTCAAAAATACTTTATTAATCCCAAAGGGAAATTAAATCTTGTTGTAACTCTTCATCCTTGTTTCATAAGATATGTTTTAGATACTGATGGCTGTAGGCAGGAATAATCTTTTATAAAGTCTCGTCCCACAGTGGATCCGAAGAAAATAGTTAACTAAAAAGTTAGTGATGCACGATATTGGCTTTTTTGTCGATATGCCGATATGCCGATATGTTAAAACTTATTTGGCCAATAACCGATACAGATATTTTGAATCTCTAACCAGGATAATCACTGTGAAAAATCACATCACGTTACTGCTGATCTGTTTCATGCTGCTGTGTTCATTCATGCTCATCTGCTTACACAGACTCATTTTCGTGTTCTGTTCGGCGTAATGCTTTTATTGTTTTTATGCTACAGTATTAGTGCTTAGCGTATTTTTAGTTGATGTTTTTCTTCATATCTTAGATCTTATTACTGTTTTTCTTTTACTTTTTATTGTTAGATGTAACTGGGACCCTGTGTACATAATTTCGTTCCACCACATGCACCATGTGGTGCAAATGACAATAAAGAATATCTGTATCTGGATTTGTCAGAACATAGCCCTCTTATTTACTACAAAAATTGTGTAACATCTGTAAGAGCTGGTGACATATATTCAGTAACAGCCATATGATGTGCATAGCACTTTAACTTATATTAAATGAAAAGTGTTAAATGTTATTTATTAGCATTAGTAAACCTGCGATGCTGTCTCACTTGTGGAGGCTTGTTCCAGGTTCCTAGCTGCAGTGTGGGATCCTCTGCACTCTTGTGCATGAAGGACAACCTTCAAAGTTCAAAGTTTTTGTCTATCCATTGTGCTGTAAGACTAATCATGCTAACGGGGCTAACACTTGACGTCCAAATGTCTGGTAAAACTCACCCAAGTGCTATCGGTTATTAGCTTCTCAGTGACGTTGGAAATGATGGTTTGTAACTCAGGTAAGTCTAAGTCGGAAAAATATGACTGGGGATGATGTATCGAGGCTCAACATAGTCCAAAAATCTTCGGAATCCGATATCTTCAACAAATGAAAAACTTCCACACCGCCGACATTTTGACTTCTTCCTCTCTGCCGTGATCAGATCAGGTAGGTGCACGTGACGTCATCACGTTGTGCTGGCACTGCAGGCATCCTTACCTTTGGGTTCTCATACAAAAACAGCGCCTTTTATATCCGAGTTATTTTGATGGAATGGCAGATGTCAGATATTTAACTTTAACGCTAATATCGGCCGATACAATACCGTGCTGATAATATCGTGCATCCCTAAAAAAAATAGTTCTTGTCCCAGATTCACATCAGTACTCGGTGTTGTGGCTTTAACTTTATGGTTTAATTAACAGTGCCAAATGGACCCGCAGACAATATTAAGTGTGTGCTGAATTACTAGGAATTAATCAATCAATCAACATAATGCATTAGAATTATTGGCACTTAAGAATATTTAGTCAAAAGGCCCTCTAGAGAAGCAGAGCAGCTGCTTGTCAGCCCTCAGCTTGTCAACATGTCTTTTTTTTTAAGACTAATGTGTTTGCTGTTTAGCTAAAGAGCCATTAACTTGCTTTGTGACTCACTGTACAGCTTTAATGCACAAACTGCTAAAGTCACTTCTTCACTCTGTCAGTCTCTCTCAGTCTGGAGACTCTAAATAGCCCCACAGGGACCTTTAACTGTCAGTTGGCTGTGCTAATGCTAGGTGTTGACGGTAATTGATGTGCTACATGCTAATGTTAGCAAGTGCAGGGCTCTAAGGGGAAGTTAACTGATTTTCAAGTGCCCCCCTGGGAAACTGCCCTAACTGCTAACTGCTTCAGCATCTCTCTGGGGCTCCATGCTAAGGAAACTGCAGATTTGATCACAAACTGCTTTATCATGTCATTGCTTTACTTTATATTTGAGACCTTTAGGGGAATTAGGTTGTGTGAATTTCTCTTTTTAGGAGAGCTGCAGGACCACAAAAATTGTTTTTGTGATTTATATTTTATTAAGTACTGAAAAATGAATATTTAGATGTATCAGTGACATGTAATATGAACTTGTTGATCCTATTTTTAGATCTACTTTAGATCTACTCTTCTGTCTTTTTTCACCTCTTATAAGCATGCAAACACACGCATGCACACACGCACACACGCACACACGCACACACACACACACACACACACACACACACACACACACACACACAC
>NC_056498.1:58736869-58737107 GCF_014905685.2 Nematolebias whitei | reverse complement strand
CACACACACACACACACACACACACACACACACACACACACACACACGTTTGTCTTGCTATCTTTACATGGACATTGCATTGATTTCCATTCAGTTTTCATTCTTTTCTAAAGCTTAACTCTACCTAACTAACCATTACCTACTTAACTAACCATTACCAGTACATACCTAACCCTAATCCATCCTTACTTCACACCTTAGTCCTTACCCTAACCATTACCAGTACATACCTAACCCT
>NC_056498.1:58690542-58736859 GCF_014905685.2 Nematolebias whitei | reverse complement strand
CACACCTTAGTCCTTACCCTAACCATTACCAGTACATACCTAACCCTCATCCATCCTCAATTCACACCTTAGCCCTAAACTTAACCATTACCAGTACATACTAAGCCATAACCCTAATCCATCCTCAATTCACACCTTAGTCCAAACCTAACCCCTAACCCACCAATGACATTTGAACCTTATGGGGACCGAGCTTTGGTCCTCACAAAGTACTGTATTCAAAAATGGTCCTCACAAAGTAACATGAACAAACACACACACACACATTACACACATTTTCTCATACTGTGTCTCTATCTGTCCACAGGCGGCCGTGGCGCCACACACTTTTGTACCTGCCTACTGAGGCTGAAATAGACTCCATTTTTTTCTGTCGCTCACATATGCAGTGAACTCAGAGAAGAGAATAAAAGCCATTAGCTGTTGTGAATTAGCTCTGAAGATTGAGATCACTTTTCAGAATTATAAAACAAACCAATCACTTTTAACTGCAATGTATCAGATTTAATAATTAGAAACTTAAAATTACCAACTATAGTTTTAATATTTTTGTAGTTTTCTAAATATAATTACAGTATTGACAGAGTAGTTATGGAACTATATAAATGAACAAATCAAATAACATGTGCATACTGCTATGCTGCTTTTCTGTTTTTATTGTGAATGCATTTCCCTTTGCTGATAAGAGCAGTCCTTTTCAGCACTGAGATGTATTTGGAATGACTGAAGTATTTCAAATTTTTCTAATTTATTTTGTGCAGCATCGTTCTTAATGAGGGTAGTACAGTGGCACAGTTGGTAGAACTGTTGCCTCTCAGTGAGATGGTTGCTGGATTGAATCCTGGCCAAGGACCTTTCTGGGTGGAGTTTGCATGTTCTCTCTGGTTTCTACCCACAGACTAAAAACATGCATTTTAGGCTAACTGGTAACTCTAATTGTCTCTAGGTGTAAATGAGAGTGTGAATTGGGTCTATGTGTCTCTGTGATGGACTTGCAACCTGTCCAGGGTTTCCCCCGCCTCTTGCACAGTGATAGCTGGACATGGGCACCAGTGATCTCCGTGACCCAAAAAGAAAGAATTGGGTAAAGATAATGGATGGATCTTTCCTATGAGGAATGCATATTGTCTGTTGCCTTGCACGCCAAGGTTTACAACAAAAATCTTGTGCAGTCTATGCATGTATGTTGGATTAGTCTGAGCTACACACTACATTTTAGGTTGATACAGGATCTGTAAAACTGACTGAGTTAGAGCTTTATTGTGGTTTTGAGGTGTGCTTGCAGTGGCAGCCATCTTGAATCAAGTTGAATCCAAAAGTTGCGTAGTGGTGGATTCGATGATTGATTTTTTTTCTGCAAGTTTCGTTTCATTAAAATTTTTTCTGTGAATCGTGATATGTTTTGCAAACAAACATAAATGGACACATACACTCACAGACACAGACACATTATCTCCCACTTTTTGTGCTGGTGAATGATAACAATGTATATGTGTATATATATATATATATATATATATATATATATATATGTATATATATATATATATATATATATATATATATATGTATATGTATATGTGTGTGTGTATATGTGTATATATGTATGTGTATATATATATTTTAAACTGTCGCACAGTAGAGGATCAACTTACTGTGTTTGTGCTACAATTCTAATTTACCTGAATTATGGTAACATCTTCCCTCATTACTTTCCAGACTCTGATGTGCCTCTTCCCTCCCTTTAGGCATACCTCTTGCTCTCGCCACCCACCAGTAATTACACAATCTTCCATCACAACCACAATCATAACAGCCCAGAAACTGTACCAATGTATGACTCTCACCAACACATGCACACACCACACACATGTCCTCGAGGAGGAATACAGTTGGAGCTTTTATGCTGCCAAGTGGTTGTTTTTGAGCGCAGCCACAATGGAGGGCCTAATGTAGATTTGTTTAGAGAGCTAGTTAATTGGAGTAGGATGCTCTAATTGCACCTCTTTTGCGATGTGTGTTTGCACTTGTTTAGATGTGTGCATGTCACCTGGCAATTGTTTGGACTGTGTGTGTGGGATAACATTTGCTCAGCTATAGCTACATTACACAAACACTATAAGCTACATAACACATACGTAAGAGGTGTGAAGTGCCTCAGCACAGAACAGGAACCCAGAGAGAGAAAGATGGCACACCTTGCAATAAACACAAATCACTGTATGTCTATGGTGTTCAGCCCAACTTCTGTTCTGTATGTTCTTACTGTCTGTTTTAGTCAGTGTGCTCCCCCAGTTGGGGGTGCTGTAAGTCCTTGTATGACTCTGCTCTTGATGCTTGGATGTGTGTTTGTTTGTGAATCCCTGCCAGTTTTCATACATAGATGAACACTAAACTGGATACTGTTTACTTTGAACGTTATCTGCCTACTTTTGCACCTAACACTGATGTTCATTTTGCAGGTCTTAGTTGTACCATTAACTTTCTGACTTTTGTCCTCACAAGACCATCAAGATCGCAATAATTCAATGATAAGCATCAAAACTACGTGCAGTTGTGTACACACTGTGGTTTTTGTAGTCCCACATCTGCAAAGTGAACTCGCAGTGAACACAGGAGTCTGTCAGATCAAAAGCCTGAAACTTTGTTGTGTCTGTCCTTAAATCATCCGGACACTTGAGTCTAACACATAGCTGCATCACCTTGATATTTATTTTAATTATGAATAATCAGATGCAAGTCTTAAAATACAAGTTTATTGATATACTGTATCTTTAAATTTTTCAAAGGCATTTCATGAAGTCACTACTTTTTGAACATTACTGTATTTCCATCTTTCTTTCTTAGTGCATTTTTTTCAACCATCCATCTTAATTTTAGATCTATTCTAGCTGCATGGTGGCTCAGTTGGTAGAGCTGTTGCCTCTCGGTGAGAAGGTCACCTAATCAATTCCCGGCCAGGGGCATTTCTGGGTGGAGTTTGCATGTTCTCTCTGTGCATGTGTGTGTTTTCTTTGGGCACCTTTTGATTTCCTCCCACCGACCAAAAACATGTATGTTAGGCTGAGTGGTAACTCTAAATTGTCCCTATGTGTCAGTGAGAGAGTGAATTGTTTTTTGTCTATGTGCATCTGTGATGGACTGAGCTCTGACCTGTCCAAGGTGTCCCCTGCCTCTCACACAGTGATAGCTGGATATGGACACCAGTGACCCTGTGACGCGAAAAGGAAGACACTGGTAAAGATAATGGATGGATGCTAATACCACAAGAATATCACAGTATATCTTTTGGCTCAACTCACTATCTGTGCGTGTACAGGCATGTGCTTTTCTGTGTAAGTGTGGATAAACATGGCATTCCCCTAAGTGAGCCACAGGCCTAATTCTAATTTATAATTGCCATTAAAACCCATTCTCATCTTCCAAACACACAGAAACATTCTGCGTACAGCACAGGGCTTTACTGATCAATTGAAAATAAGCACCATTTATTTTTACGTGTCTTCTAAAGGACATGAAGAGGCCCAAGAAGGTCGGCCTCAGTGTCTTCTATTTGTGCTCTGCATTTACTTTTTATTGTTTGGCATTATGAGTAAAGAGAGTGATCCTTTTTTGTTTGTGTAAGCATATGCGTTTGCTTTGTCAATGCCCGTGTGTACTCCTGTGTGTGTGTGTGTGCGTGTGTGTGTTACTATGTGCTCATCTGTTTGCAGGGTCAGTCTAAATGGGTGTATTATTAGTAACCATTCTGAGTTTGGTCACTGAAGTTCTCAAGCAAAGCAATCAGATCACTTAAGAGACTACTTGGTCTGTGGCCTAAAGGTTCCTGCCTCTCCTTGTATGTCTCTTTCTCTTTCTAGTATCCTTTAATGCCTCTCTCCAGCACGCACAAAACCCCCCAGCAGCCATGGCCATCACCCCTTATCTCTTCTCTCTGCACTCCGCCGCTTCTCTTCTCTACTACTTCTGTCCTTTACCTCCATGGGGGAAAAAGGACAAGGTCATGAAGATAAACATAGAAAAGTGAAAGTGGATGAGAGGGACACACACACACACACAGGGTTGAAATGAACCATATCATTTGGACATTAGCCCCTGGGCAACTGGTGAGACACTCACTAGCCCAGCAAATAATGCCCAATGATGTATACAGCATTATTTAGCTTAGTTATGTAGCTGCTTTTGATGAACTATTACTAGGAAAAAATAAAACCAGCATGATTTCTTCCAGGCATGAATCCTCTTTGGTTTTGCTCTGAACTTGTAGTCAGGACGAACACAAAAGTTAATCGTTTCTGCGGAAACCAGATATTGAAGAGAAAAGTCACATGTTTAATTGGAGCAATATTATTTAAAACTACTTTAATTCTGAATCTTTCCATACACAAAACATTGTTACACACCAAACACACCTTTCACGGCTTCCAAATGAAGGACGATTTGTTCACCAGGCTGCAAAAACATTTCGTCAGCAACACAGAGAATATGACAGTAAGTTCAAGACTTAAACAAGGCACGTGTTTCTATCAGTCTAGTAACCATAGGGCCACCTTTATTGTCCTATATGTAGTTTTCATGATAGCTACCATCACGTGTACTGGCCTCTCCAGCTGCTGACTCTTTAGGATCAAAATGACGGTTAGGTAGGTATGAATGTTCCACTTAAACTTTGTGCTAGTGTTGTCAGGTTCTTTAACAGCTGGTATTGTGGTTAGAAAGAAGTTTACTCTTACTATTAAATGCTCACTCTTAGGAAATCTGTAAAACTTTTCATAACTGTTGACACAAACTGTCAGATACTACAGCGTTGTAGCCATGGGTTTAAATTCTGAGTGGTGTCTTGTTGCAGGAAGCCATTTTTCAGATTTCATGTAAGGAAACTATTTTATAAAAGCCTTCATGCACCACAACCATGTTGTTTGACTCATCAGCTCTATGCAGTGAGAAATACTCAAATAAGTGCTTTTAAATAAATACGTATGAAATTAAAACACCAAGTTATTTTGATGGAAATATGCTCCAAACACTGCAGAGTTTAGAACTAGCATTTAAGAACAAAACATAAGATGAACGAGATGAAGATGCAACAGAAGAGAATGTCTAACAGAGATATATCATTACACTGTTATATTTATAATCTATCGTGCTGCCATTGAACATCTGCAGCATGGGTTTGGTAGTAGGACACACACACACGCACACGCTGTGCCTCCAGTGGGGATGTAATAGATGGTGTGAGTGTATTAGTCGCTACAGTCCAAGTGTTAAGTGCTGGCCTGGTGTGTGTGAGATCGATGACAGCCGGGCGACCCCTCATTCTGACACACACAGACACACAAAGTGCTGTGACACATAGCCTAAGGTCAGGGTTCATATGCAAACATATCCGTCTCTAAAACACACAGACGATTTTGTCTCTGTGTGGATATATGGATAGATAGATGTATCAAAAACACTTTGTGTCTATTACACACACACACACACACACACGCACACACACACACACACACATTCACACACTGCCATACATATACCCATCTTGTTCTGAGAGCGCAGGGAGGGGCCTGCTGTCAAGCACCGGTGGTCCATCGATACTCGGGCAGAGCACTAATGCCTGCTGTCTGCTGATGGACGCTGGCTTGCCTCCAGGGACCATTAGACTCAATGGGACAGAGACAAACACACACACATTACACCAACATGAAACACATAAGCCAACCTACTACTTTGATGCCCCCTGAAATCAAAGTATTTGAAGGCTCAAACACCAAAAATGCATTACATAGAATAAAAACACCCACTCTGACTGAATATATATAATCTGTGGCGATTATCTGCAGATAGTGACTTAACTAATTTTATTGCTTGTTTTTCATGAAAAACGAGTGTTCGTTTTAGATGAGCTGTATTTCCGTATTGACAAAAATGTCTCCTTATATGTTTAACACTTTATGGAGTGGAGTTTTAGGGTGCATTCACACCAGCCCTGTTTAGTCCACTTTAATCGAACTCTAGCTCGTTTTCCTAGAAAGTCCGGTTCGTTTAGGGAGGTGTGAACGCTCCATCGAACTCTGTCACGGAACAAAAAGGCGAACTCTGGCCCGGGCTAAAACCTAGGTCTCGGTCCGGTAGAAGCGAACTCCAGCACGGTTCGAGTACAGTGTGAATGTAAACAGACCGAGCCCTGCATCGCAGGGTAAACAAACACGCATTTCTCTGACCTTATATGGAGCCGTCAGCTGCCTTGTGTGGAAAACAATATTCTCCATGGTCTTCTGTCTCATCTTCTGCTCATGCTAAGTCCCTTTTTGAAAAATGACAAAATATAACTCCTAAAACTGCTAAAACTTGATGCCACTTCGTTTTTATTTTTATTTACAGAAGAAGAAGAAGACGTGTCTTCAGAGGTTTTTGTGTCGTTTCTTTCAGTAGTTCTTGGTGCAGCGCCCCCTCAGGCGAGCGGGGGAATAGGTTGGTTCAACAGGTTGACTCGACTGCACAGTGCAGTGTGAATGCAAACGCACCAGCTCAAATGTAAACAAAAGCTCATGAATATTGGTCCCGAACTGAGTCTACCGGACTATCTAGTGTGAAAACGACCTTAAATTCTCACATCAATCAAGTTAATTAGGAGGAAAAGAGCAAATGCATAAAAGTAAAAAACTGTTAAACTAAATAAAATAAAATAAGACTACAAGCTTAGCTGTGGAGCTAACAAGACAAAAAAAATGTTTTCTTGCAAATACTCAATAACACGTACGATGGGGAGTGGTGGTGCAGAGGTTAGAGAAGGTGGGCCTGTGATCAGGAGGTCGCCGGTTCAACACCCTGGACTGACGACATCACAATGTGGATGGGAAAAGGTGAAACACTCACATCGATCTCCACCCTCATTGCCCTTAACTAGGCCTGTCATGATAAACAATAAATCAATTAATCGCATGATAAATGAAAATGATCGACTTCATTTTCTTTTATCGGCTTTATCGTTTCTTCGTGTCTCTCTCTTTCTACTGGACACTGGATGACAAAAAGCTCAACTCTGATGCTTTTCACTGACCCCTCCCTTTATCTTTTCTCTTTAAAATCCATTGTAACCATCCAAAATTGCATTTTTGGATCGTTCAAAGCAGCTAAGCTGTGAAGCAAAGCTACAAGCTAAGCTAACGGGCTGACCTCAGGAAAACTCCATCTTGTCAAAGTTCCAAAATTCATGTTCGAAACCTGTGCGCCTTCATCTACAAAGTTGTTTTCCTCTGCAAAAAGAAGCTGAGAACTGGGGGGGGGGGGGGGGGGGATCAATAACATGTATGTACTAAAACTGGAAAACAAAATTACTTTATATGAGCGAAAAGAAGATCCCGTGAAACCATGTCACACTCCAGTGCCACCATATTACCTCCCTGCAACCTGCACAGACGGTCAAAGATTGAAAAACGTTCCAAAATATGACGACAGTAAAGCAGGCTGAAACATGATCATTATCCGTGAATAAGATTTGTTACCTAGTCAGGATTGAACCACAAAACCCCCAAAGACTGACTTTGGTCCTTTCAGTTACATTTGAATGCACCAACCTCAATGTGTTCATTCATTAATAACATTTACGCTACAGAAAGTATACTTCCCAAGTCTTTTGTTTTCTTTTTTTTCCCCAATTCCTCTTCTTGGTTCATTTGAAGATGCCAAGAATCATATCTGTGCTAATCTGTGACGCTACAGGTTATTAGTTATTGGAGAAGTGTATTGTTGTGTCCCTCACATACGAATGCTTTTCCCTGCCCTGAACAACACAGTTGGATCTTTAGGTCATCAGCATTCAAATAAATTCACCAGACTGCTGCAGGATCAACTGCTATGTTCTGATCTCTTCGCTCCACTATCCATCAACCGGCAATTCAAGCACCATTAGACCTATTCTTGTCTACTTTACCGTGGCTCTTTGGTCCTTTTCTTCGTTCTCTTTTCCAGACCCCACGTTTTTGCAGCTCTCTTAAATCCATCCAATTGCACACTCTCACAGATTCGTATTACTCACCGGGTGTCGAGCTCTGCACCTTTTTAGGCGAATTAGCTGAACAACAAATGCACTGCAGTGTGTGAAAGAGAAGACGATGAGTGAACAGATGCGTGGGAAAGTTTGAAGTGGGAGTGCAGCTGATCCACCTGTTTGAACATTATGGGTGTAAATTAATCACTTAAGCCAAATTATAATTAAATACAAAATGCTTAGTCGAAGTTTACAAACTAGTAAATGGGTCACATAGTGGCAAACACAAAACTACGTAGAGATCAGATGTTATCGCTATTTATTGCTCAGTCACTTGACTCTTTAGCAGCTAGCCAAGAATTATTTGGTCAACATTTTTAGCTGCCAACTGAAAATTGATAAACATTTTGTCTATTTTCATCTGAAAAATAGCAAATAAAAAATGACACCCTCTGTTATTCTGTTAGCCATTAGAATTCGAAATGTAACTTTTTGTGCAGACATGCTTGGACTTCTAATCATCTAAAACAGTGGTCCTCAATCCTGGCACTTGAGGGCCACTATCCTGCATGTTTTAGTTGTTTCCTTGCTTTTTAGCAGGTCTTCAAGGTCTGCAGAAGCCTGGAAATCACTCATTTTGTCAAACAAGGTGTGTTGAAGCAGAAAAACATCTGAAACTCACTGTATGTTACTGTAAGAAGAAAACAAACACTGTAATGCAATTTTATTTGGTGATATGTGACTTATCTGTGCTGCTGATTATCCATGCTGCTGATTATCTCATGCTACTGTATTCCTTCATCTGCTCACAACAGACTCATGTTCAGGCTGCTGTTGTTACATTGTATTGTTTTACATTATTAGTGTTTAACGTATATCTTAGATCTTTTAGCATACCATTTGTAGTTTTTTTAGCGTATATCTTAGATCCTTTATATACTGTTTCTTTTTATACTTTATACCAGGGGTGTCAAACCCACTTATAAAAGGGGGGCCAAAATTAAAACCTTTTTCAAACTAAGGGCCGGTTTCAGAATCTACATTAACTCAGAAGGACCCCAGGTCCAACCCGGGGATTGAACACAGGACCTTCTCACAGTAAGTGCTAACCATTAATCCATTGTGCTGTCCACAATATCAAAATAATAAAACAAAAATAAACCAACAACCACAAAAATTTCAGGATCATGTCAATAATCATTTATTTCCAAAGGAACTTGCATCATGACTCAGACCAGTTGTTGACTAATTCGAACTAAGTCCATGCAGGCTGAACAAACATCTGTTTGACATATTAAATAAAAGCCATGTTTCAATATAATAACACAGTTTGCACACATGAAACATTTCTTATTGGAAAGACTTTAATCTTCTCCACATCACTTTCAAATATTATACTGTCTCACTATTTTGCTCCTCATGTAGGTTCAGGTTTGGTTTATTTGTCATATGCAAAATCAACACAAGGTCAACAATGAAATGAAATGCTTAGGACGAGAAGAACCGGCTCGGCTCGCCAAATAAAATAAATAAAAAAACAACAAGAAGTACCAAAGCATGCATCAAAAACACAAAAACATACTAAAAATACTACTAAAATACTCAAAACAAGGTGCCAAAGTTGAAAAAGAAATACATCTACAGTGTGATTTGGTTAATAGTGAGGTACTTTCAACATCATGTTTCTTTTCTGTTAGCGGCGTGGTCTTATCAGGTCCAGTCAGCAGCTTGATGGTAATAAGGACCTCAGCAGCTGCCCTCACAAACCGCAGTCCAGAACTGGGTCTGGCAGACAGAACATCCAAGGTTTTCCCACAGAACCAAACGGGTCCATAGAGTTCGGTCCGTGCAGGCAGATGGAGGATCTTGTTAGCAGCATTAGCAGCATTAGCAGCGTTAGCAGGCCCCGCTAGCAGCTTGATAATAATAACGACCGCAGCAGTTGCCCTCCAGAACTGGGTCCAGCAGACAGAGAACATCCGAGGTTTTCCCCATGGAGCCAAACAGGTCCGTAGAGTTGGGACCGTGCAGGCAGATGGAGGATCATGGAGACGGCCACCATGACAGGCCAGAGCCTGAGCTCGGGCATGGAGATTTAGTTGGGATTTTATGAAGTCAGAGTTCACCTGTAAATATAGAACACAACAAAAGAATTGTGATTTCATTCCATCATTCTTTTTGTTTAGTATGGCAGTCAGAACCAAGCTACAAAACACCAAAGTCTTTTTATTATAGGTTCAGCGCAGAAAAAGAAAAACGTGAATCTCCCCAGAGCTGATAGACACTGTACTCCTTTAAATATTAAAATATGAAGAAAGTCTTACAACCCTTGACTGTGTTTGGGATATTTCTGTATTAGTGTAACGCGACATCGTCTCACAGCTGTGTTTGTGCTGTCTGAGCTTATAACTGAAACTGCTTGTCCATCATTTTGCCACTCCTTAATTCTCTGTTTATCCATAAAACAAAGTATCGGAATAGAGCTGCAGAAGAGACGAGGGCGGCGTCGAGAAGACCGAGACAACACAGAAGACATGAAGACAAAGTGAAAGATGACGAGCTAGAAAACGGGGAAAGGACACCTTAAGAGAAAGCGAAGAGAGAGAGAGATGGGTCCTGACAGCAGAAAAAGGACTGTCTGTAGATTTGCCTGCATCAATTCCAGATGCCTGTGGGCATCATCACAGTCTACACGTACACAAACACACAAATGCACACACAGATGCGCCGCGATAACCCATCACTACTGGCCAAGTGTTGTTTAATCCAACCTGACTTGCACTCGACAGAAAAAGCAAATTCACTTCCACTCACAGTCTGAAAAAACGGAACGCTCTTCACATAAATGGCAGCGCTTTGAATTACCCCATTTGTGTGTGTGTGTGTGTGTGTATGGTTGCTGGCATGCCCACATGTACACACTCATGTTTTTATTTTTGTGATGATTTTTCAGTGTGTCTTCGCGGGTGTTTACATGTATTGGTGTTGACAAGCTCTTCAGCTGTACCCTCTCCATTGTTTGACAGGCAGATAGCTGGGCTGCTGTGCTCTCTATTGTTAGGGGGCTGTCATTAAACCCTGCTTGTACAGCCAGTTACCCTGCCTGTGTTTGTGTGCATATGCATGGGTGTGTATGAGGCATGAAGTTTGTGCCTCTTCATCTTTATACAAGCTAACCCGATAATGGTTTTTAATCTTCTGTGTTTATACCTGAAGAGGCATTTGTTATGTATATGAACACAGAGGACAGTATGCGCATAGGTGAGCGAGTGTTCTTTACCAAAATGAGAGAAAGAGGGGAAGATCTGACTGTTTAACAGATTGATAGTTCTACGGCTGGTCTCTCGTCTCTTCACCATTGTTATGTGACTTTTCATTAAGCTCTTGCTGGCCAGTCACAATGAGCAGGAGTGCTTGTTAGCCACGGCGCTGTCATTTGTGGAGAAGAGTAGGTGGACCGAGCTCACACACGTTCACACAGACACACACACAGAGATGCAAGAGGGCACAAGCAACGAGTGGTTACAGCAGATGTGAAAAATCGTTTTTGCTCACTGGCTACAGTGCTCAGCGCTTTATCATCATCACCGGTGCCGTTCACCAACAACACAAGCTGCGCTGAGGATTTTACAAGTTGGTGTTGAAAGACGACCGAAGAAAATGATCGGTTTTTAGTTATATTAGGCAAATAAATTACAACAAGATGTGATCACTTTTTAAAAGAAAGAATGCATACTTATATTTCAGCCTTTTGAGCATACATGGCTCAAGCTAAAACTTGAGCCTTTCATGCTAATGTTTTAGACTAAATCAGCTTATGTTAAGAAATACAAAGTTCAAATTAATTTTAGCCAAACGTTAAAATTAGGTTATGTTCAATCTCAGGTGATATTGCCAGCTGTTGTTTTCAAAGTATATGTTTGTGAACGACTCTCAGCTACTACTACATCAAATTTTAGCTCAGTACAGTAGTCCCTCGTTTATTGCGGGGGATCCGTTCCTTGAAGACCCGCGATAAGTGAAAAACTGCAAAGTAGGAATAGTACACGTAGCAAGTAGTAGTTTATTTTAGCATTTTTTAAACCCTTCCCCTGCAATATTCTAAAAAATGTTTCTAAACTCTATAAACACTCAAAAAGAGCACAGATGGTTTCAGCTCCCTGCCTCCTCTGCTCTCAGCCACCTGCAAGCGCGTTCTTAGCCACGCCCACTCCTCTGCTCTGCACGGAGAACAGCTGATCAGCTGCAGCAGGAAGTTTATCCTGCAGTATGGGCGGCACAGAGGTGCAGGAGGAAGCATTTTCTGCATCTCTGGGCTGCACAATTGTGCAGCAGCTGCTAAATAATTTCAAGTAATTTATTTTAAATAATTCCATGCTGATCATGCGGCTCATCCATCAATCAGCCAATTGGCTGTCATGTCCACTCTTATTTAGAAAAACCGTCATAGAGTGAGTCCACGATAAACAAACGGCAAAGTAGCCAGAGATTACTGTATCTGTTAATCTGACTGTTATAGCCATTTTTGGGTTGGCTAATGTAGATTAGCTTAGGTAGCCATCTTGAATTGTGTTGACTCATAAAGGCAGTTGTAGATGTACACTCGTTGATTACATTCAGAAAGTTTCATTTAAATTTCTCCAATGGTTCATGATACATTTTACTAACAGACAAACTGGGCTGACTTCAACAATTGATGCTAAAGTTTTTAGCAAATTTATTGTTCAACACGTAGCACTTGGGATTAGGCCTGTTACGACAACAAATTTTGCTGGGCAATTAATTGTCTCAGAAATTATTGCGATAAACGATAATATTTGTGGACTTTTGACAATAATTAGTAATTATTGTCAAATTTAAGAAGAAATGTTGGTAATTTGTTTTGCGTCTAGTATCTTTTTTGACCAACGGATGACAGTTTAAGACTGTTTGACCAAAGGATGGACAGTGAGGGAGCGAGCAGTGTCTCTTTAAGAAAAATGGGAGGGAACCCCTTGACGTGACATGGGCTGTCTCTTTTTTCTTTTTTCATTCTCAAAATGGCGGACGCTCGGTGTGGTTTGAGCTCTTTTAGCATAGCATTTTTCACACAAAGCTTTTAATAAAAAAATCAGTAAACAAGTTCTCAGCTTCTTTTTGCAGAGAAAAACAACTTTTTACACAAAGGCACGGGTTTCAACCGTTAATTTTGGAGCTTCGACAAGACAAAGGTTTTTCCCCGAGATCGGCCTGTTAGCTTAGCTCGTAGCTTAGCTTCTCAACTTAGCTGCTTTTAACGATCCAAAAACACAATTTCAGACAGTTGAAATAGATTTTAAAGAGAAAGGAAAGGGTCAGAGCTCCAGAGCACCGAAGTTGAGCTTTTTGTCATCCTGTGTCTTCAGCAGAAAGAGACGCAAAGAAACAATAAAACCGATGAAAGAAAATGAGGTCGATGATTTTCATTTATCATGCGATTAATTGATTTATTGTTTATTGCGACAGCCCTACTTGGAATATAGATTGTGAATGATTCTCAGCTACAGCCACACCAAGTTTTAGCGCAGCGTCTGTTAAATTGAATAGAATCCGGCCTTTATGTGTTTTAGAAGTCACTTTGTGGCAACCAGCCTGAATTGGGTTGGCTCCTTGTAGAGGTACAACCAATAAATATTCCCTGAAAGCCTTATTTAAATCCATCCACTCATTCATGAGATATTTTGTTAACAGACTCATAAAAACACAGTCAAAGACAAAAACTTCTTGTCTGCTTTCTTGTTGACAGGAACTCAAAAGATTATATCAGTGTATTTTTTCTTTTTTTGATCTAAACACCAATACAGGAAATAAGTGCATATGTGGCCTTTATTCATTTCTCTTTCAATGTTTTTGATATTCTTTAGACTGGAAGTTTGTGTGACAGTTTAACTGTGAAACTGTGGATCATCTGCTCTGTTGTACTCGACACAAGCAGAAAAGAATGCAGCAGACATGCAGGCAAACCGCCAGCCAGTCCAGCATCCCTCTCAAACCCACTTCCCGTGTCTCAGGGGATCGGGACAAACTTGTGACATCACTTCCTGCTCTGGACAATCATACAGGAACAAACCAGGAGCCTCCAAAGTGCCATTTTTACCAAAACAACCTTGACTGCGCCCAAAAACAGACATGAACCCGCACACACGTGTGTATATATACACAAATGAACACTATTGTTAGCTCCAACCTGTGAATCAGCTCTGTTTATTGACATAATTTGGAAGCATTGTACATTTCTGTCTGGGTGGCTGTTCTTCCCCTGGTCTCATTTCCCTCATGCTTTTCTGTCTGCATCTTATTTTGTCAGCTTTACCTCCCTCTGTTTAACACTTTTTCAAAAAGTTCATTTTGCTGCAGATTTTAAACAAATCCAACAGATTGATTTAAAGCAACTGATAGACACTTGTAAAATGTTTTTTTTTTTAAACAAACACATAAAAGAAGCACTTTTTGGGTCTCTAGTTTACAAAAAGTTATGTATCTTGGTATTCTCCTTTCTTAAATATGCATTTTTGATGAAATTGAAATAGAAAAAAATAATAATAATTAAAAAAAAAAAAGAAAAGAAAATGAATGAAACTGGCCCCGACAAAACAATGGTACCTTTACTGAAATATTTTGTTGCACAACACTTTTTAATGCAGCCACTGCAATCAAGTGATTTTTGTTACTCCCTTTAAGACTTTTGCACCTGTCGACAAGTGTTTTGGCCCGCTCTTCATGAGCAGCCTCCTCCAGCTTTCTCAGATTTAAAGGGTTCTGTTTCCAGACAACATGTTTTAGCTTTTCCCACAGATGTTTTTTACTATTTAAAAGGTCATAGAAGGTCATTTGAGAGTAGTCTGGTTTGTTCTTAGCCATTATTGGGTGATTTAGTTGTGTTTTGTCTCATTATCCTGTTAAATAACCCATGGCTTTCAACCAAGACTTAAGCTTTATTACACAGAGCATTTGCTCCATAATGCCTTGATAGTCTTGAGATTTTATTGTATCCTGCACATACTAAAGATACTCTTAATTTTCCTCTTGTGACTCTTGTGGACCTTAAACTTATAAATAAACTAGTCACAGGAGTGTTAGCTGCTTGGAGATGGTGTTATAGTTTTTACTTTTAATATGCTTGTCATTAATTTACTTTCTAAACTCCTTAGACAACGCCTTAGTTTTCAGTGGTTTATGTTTTGTGGGTTACACACAGCAGTATCAAACAGCACAGTGACTACCCCTTAAATAATCAGACTGACTGAAAACAAGAAGACCCCTGCAATGTTAATTACAGGACACGTCTTAGTTTAATATGTCCTTGTGGTCAAATGTCCTCAATTATTTCTTGGACCACCATTTTTTGTCAAGGCCTGCTTTATTAGTTTGTTTTTAAAAATAATTTTAAGACCCAACAGTTCAAGAACAATGACTAATATAATTGTTTGATTTTTTCCCCCAGTCATTTCTTTCTTATCACTAGTTTCAAGTCTGTTTTTTTTTTTACTTGATATTGAGGGGTTTTCTCCCTTGAACAAAAGGGTGCAAACAAATTTATTCATAACTATAAGTACATACATTTAGATTTGGAACCTTTTAATATAGTTTATGGGATTACTAATAAACATAATGTCAGGTCAAAAAGTATAGACACTATAGTGTAGTATCAGCATTTTTTTTCCATACACATCTTAATGTAAAAATTTGAGCTTTTCTTACCTTTTAAATAAAATGTAAACAGCAGAAGTAAAGATGGGCCTCAGAGGGTCAAAGTTTCTTACTTGTAATACCTTCTCTGGCCTGAGGGTGGCAGCAGTGGCTGCAGTTTTATTGCCTCGCTGCAAGACCTGTAGCACACTTGAAGCAGCTCCCTAAACAAACAAACACTTTCTTTGGTTGGACACAGATGAAACATACCTCAGGGAACAATTGCAAACTGTAAAAAAAAAACAAAAAAAAAACCCCTCAAGGGTTTGTGTAAACAGCTGTAAGCTGATTTGTCCCATCTGTATTCAGTGTGGAGTTCAGAGGAACGCGGTTATGTTTGCCTTTTATTTAGGCCAAGTTTATTTGTTTCGGTGTGAAATAAATAGAGAAAACTTCCATAAACAGATGATTCGACATTGTCTCTCATTATAGATTGGTTTTGATGTGTGCTATTCTTCTGTGAGCTTTTAATTGATTAACCTGTTGTTATAGATCGCCTTACGGTCGCTATCAGTCAATGCAACCAGGACTTTGTCTTCCTGGCTGAGGAGGAGAAATGGGGTGAAAGGAAAAGAAAGCGACAGAGGAAAGATATCGATCAGTTGCAGTGTGCATCGAATTCCAAGTTTACCTGACCTTCCAAACTGCTGACATCATCACCGCAGTACGCTACTGATGTCCCCTTGTTTTGTTTTCTTACTTCCTCCCTCCACTGTCCTTTTGTCTCAGCCCTGTGTGGAGTATGTCTGTGTGAGTGTGTGCATGCTTGAGCTGCAGATAAAGCCTAAATTGAGCTGTTTTGATTGTTTGCTGAGAGTGCCCGCAGCACAAGGCCCCCTCAGCTGAGAAGCGCACACACGCTTGCTCGTGTTCAGTCGCTCTGCACTCGTCTTCTGCTGCTGTTTTATTAAGTGGTGCTGGCATCAGCAAAGGAAATTCTCCTAATTAGAAGTCAAAATAACTTTCTGTCTCTGGAATTAGGGAGGCTATTTGTTAACACCAATCCCACTCTTATGCCATTTTTTTTTTTGCCACCACTAATCAGGCTCTACACATCTTTCCTGTTTTAGAGAGGGGGTGTTAGATTGGCTTAAAGCTTCACTTCAGGGAGGTTGTTAATGGGAAAAAACTTGGAGGAAAACACATTTTTGACGCTTGGATTCTTCCTTGAGGACAAACTATATCAAGGCTTCTCTCAAAAAGAGACATTTATAGCTCAGTAGTTAAGAATTTTTTAATTCAAAGAATGAACTGATAGAAAAATAGTTCAAATAGTTCAACTTATTTGCCTGCAGATGCTGCAGATGGATGAATTTACTTGAAATTTGGATATTTCTTCTACTTGTTTTAAATTCTTTCATTCAACCTTTATTCATACAGTTGCATGTAGCAGAGCGGATGCATGCTTAAATAAATTTCATAAATAAAAATAAGCCTTTAGTCATAAACTAATAATAAAAATAAGGTATATGGAGACATTTTTAGATACAAACAATATCTTTAGTTGTTCTGAGAAAAGGATGGATTTGGTCCAGTGGCAAGTGATGCAAACCAATCAGGCTAACACGGTTTAAAAGTTATAAAATATAATTTAGTATACAGGTTTTATACAAGTGAGAGTAGTGCACTTGTATGAGTTTTGGCCTGCAAAAATGAATGAACGGGACGTTTTTCTGTGGCCACACGCGCACACGCTGACTCCAGGGATGATGTCTGGTGAGGTGGATAAAGTAGTTCTATTGTAATTCGATAGATGGCTTTCCCTAAGATAATCTGCCTTAAACAGATGATCATTTTGGGAGTAGATTTGATTGATGTGGGACAGACGGAATAAAGAATGAGACGGATACAGCCAGTGTGTGTATCTTATGTCTTTGTGAGTTTGTGTGTAAGAGAGAAAAGCGATGGGAAATTCAAATACGGTTAAGAACGTCACTTTGTGCCAGCTGGACTCGAAACGATGCTCGAACTGGGACTCGGCTCGCTCACTCCGTCACTTCTTGTTGTCAATGTTCATTTGATTCTCCATTTTCCTGCTTATTCTGTATCATTCACTTCGTGACGTTTGTGATGGCTGGGGCTTTGGCGCATGTTTGACTTGCATCGTTTCAAAAGCTTGGCTTCGATTTATTTTTAATACCGGCACTTTTATGCTCCGTTCAACAGTTTAAAACAGTTTAAAAGTCAGGGTTGTCTTCGGCTCTTCACTGACAAAAAATATTTTTGTCTTATTTAAGCCAATGGCAATCAGGTGCACACAGGATAAAGGTGCAGCTAGTCAAGGTTGATGGTTTAATGGGGATATACCTTCCATAATGTTTGAGTCCTTCCAACACTCGTAAAGACATTTTAAAAGGTTATTTGAATTCTAATGTTAAAAACTATTAAGGAGAATTAATTTCTTACTCATTGTGGTGTCTTGTTGTGCAAATAGTGAAGTGTAGCAGATCCAGTGTTTGACATATTCATTTGAGAATCCTTATTAAAATGTGTTTAATATAATTTATTTTCAGGTCTTAGTAGTGCACCAACTTTACTCTTCTAACTAAAATGTATTAGCCCATTATCCTGGTTTTACTAGAAACAGGAAACAGTTTAGTGGGAAATAAAAAGGAATTTGCCTTTTTTTTTCCTCGTACATCTGTTGTGTATTTTGTGTTGTTTTGTTTGTTTTTTTTTCAATCTTGCTCTCTATCCTTCTTTGACTTGGTCTTCTCGGTCCCCTCTCTCAACATAATCCTCGGCTCAAGCTCCTGGGTTGCCGTAGAAACATCAATAACATTCCTGCTCGACAACATCTTAGTGCATTAAAGTGGTCGTAGGGAGACTTGGCCTGACAAACACACACACACACACGCACGCACGCACGCACACACACACACACACACACACACACACTGTAACCCATGAAAATGACTCTTGTGAAAACTGCAACAAAAATACCAAAATGGTTGATGTGTATTAAAAGTTGATCAATTAGGGCTTTTCAGTTTTTCAGCTGATCTTGAGAAATCTGGGCAGCCAGTAGCTGATTTAAAAGTTTGTTGTTTATTACCCATAAATATAACTATTTGATGTATATTTTACCATTTGCCCTACTGATTCACCATGTAGCATTTAAACCATAGCATAATATTGCTTTGGCATCTCCAATCACGGTACTGAAAAATCTCCCCCATTGTGGAAGTTCCTTTTGTCTCCAGGAAGACGAGAGGTTGTAGTATGAAGTGTAAGAACAATGTTCTACCCACAGGTGAGCCTAGCTTTTAATTGGCTGAGTTTGCTCAGGCTTGGCTGATGCTAATTATTTAAAAACAACCAGGAATTGGTCAACTTTACTCATCAATCAGTTTACCTCTAATTTGTATCGAATCTGTGTACAAGTACCGTATTTTCCAGCGTATAAGTCACACCTTTTTTGCCTATTTTGCATACCCTGCAACTTATACACTGAAGCGACTAATATGTTTTTTCCCCCATATTTATAACCTAATTTTTGGCTGAGATCTGATGATTTCATTCATTCTGACATGGAAAATATTGAACACTACCATTTTCGGCCACTAGAGGGCCTTTGACTAATGTGGCGAGCCAAGTGTCTCATTAATAAGTACAAGTGGCTATTAATGAGACACTTGGCTTGCCATACCTAGCCACCTTCGTCTTGCTCTGGAACTCCTGGAGCAAACGTCAAATCAGCTGCATTTCGCCGCGCCGCTCAGGTGAAATGCAGCTGATTTGACCATTAAAGTGCATTTATTAAGGAAAAGTTAAATTGAGACACACCTTTACTGTAAAGTCGAACAAACAAATAATTGTTTTTAGGTGGTTATCTTGTTAAATTTCAAAGTAATGCACAGCGACTCGTCCCTCTACGCGCTCCCCCTTCCGCAAATCGGTTTTTGAAATGCAGCTGATTTGACCGTCAATGTGCGTTTATTAAGGAAAAGTTAAACTGAGACACACCTTTGTTGTAATTTCGAGCAAACAAATAATTGTTTTTAAGTGTTAATCTTGTTAAATTCTTGTTAAACTCCTGCTGTGCACGCTCCCGCGGTGGCCATTTGGCAGCCAATTGATTTTTGGCACAACACCGGCCCACGTTTCCGGGCTGTTGACGGTGACGCATAATAGATGCAACTTATATGGCGAATCAACTTATTTATGTATTTTTCCATTTTATTACACATATTTGGACTGATGAGACTTATATGGTGGTGCGACGTGTACGGCGGAAAATACCTGTGTATACACAGATGATGCAAACACGGGATGTCCTACGACCATTATTTTTACATGTTGGTTTTAAATTGTTATTGTCTCGTGTAAGATAATCCCTGTACATGCATGTGATCCAAAAATAATTTGCAGCAGTTTAATTTTAATGCAAATTATGGGCAACAGACTTGGCTAAAATGCAATATATTTCTAATATTTTTTGTTATCTGATGTAAGTGAGGGAGTTCAGACAAAACCAGTTAAACAGAAGCAAAGCTTTTCCAGTGTTTTTACACGAAGCAGCTTTGTAAGAATGTATCTAAATGAGCAAATATGGTGCTTTTACTTTGTAGCACTTTAAATGCTCAGTAAGACTTTATACATGCAGTCCATTAGCTTTTTACCTTAAAGTGAAACCTAATCAAGTCTTGTTTTTTTTCTTTGTAGTGAAAAAAATAATGCATAGATTTTTGTAAATACATTTAGATTTCTTCACTCTTTATCAGAAGGGTCTTTTGTTGATCGAACAATCTACTTCTTTGTTGTGGAGCAGCGGTCTAAGTATTATTTTCTGAGCTATAGATGTCTTCACATATGTAGATAAGACGTTGCGTTGCAATAAATGGATCTGAACTCCCACCATGTTTTTATTCACCTTGAATCTGATACGTTCTTCTGAGTGTTGGCATCCTAGAGTCCGTTATTGGTTTAGGCCAACATGACTTTCCTTTTTCCGTGACACTTTTTTCTCCTCATCCTCCCGTTCTCGTGCTCGTTCCATCTCAATTAATACCCTCTCCTCTCCCATTGTGGGCCTAATATACATGAGCTTTTTAAATCGAATCGTCTGGAAGTAGCCAGATTAACGCTGCTAACTAGACTGGCACATGACTAAATTTATATTCAGCGTAAACGGCATCTGAGCACATATGACATACACAGATGCGTGAATGGTACTGAACATGGACGAGAGTAGTTTGGGTTGAGTAGTAGGAAGCGTTTTTGAATAAACTCACAGGAGAGGAGCTAGAAGTGTGTGCAGTGATAACGGGGAACTCTTGTGGTTGCAGCGGCTGTGGATTGGGCAGACCTTTCATCATGTCGGTCAAATTATTCTGATTGGCTGCTGATTTCCTGATGGCTTCCCTCTGTGTTTGTTGTGCGCTTGGTGTTTGATTGAGAGCCAGTGTGGATTCATCCTTGCATATGGGATTGGTGAATGTGTGCTGTGTGATTTCTTGATGGAAGCCCCGTGTCATCATCTGTTGCCATTGCCACCTGTCTCCACGGTGACTGTGTCTAATCACTCAATGGGATTTGTGTTGGTAAAACAAGGCACTTTTCTATGATGAAGACCTCCCCCAGTGTGTGTTTGTGAGGAGTTGTGGGGGTTCGCTGCTTGCACCATACGGGGCTTCTAAATCAACATTGTCGAGATCCTGCTGCACTGCTTTACACTGGAGATTTTTTTTTTTCCCTGTTTCCTGTCCCAGACACACCTTGTGAGTGTTCCAGTCAGACAACCATGTAATGGGCTAAAGAGAGACACGAAACAGATGATTTTCCAGTTAGTTGCCTCACTAATGCTAACGGGACATGCCATGCAAGGAAAGCGTAAAAGAAAGAAAGTGAAGAGGAGAAATAGTTGAAGGTGAGATTTTATTTATGGAAAGGAAGTTAAACCACATGGAACATTTATCATTGAAATAACATAAATAAACTAACAACTAAATGCAGTTTTAACTGTGAGATTAATACTAATGAACAACATAGGTGTGCTTCTCGTTCTGGAGCGAAGACTATGTTTCAGAAAGTCATCATTTTCAGGAAAACTTGTTTATTTTTTAAGCTGATACATATACAAGCAAAAGTGGCAATAGGTTACAGTAAAACACAAAATGTATAGTTCCTTTACCACACAAATTTTTCATCTTCAACCTGCATCAAAGAACAAGACTTAAACATTTTTCTAGTTGTTCACAAATCTGTTGCATTTTTGAGAAGATCTTCGTTATTTATTGGCTGATTTCAATGAATCACTTACTTTTAGACTGCTTTTTAAAGCGTGCTTCACATCCTAGTTGAATCAGCTGATGGGTCTGTTTTTTGGTATTGGAGAATCTCAGTTGGTCTGGATTAAAAGCCAGAACAAAAGATTTGGTGGAAGTCTTTTGTTTACTCACTCGTTAATGTAGATTCATCCATCCATTCATTATCTTTACCCGCTTCTTCCTTTTTGGGTCACTGGTGCCCATCTCCAGCAGTCACTGCGGAGAAAAACAAGACAAACAACACTCTCACCTAGGGACAATTTAGAGTTACCAATCAGCCTAACATGCATGTTTTTGGTCTGTGGGAGGAAACCGGAGTACCAGGAGAAAACCCTCGCATGCACATGCAAACTCCACGCAGAAAGCCCCCCCGACTGGGATTTGATCCGGCGACCTTCTCGCTGAGAGGCAACAGCTCTACCACCTGCACCACCGTCCTGCCTTAATTCAAATCTTTCAAATCAACATTAAACTGTAAACACAGACGCTGACATATTAGCAATGAAAGGACTTATAACATGCCACTTTCTCAAAGTAAAAATTACTTTTGTTCATTTTGGTATGCATTAGTTAAGTACTGCAAACTAAAATGGAATAAAACAAAAACATTTTTAGTCGAGACAATGGCGCTGTATATACTGAGATATTTTCCTCCGCTCCTCTTGCACCTACACGTCACCCGTGAGAATAAGGGTTGCCAATCTGTGCCAGGCTGTGCAACATTAGTGCCATGCAAAATTTAACAGGACTAAGTCAGGCTTTTAGCATCAGGCGGGTGTAGTGTCTATATGTTTTGAGGCAAGCCTGCAGCAGGAGCAGTCTAATTAACTAACTAGGGAGTGCTTTTGCTGCCTAGAATGATGTTTAATGTTTGTGTGCAGATTTATGCTTTCGTGTGTGGAATCTTAAAAGAATGTGTGTGCTATCATAAAATGATCTTCCATCATTTTCAGTCAAAATAAGAAGGTGGAAAGGTGAATATTAATACAGGAATGTGCAAAACATAATGCTGCAAATGGTTATTTGTATGTTTGGAGTCAGAATATTGCTTCTGTTTTTTTTAATTTCATTATGGATATTTAAGTGTCTCTTAAAATGGGAAGTGATGTTCTTTTCACAGCGTTGGTGCAAACGTTCTTCACACAGTCACAGAAATATTAAAGGACGGCACTGATTTCTGTAATATGTGTGTTAAATATGAGCATTCACACAGAAACTATACAAAATACATCGGCGCAGTGTTTTAAAAAATGTGTTTTTTAACAGTAAAAATGTGTGTGGGGAAATCATCATGCTAATTAAAGCAATAGTCCAGATTTTTTTAAATGGGATTCAGATTATGAGCATGTAATATCTTACCTGTTGTAGGATGGTCTTTGAATAACCTCAATTTGGAGAAATTGTTTAATTCTGACTAGGTCTGTTGCAATAAACAATAAACCAACTAATCATATGATAAATGAAAATTATTGACCTCATTTATCAGTTTTATTGTTTCTTTGCGTCTCTTTCTACTGAAGACACTGGATGACAAAAAGCTCAACTCTGGTGCTCTTCACTGACCCCTCCCTTTCTCTTTTCTCTTTAAAATCTGTTTTAACCGTCCAAAATTGTGTTTTTGGATCGTTAAAAGCAGCTAAGCTGAGAAGCTAAGCTACGAGCTAAGCTAACTGGCAGGCCTCGGGGGAAAAAAACCTCCGTCTTGTCAAAGCTCCAAAATTCACGGTTGAAACTCGTGCCTTCGTGTAAAAAGTTGCTTTTCTTTGCAAAAAGAAGCTGAGAAATTGTTTACTGATTTTTATTTATTTTTTTAATTAAAAGCTTTGTGTGACATGCTATGCTAAAGATCTCAAATCACACAGAGCATCCGCCATTTTGAGAACCAAAAAACAGGAAGGAAAGACGGCCCATGTTATGTCAAGGGGCCTCCCTCCCATTTTTCTTAAAGAGACACGCTGCTTGCTCCCTCACCTTCGGTTCAAACAGTCTCATACCGCCATCCAGTGGTCAAAAAAGGTACTACAAACAAAATTAACCAACATTTCTTCTTAAATTTGACAAAAATTACTAATATTGTCAAATTTCAAACAATATTATCGTTTATTGCAATAATTTCTGAGACAATTAATCACCCAGCAAAATTTGTTGTCGTAACTGGCCTAATTCTGACTAAATTAGCAAGATTAACAGCTAATCTGAGCTTGACCAAGGCCAGAGTGTATTGCTGCACCCTTAGAACAACTCCAGTCTTAAAAAGATTCAGATTGGTTTAGTTAAGTGCTGTTTTATAAACCTTTACATTGCCATACATCTTTCTTTACATGGTTATTTACTGTGAATTATGCTACTTTATCCTGTAATAACAGTCCTGGGGCAGACTGGACTATTTCCAGCTGGAATATAAGGATGTTTCTGCTGTAATTTGCAAGTGATGAAAAACTGACAGCAGTGTAAAAGTTTATAACATAATGTTTGCATAAATTGTTGTGATGGACTTGCAACCTGTCCAGGGTGTACTCTACCTACAGTGTCTGCGGAACATGGGCACCAGTGACCCCCAATGACCCATAAAGGAAGGAGGGATGGTTATGAAACTTTGAATATTGGATTTGTTTTGAGACAGCAGGAATTTACTTTGGTCTCAGCTCCACTTTAGCCCATCAGTTGTTCATCAAGTTTTAAAAAAAGCTATCTACAACAGGTAAGATATTTGTTCACAGGGCCTGATTACTAAAATATTAACTATTCCTTTTAACATGAAGTTTAAACTTGGCTTGCTTCTTGGAGTATTTACTATGCGAATTCTATTTTTGACCACAGTAGAAAGCTAAATCTTAATTGTCTCTTCAACTGCTTCATTTCCTCTTGCCTCCCTCTGAAGCTTGACCCTCGGCTCTTGTCCGCCTCTCTCCTCTTCAGTTCACCGATGTTTCATTACCTACTGACACTTTTTTTTTTTAATCTGCCTGAGCAGCCAAGTCACTCTTATGTACATACACTACGTTTCGTTATCTTCCTCTCATTTTATCCGCCCACATACACACTCAGTCACACAGATTTTTGTCCTGGCAGTCTGAATTCACTGCCTCGGTAAACTGCGATACCTGCCCACGCCATCTGACCTCCAGTTAATCCACCATCTGACTCTTCTTCCTGCCTCTTCTGCTGCTCAGCCCTCTCTGGCAAACAGCAGCTCGTGAATAATTGCAGCGAGGAAGGAATTTTCAATGCATACGAGATGGGTTTTCTCTGCCTCCCCTCGGAAAGTTTATCCGCTCCCCTTAATCCTCACCTTGTTTAACTGAAGAGCGCAGTTTTAGACACTCACAGAGGCACACTTGATTTGGATGGCTGCAGGAGGAAATGCATAGGGAACTTATCTCTCTCTGGCACTGTGCTATTCGATCCACACGCTCAAATATCAACTGCTCGGTAGAGTTTATGCTCACCCAGTTTGCTCATACAGCTGTTCAGCAGAGTACTGTGTGTGCGAGTGTATTTGTGTCACTGAGTAGGTGTGTGAATGTAAGGTAATACATTATGTTGAGTGTTTTAACACTGTCATGATTTGTGCAGTTTGGCGTTGTCAAGTGGGAGAGATGGCTTCCATGCCTAAATAGACACAAACATGATAATGCTCAGAGCAACGCACACGCAACACAACAATGCATCCCACAGAGAGCTTTTTTTAGAGAGTTATTGTTGTGCTCACTTGACAAATAATACAAACCTTGACTTGTGTGTGAGTGCGTGTGTACAGCCTGTTAAAATCTCACTTGCACGTCTGATGCATGTGGACAATGCTGTGCACATACCTTTTATTTCCGTGTGTTAATCCCCCGCTCCCTCCAGATGCGCAATCATAATTTAAAGGTGTCGTCTGTATAATTTTTGCAGATTATCTGATTAGGAAGCTATTGTGGCAGATTAATTTGTGATTGGAGTTAAATCATGATGACATGCTTTTGTCAGCCTTTGCCCTCAGCAGCCTGTTGTGATGCTCCCTCTGTCCTCGTCCTGTTGTCTGTCCGTGTGTGTGTGTGCGCGGGTGTGTGTGTGAGGGAGAAGCAGGTGAAGGTCTAAAACCGCTAATCTTAAACCACCATATTTATTTATGATCATATGGCATGGTTTGTTCCAATAATGTGTTTATGTTAGTCATCTAACCTCATTTAAACCCTCCTCTCTCGTTTCCTGCTGTTGGCTACATAAATGGAAACATTTTGATCATGCGGGGGTTGCTACACTGTAAATGAGCGTATGATTAGTCTATATCGTCACTGTAACTATTGCATAAGTAAACATTTTGAGTAATGCAAAAGTTTGACGTGCTTTGTCTGAAGGTAGAGTTGCATTCGGGCCCAAAAAATCTGATCCGACTCGGCCCCAGCCCGTTGCTTTCCTTTCCGAACCCCACCCAACCCGACGAATTAACATTAACTACAGGTCCGAACCTGGAAACCCCCCCAGACATTTTTAATTAAGCTTTGATTGCTTATATAGTTCTTAACAGTCGGCAGACATGCGCGGCTGAATAAAGGGGGCAGAAGATTGGAGCTGGAGGGATGTTTGTCCTTTCAGGATCTCACCTGTTTGGATCGTCCGCTGATTGAAAGCTGAACGTCCATTTGGGCGATGGATCGCTTCCTGGCACTGTAGTCCCATCTAAAGCTTAACTGAACTTTATTTGACCTCTTTCAAGACCGGTCAACTCGAGAAATGGCCGTGTGCAGCTGGTGATGGTTTGGCAAGCTGTGTTGCCATATAATTGGATCGTGGCTGATCTGCTGATGCAATCAAAAGCCCGACACTGACCCGGGCCGCCCATCCAGCGCATTATTATGGCCCAGCCTGGCCCAAGTTCAGGTCGGCCCGGGCTTTGGGCCCAGGTTAGAAATGACAGCTCTATCTAAGATGGACCTGGACAAAGCTATCATGCTGATTTGAGAAAAGTTAGCTTGAATAGGTAAATCAACTAAGACCATAGTACTTATCTCAAACAAGAAATTATATCAGAGTCAGAGTTTCTTTATTGTCATTCGCATCTCATGTGGTTCATGTGGTGGCGTGAAATAATGTACACAGGGTCCCAGTTACATCCAACAATAAAATGTAAAAGAAAAACAATGATAACATCCAAGATATTAACTAAGAAAAACATCAGCTAAATATACACTAAGCACTAATAGCATATAAGCATTATGTCGAACATCAGCACAAACATGAACACGAACGAGTCCGCTTAAGCAGATGAGCACACATGAACTTAAGAACTAATGCAAATGAAAACTATTGAGAAATGTCTAAAAAGTTAAATCTGGTCCTCTGGACATTCAAAAAGCAAAACAAAGCAAAACAACAAAATAAATCTAGAAACGTTTCATCTTTCATCCAAAAGACTTCCTCAGTCTGAGGTGCTGTGTTGTCCAGAGGTCCAGATTTAACTTTTTTAGATTTTTCTACCTGGATTATTGAGCATGCATCAGGATATTGAGAAATGGTTGGTTTTAATTCCTGTATTTTTTTCTGTTACAGTTTCTTCCCTGTGTCTATATGGAGCAGCACAATCAACAAACAGTAGCACACATCTAGGCACAAGTGTCCTGATTCAGGCTCAATAATCCAGGTGGATAAATCTAACAAGGCTGAGTAAGGCCCTCTGGACAGATTCTTCTTCTGAAATGTTTCATCTTTTATCGAGAAGACACGTTTCAACAAAAAAGAATCCGTCCAGAGGACCTGACTTAACCTTGTTAGAATAACTGGTTGATCCTCTCTAAGAAGGTGCTATTTAAGAGACTGAGCTGAAAACAGCACCTCAGACTGAGGAAGTCTCTTGGATGAGAGACGAAACGTTTCTAGATTTTTTTTTTTTGCTTTGTTTTGCTTTTGTTTTTTTGAATGTCCAGAGGACCAGATTGAACTTTTTTGGACTTGTTAGAATAGGCACAAGTGGCTTACGTATATATTCATCTAAACTTTTGATAATGTTAATAAGCAGAATTAGAAAGCTACAAAAGTTGCAAACCACCAGCCCTGCTATTTTATAAAGACTTTTCTATCTGCCGAGATAAAGGAACTAGACAGCCAGTTGATATTATCACATGCATGACCATTTACAGCTTATTTTTATTAATATATTTGTTAGTGTGTATTATTGGTGGTATCAAACATTTTTAAATGAAACAAGTTTTCTTTTTTTTCCTTAAAAACTGAACAATCTACAAGCTAAAGCATTTAAAAAGCAGTTGTAATTTTTGCATGAAGCTGAAAGGCAACCATCAAATCGCATGACGGAAAATCACATGGGAGAGTGGTGGCGCAGAGGTTAGAGAAAATGGGCCTGTGATCGGCAAGTCACAGGTTCAACTCCCAGTACCATCAACATCAAAATGTGGGTGGAAAAGGTGAAACACCCACATCTGCCTCCACCCACTTGCCCGACCCTGGGCCCCTGAGCAAGGCCCTTAACCCCCACCATCTGCTCCCCAAAAAACAGGTCTGTCTTGAAAATGAGCTCTCGTGACTCAATGAGACTACCTGTATAAATTAAATAAAGGGTAAATGAAAAAAATAAAATAAAAATCTGGTCTTTCTCACTAAAGTCTTATTCATCTATACATTTTTTTTTGCCCACATTTCTGTGTAGTTTTACTGGGAGCTGCTGCCTGTCTCCAGGGGGTTAATAAGGTGAAACATCCTAGACAGGCCCGCAGTTCATCATAGAGCCTCATAACAAATGACAAGGACAACAGTTCATGCCACTCACTCACACCTAGTGACGATTTAAAGTATCCCAACATGACTAACCTGTATAAATAAAGGTTGAATGAAGGTTGCATGTTGGAGGACTGGAGGACCTGGAGAAAATGCCCAGAAATGCACATGGAGAACATGCAATCTCCACACAGAAAGATGGCAGCCAAGTTTTATACCAGCAGTTTTCCTGCTGTTAGGGTTCAGTCAAAACCTGCTTGTCTTGAGCATCATATTAGGTTTCATATGCCATTGTTGTACTAGTTTGTCTTTTTGAACCTTCAACATACTAGACCCATCTCCTCATTTCAGTTTCTCCATCCCTCCTCTTGTACCTCCTACACTAACTCTACAGAGAGACCCTGGGTGACAGGCTCAGCTGAGAGCCTGTGCTGTAGTTGGATCTAGATGCAGCTCTAAAAAGGGGCACGGCTGTGGCACAGCCTGGAGCCAGCTGTCACAAATAGAACATTTAATAGTCTCTCTTTCTCTCGGTCTCTCTGGAGCTGGTCTGCTGTCGACTTGGGTCATTCCAGATAGGACTCTATCTTAGGATGATCTCACTGACAGTACCCACTTTAGACTAATCACTTCATTTAGACTGGAGTGGCCCTGAGGTGGGAGGGAGAGAGATGAGAAGAGAAATGAAAAGAGAGGAGATGACAGAGATGAACAGTTACTACCCTGCAGGAAAAGAAGGAAATGAGGGAAGACGCTTTTTAGGACAACAAATGCTGAGAGATGGAAAGCAATGCATACCGAAAGAGAGAAGACGAGCGAGAGCAAGCAAGTTCATTTTAAAGATCGTCTACAAAGCATATAATCATTAACTGAAATTTGACTATGTAGTGTATGTCTGTTTGAGCTTTAATGGCTTCAGTAAGTGTCCCCCCCCAACATCACTAGCACTGACATTGTTACAATTCAAATTTTCATACCTTAACACTTTGGTTGGTGTTGATTACACATCAGGAAAAGTTCCTTCAGCTGTGAACACAACTCTAACTAGAATAAGTTGTTGAAGTCTATTCATGAAAATGACTATTCTAACTTTTACATATTATTTTAGGTTGCAAATGTGACTGTACATTTTTTTTAGTTGTAGCAGCAGTTTTGTGTCTTATGCTGGTGACGAGATTGTTCTCACTGATCACCGAGGAAGCTCAGATTTCATAGTTAGTCCTATTTGGTGTCAAAAACTGAACTTTTGTTTTATGTTATTTTAGCTAACAAAAAACAAAGAACACGTTTAATAAAATAATTTGTAACGTTTTTTTTTCTTCGTATTCACGTTTTTTAAATTTTTTTTATACAAACCAAATCACAATTATGGTAAATAATTTAACTCCGATCAAAGGATAAATGAACTGCACTTATATTGAAACGTTTTATCTAACCAGGCTACTCAAAGCGCTTTACAACACAATCTGCTCCTTTATTTACCCATCCACACACATCCACACAGCTACTGAGAGACAAACAGACTAATTGGTGCTTAAGATCATATTTATTAGAGCCCGACTGATCTGGAAATTTTGGCTATCGCCGATACTGATATTGGAAAGGGAAGGCTAATGCCGATAATCAATATAGTGTCCGAAAATTGTTGAGCTTTGCCCACCTCCAAGAATCTAAGAAAACAGCGAGTGGAGTGGGGCTTGTTTAATTAGCACGGCTGTTAGCAACCATGAAGATAAGCAAATCAGATCCATGCTATACCTAGACCCACACAAGGTTTTCAAGCAGTGCACTGGTCATAAAAACAGTCTTCTTAACATGCGTTCACATTTTCTATTCTCCACTATTCACCATAAAGTTATTGTGTGTAACAAAAATATAAATTAAACAAAGAAACACCCTTCCCTGTTCATTGTCTAAACTGTCAGTCATGTATGGTGAAGGCCTGATTAGTATTGACCTCAGCAGCAGCTTTTTTTGTTTTTTTCTTTGCAGAAAATTAAAGATTTCAGACAAACAATGCATTTCATTGAGGATGACAAAGATAATGTTACTAACACTGATATATTTTATCTCTACGCTAGATTTATTGTTCTGAATAAAGTTTTGCAAGGCAATAGCTTATGCTAGGTTATCTAAGCGTTAGCTTGCTAACTTGAGAGGCCCATAGCTAATCACAAACGGGTTGAAGGATTGAAGATAATTTATTGGTGGTTACTTTTATTTTAGAGATCAGTTACAATAAACTTACCATGCTCTGTTGCAAAATACACTACATAGTATTTCTCCTGGCTTCAGCTGTGCTGAAAGTGAAACTTAAAGTGAACAGCCATGACTTGAACGTAGTCCGCATGCGCCCTCTGTTGGATACATTGTACAATTATGGCTGGTTCTCTGCATTTTAGGGGTAAAAATTAGAAGTGTTTATATCGGCGCATAATGGGCCATTTATCACCGATACATCCCCAAACGCCTATATTGGCCTAAAATATTGTCCCTACCGATATACCGCTCAGGCTTTACTTTAGATCATATTTATACACCATTGTGGAACATCAGAGGCAATGAGGGGTTCAGTGTCTTGCTCAGCGACATCTTGACATGTGACTGCATACTGTCAGGTTCAAACCTCTGTCTCTCTTGTTTAAGGATAACTGTTCTAACTACTGAACTACAGCCACCCAAACAAAATCTTCTTTTACAATTTATTTGACTTTCCATGTTCAGTGACAGTGGACATTGCTGGTAAGACAGATGACTATCTGGTTCATCCAACACTTATTAGATCAAGCATACTGCTTTGTGGGTATTATTTTCAGAGGGCAGTGAACCAGTGGTGCAACTTATTGTTCCGTTCATAACAGTTTAGACAATTGTCACAAAACTGCAACATCTTATGCACAAAGTCTTTTTTTTAAAATTTATTTTAGGGTTCTGTTAGTATTCCTATATTCAAAAATTAAAAACAGTACAGAAAAGTTGATTTCTTGTTTCTGAAAACAACACGTAAACAAGGCTCTCTTTAAAATGGTATTCCAAAATGGCACAACATAGCTTCTGAATTCTTGCACACGGTGGATACATCTGTTCACTGAAACTCGGCGCGTTTGCACATGAGGTTGTTTTATTGTATGCCTGCTAATGATGTACAATAGCTTCCTGTCTCCCATGCGTGTGTTCCATCCTCTCTCTGTGACCAGATAACCTCCACCTGTCACTCCTCATCGTCTGCCTCTCCTCTCCCAATCCTCCAACTCTTTTACCATCCATTCATCCCCTCGGTGTCCTTATTCATCCAGAGTGATAGACTTGGTCCGACTTACCATTGCCTTTCAGTGTGAGTGAACACACACACTCGCATGAACCCAGACACACAGACTTGACTGCCACCCATTTACCTGACTCAATGCCTGTATTCTCTGGCTCCAAATTGACCGTTGGCTGGACGGATGGACAGATGACCCATGGTGAGCCCTCTCTCTTCCTTTTTTTTTTCCCTTCAGACATGCATTCACTCACAGACACACACAATAGAGGTATGCCTACATTGCTTTGAGATTAAAAATATGTCTCCAGAATAAATTATTATCACTGCATGTTATACGTTTTCCTGAATTTCCTTCTCTTTCATCCAGGCATGCATTATAACTTTTGTTCATTAGTTATTGCCAAAGACATTGTCTACTTGATTGTCTACATACATGGATTATGACTCAGTAATATTATACTATAGGAGTGAGGAAAATATGGATATCTTGCTACTGATATACCGGTAGTCATTTCAATATTCAACAATAAAAGTTTTTATGGCTAAAAAGGTTTATAATCCAAACTTCAAGTACTTTTTTTTTAAAGTTGAAGCGTAAACAAACAAACTAAACTATTTCAAATGCCCCAAGGACTCCAAAGCAATTGTTATGTAAGCCGCAAGTTGGAACTGAAATTTGAAAATGAACTTTTCCCAGTCGTTTTTGTTAACATGAAATAAATCCGAAAATCCTTTCATGCATCATGGTAGAACTAATAGTGACTTTTGGTATATTTGGTTGTTCAAATATAAAGAAAGAACAATTTTTTCATTGAAATGTAGTGGAAAATATGCCATCTTTTATATGTCTTGTGAGTTATTGAGCCTAAACATTGCTTATGTTAGTTGAGCCTTTGTATCATGCATAACGGTGCCTTTGTCAACAGTCTTACAGGGCAGATCTCTTCCATCTGAGGTTAATCCTACAGAAAAAGAGATCCCAAACCTGAATATTACTGCAGCTCAAATCTCTGGCAGATGCCACTTCTCACATCTCACACCTTCACACAGAGGACTTTGCATGTCAAGATAAGTGGAAAATGTAAAGGGAGACAAACACACTCCTGTGCAGTACGCTGAACGGCAAATGCACACGTGCATGCATAGTACATATTTGTATAAAAGCATACCCAGGCAGGTACAATAATACAGAGGAATAACACACTTACAGTGTGAACACACACACACACACACAGATACCTGTACACACGCTCATCCCAGTGGACACACATTGGCAGTAGAGCTCATCTGTGTGCTATCTGCTCTCTTCTCTCTGCAGTAGGCAGATAAGTGCCAAAGTCAAACCAGTGAGGAGGAAACACTGTAGTAGCTCCACTCTGCACACCCCGCAGTGGCTGTGTGCATGTTTGTGTTTGCTTGAATGCAAAAATCTGCTTCAAATGGACAGAAACACTTCTTCCAGAATGTCAGCCAAATTTAATATCTAAATGGTATGCTCATTTAAAAATACAACTGCTTGTTGGTGAATAAATTCTTCATTAGCACAAATTGTGTATTCAGAGTGTTTGAATCAATGTGAGCCTGTGGTAAGTAAAACACAAATAAATTTGATTTCCACCAAGCAATAAATACATATACTGTAAGGCTGAATATGCTGTGAATAAAAACTCATGTTTGACTCACTCACCACATGCGAGCAAGCTGCACCTCCAGACTGATAAATAGGACATGTATTTATTGTTTTAAAAAGTCACGTTCTTAAAAACACTCGCGATCAACTTTTCCTGCACCAAGCTAACCTGCCAATGAAGCTTCCTAGTTAGATACTAAAGAATCATCTTACAGTATCTGAAGGAGACACAAATGTGATAGTTTAGGGGAAAACTATTTTTGGTTTGTCTGTTCATAAAATTAGATGTACCGGTAATTGTTTTTTTTCCAGTTTTTTTTTTTTCTTCTTGTTTCAAAGATACAGAAGTGATTTATTTGCTTCCACTCTGTTATGCAAGTCTCCTAATGCAGACACTTGTTGATATGCTTCATAAAGGAGAGGTACAGTTTAGCATTTTTCACCCACACTTTTTATATAAATATTGCACACAATTTATATAAATAATGTAGGTCAAAACATTCCTGATGCATCCTTACATCTCTATGCCGACGACACTGTTTTCTATTGTCGAGCTAACACAGTTGCCAAGGTTCTCCAGCTTCAACAGTCTGGATTTTACATCATTCACTCAGACTTATTCCATCTCAAGCTGGTGCTAAATGCTGACGAAACCAAAGGGATGTTGTTTTCCAACAGAAAGTCAGTTCCAACAAATCTTCCTCCTATCACATGCTGTTCCTATTGAGTTTGTAGAGTCTTACAAATACTTGGGAATTTTGGTCGATGCACATCTCTCATTTAAACCACATGTTGAAAACCTGGTAAAGAAACTGAAATTAAAACTGGGTTTGTCAAACTGGTTTAAAACCAAAAAAGTCCATGCTCAATAAACTGTTGGTTTAAAACTGGGTTTCTTTTTCAGAAATAGATCTTGCTTAACTGAATGCCAGAAAACGCCTTGTAACTGCTACCTTCCTACCGGCTATTGACTATGGTGACATTATTTACATGAATGCTCCTGCCAGCTCCTTGCAGATGTTGGATGTTGTCTATCATGGCGCACTAAGATTCATAACTGGTTTTAACTACTGTACCCATCTCTGCACCCTGTACTGCTTGTTCTGTTGGTCATCATTATCTACACATAGGCTCTCACACTGGTTCATTTTCATCTATAAATCCCTCTTTGGTCTGCTACCTTCTTATATCTCCTCCCACATGTCACGTCGTCAGTGCAGTTACAACATGCGCTCTCAAGCCATCATTACCTGCAGCGTTCCCTCAGTGCGGACTGAACTTGGCAAAAAGGCCTTTTCCTACTCAGCTCCTGGAACACCTTGCAACAGGAACTGAAGCTGTCCACCTTAATTTATTCAAGGGGTTTCAAACATTTGATAATGTTAATGGGAAAAATTAAGGCAGAAATGTTCTTGTTTTTAGTATTTCAGGTCCCACTTGTAAATGAGTCCCCGTGGCTCAATGAGATTAGCCTGTATAAATAAAGGTTGAATGAATGAAAAAAAAAAAAAAAACTAGACCCTAATGATCAACTTGAACTTAAAATAATAATACATTATGCACAGTCTGATACAGGAAGTTGTAGCTCAGCTCAGAAAGGGGTGTTCCTTTGCCAGTCAGAGTGGGTGTTTAGAGCCCATAATCAAGCCCAGCTCAAATAGCAACACAGCATGCAGCCAGATTCAGATGCAATAAGACCAATAATTTCAGAGATCCTAAGCTCAGGTCTCATATGGGACATGCCTTTTTTTTCTTTTGGTCTTAGCTAAAAGCAAACATTTATTGTGCATCTTCAACTAGACATACAATAGATGTTTGTATGCAAATAAGTGCAACTGATGTTTCAAACCCTAAATTTGATGAACATGCTGGATCATCTGGACTTGTGATTTCTGCCCCTGTACTCTTCTTTGACCTGATGTAATATTATATGGTCGAGTACCGCTCTGAAGTGCTCTATTGATTCGTACACTGACCATTAGACTTGTACACTGCTGCACAAAAAAAAATTCTGGATAATAAAAAAAAGAGTGGCAGCAGTTTATCTCCTAGCAACGCACAGTAACATCATCTGAAATCTTTTTTTTCCTCAGTGTCTTTTTATTTCTTTCTCGCTTTTTTTTTTTTTTTGTATCTTATTGAACTTAAAAAAAAAAAAAAGATTGAGAAGACTTATTTTCTTTGGTACTATTCCTTGTGTGTGACTGTGAGTGTGTGTGTATGTGTCTCAGGGGTCCTTGAGCATGTCCACCCCTGTGCTTTCTACCATACAGGATAAAAGCCTTTCAGCTGTGACTGCCACCAAATCAGCCCCTGCCACGCCACTGCAGCTCCACTCCATCTCCAGTTAACTATCACACTGCTGTCATTAGAAACAGGGAGTTGGGGTGGGCAAGTTGGAGTGAGAAATAAATGTCGAGGTTGAGGAAAAAGAATAGCCTCATATATTTGGTTCACAAGATTAAGATGACTTGGTGATATGTCTCTGATCAGATTCATTACTGAGATCCCTCACATAGAAGACCAACACTTGGCAGTAGTCTGTTTTCTTGTTTATTTTTTTACACAATAGAACCTTAGTGAAGAAATCAAAGTGTTTTTTCCCAGAGAAATCTCTTGAATACCCACTGCTTTTGAGAATACTTCCTCTTTTAGCACTCATAACACCCAAACACCCCTAACTCACACTTACTTTGCACTTTTCTTTACCTGTTCTTCTTGCACTTCCTCTTTTAAAACTATTTAGTACTTAACACTTTCACCAAATTAGCCTAATGAACTACTTTACAATGAAGGAACCTTTATCAATTGCTTTAAAATACTTTATAAATAGGTGGTTTATGAGTTTGAAAACACTTCATAAAGCATTGATATGCAGATGGTGTAGAGCAGAGGTGTCCAACTCGCTCATGAAAGGGGCCTAAATTAAAACCTTTTTCAAACTAAGGGCCAATTTCAAAAACCACACTAACTCAAATCACATACCCAACATATTTTCTTGGTTACAGGTTTCTTAACAAGAGTTTGGTTGGTGTCGTTTTATGTTCTTTGTTGTGCCTTCAAAATTATTATCAAGGATTACTGAAAAAAAAAAAGAAATAGGAGTATTTTACGTTTCACATATCAGCTTGGGGGGCAGATAAGATGTCAACGAGGGCCACATTTGGCCCCTGGGCCTTGAGTTTGATACATATGGTGTAGAGGTAAGTAAGGGCAGCCAACTTGGGACCAGAAGGTCGCGGTTCAACTCCCCGCCATGCCCACATGTCATGGTGTCCTTGAGCAAGACACCTAATTCCTAATTGCTCCCTGGACACTTACATAGCTGCCCACTGCTCCGCCTGGCCTGGATGTATCTCACGTGTGATGGGTTAAATAATTTCATCATCGTACTTGACAGTTATTATTGTTTGAATTAATTTGTTGATACAAAGGGGCAGATATTATAAGATTTTTTTCTTCTTTCTGCTGCTTTTCATTTTATTTGTGATTGTATTTCTTATTGTATATTGAATTGTTTTGTTTAAAAAATACACTTATAAATAAATAAATAAATAAATACAATGATGACAACACATAGCACTTTACTTTACTTTACTTTATATAAAACAATTATTAACTATGTTTAATACATGCCTCTCAGCATTGGTCTAAGTTGTGTAACCATTCTTTCACATCGTAACATGGAGAAAACGGCAACAAACTAAACATGGTTTCATGCAAATGTGTAGCGGTTTAATATTATCTAATATAGTGTTATTTCACACTGGTGTGTTGTTTTTAAGAAAAAGTTGTGTTTTAAACTTGAACAATAATATCAAAATAGCCCTCCTTTGGCTAGCTATTAGCCTAGCCTGGATGAAGACTTCTGTTGTTTTCTCCATACTGTGCTCCACTGATGTCACGGATGATAAAGGTACTAATTATTGATAACTATTTGACAAAATAACCCCCTAAAATGGATCAGACTATTATTTTAGTTGCAACCTTGGTCAAACCTAAACACATCACAGTTACACTCTTGACCTCTCCCTCTACCAAGCTCATAATCCTGGCAGCTTGTTGACATGTGTGTATCAGAAACCCTAAGTGGCTTTTCACAAGTAATTCTTTTAACAGATCAGACTGCTCTCTCATATGTAGGCCTAAAATATAGATCTACTTGACCTTAGGCCGGCACTACGTTAGTGGTTAATTTGCAGGGTTCTATACCACTGAAAAGTAATTAATTGAGCTGAGTACAGTGACATTCCTTCCGTTTCACGACTACAGAGGGTTAAAGGTCTTTGTGTCCCAAGAAATGCAAAAACAATGTTCAGTTATTCATTTATTTTGTGCCGTTTAAATTTCATAAAATAGTAGGGATGTGCTCTATTTTGTTGAACACAAGCCCTGTCAAAAATATATCACCACTGTTGTAGGATGTTCTTTCATTTGTTTATTGTTGTGTATGAATAAGTCCAAGCCATGCGACAAAACTATCATTTTTCAAAATTCCAACTGACTGATTAAAAAAAGAAAAAAAAATTGTCATTTGTAATGCTTTTTTTAAAATTTTTTTAATTATTTTTAATTATTATGAGTTAGAGGAAAAGAGCCATCCATCCATTTTCTTCCGCTTGTTTTGAAGTCGGGTCGCGGGGGCAGCAGCTTCAACAGGGAGGCCCAGACATCTCTTTCCACAGCCACCTCTTCCGGGAGGATTCCAAGGCGTTCCCAGGCCAACCGAGAGAGATAGTCTCTCCACTGTGTCCTGGGTTTTCCCCGAGTTCTCCTCCCAGTCGGACATGTCCGAAGCCCCTTCCCTAGAGAAACGCCCTGGCAGCATCCTTATCAGATGCTCGAACCACCTCGACTGGCTCCTCTTGATGTGGAGGTGCAGCGGTTCTACTCCGAGTCTCTCCCAGATAACTGAACTTCTCACCCTATCTCTAAGGGAGAAACCGGCGACTCTGCGGAGGAAACTCATTTCAACCGCCTGTATCCGCGATCTCGTTCTTTCAGTCACTACCCAGAGCTCGTGAACATAGGTGAGGGTAGGAATGTAGATCGACCGGTCAACAGAGAGCTTTGCCTTACAGCTCAGCTCTCTCTTCACCAGGAAAATATTATACAATCATTTGATTCTGAGAGAAAAAAATAAAAAAGCAAAACACTGCATTATTGCTACTTTGTTGCACCACTTCTGACTTTTTTAACGGATTGAATTCTCTGAAGCATGGACCTAATTACAAACTGTACTCTTCATCAACCTGGCTCCATCTTTCTCTTATTGCTGTTCCCAGATCAGCTTTGCAAGTTGGACTCTTGACTTAGAACATTCTTTAATTTCCATCAGAGATTTGTCACCTGAATTTAGATCTGACCCATTTGCAGGTCATTCCTTTGACATTGTCTTTCTTGAAAGAAAGTTTTCACATCCTTTCTCCTTTGGCATAAAAAAAAAAGTTGTCAAAATAAAACAACCATTCAACTTTCAACAGTTGCTGGTAACTGCATTGAGTCCAAAATGTCTATGTTAATAATGACTTTAATTTGATTGTTCTGTGTGTAACTCTGATTCCTTTTAGGTGATTTCTTACAGTTCGGTCAGCCATTAACTCCAGTTTCCATCCACATTTGTGTCATTCATTTTCTGTTTTCAAGACATTTTGCTTTAAGTTTTCTATCTTGACACTTTAATGTCTTCCTCAGTCTACTAGCATGCTTCACGTTTACAACCTTCCCATTTGGTTTGCACTTTGTTCAGATTTTAGACGCAGCTGACTGGAAACGACCAACATCTTCTAAAACATTTTGTAAAGGATATAATGAGTGATGTTATTGAACCATTTACATATATATGTAATTTATCATTTTCAACAGGAAATTTTCCAGAAAATATGAAAATAGCAAAGATAGTTCCTCTTTATAATGGTGAGAAATGTGTGTTCACTAATTACAGACCAATATCCTTCTTGCCACAATTTTCAAAAATATTAGAGAAATTATTTGTAACCAGATTAGATCGATTTCTAGACAAACGGAATATTTTAAGTAATAATAGTCAATATGGGTTTAGAGCAAATATTTCAACATCAATGGCTCTCATGGAACTAATAGAAGAGATAACAACTGTTGTTGATCAAAAACAGTATTGTGTTAACGTTTTTGTTGATTTAAAAAAAAGGCCTTCAACACTATTAACCAAACCATTCTCCTTGAAAAACAATAAATGTGGCATTAGAGGATTAGCACTACAGTGGGTATCTAGTCATTTGAATAATAGGAGACAGTTTGTACAAGTAAATGATGTAAGATCAGAATTTTGTGTTAATGGAAGTGGAGTTCCTCAGGGCGCTGTGTTGGGACCAAAGTTGTTTATTTTGTATGTGAATAATCTAGTTGATGTGTCAGGGCTTTTGAAGTGGGTTTTATTTGCAGATGATGCCACATTTTTTTTTGTTCAGGAGAAGATATTGAACAGATGTTAGAGATGATACAGGCAGAGTTCGTAAAAATCCAAACTTGGTTCCAACTTAATAAGTTATCAATAAATTTGGTAAAAACAAACTACATGATATTTAGTAATAGAAAGAAAATGATCAAAGTTCCATTTAAAATTGACAGAATTGAAATTAATAGAGTTAATGAAATACAATTTTGGGATGTCATTATTGATGAAAAGCTGACATGGAAATCTCATGTAAATTACTTAAAAATAAAAAGAGCAAAATCAATTGCATTACTGTATAAAGTAAAAGAGTTTTTGAATGACAAAGCTTTGCATATATTGTATAATGTAATGATTGTTCCATATTTAATCTATTGTATTGAAGTTTGGGGAAAAGCATGCAAAACAATTACAAATCCTATTTTTATTTTACAAAAAAGAGCTATAAGAATTATTAGTAGGAAGTGCTATGGTCACCCAATAAATATATTATTTCATCAGTTGAAATTATTACAATTTTATGATTTGGTTGAATATAATACTTTACAAGTCATGTATAAAGCTCATGAAAAAATTACCCCCAAATATTCATTTAAAATTTGTTTTAAAAGAGTGATTATAACCTGAAGGGAATGGAAATGTTTGTAAAATCTCCATTTAGAACTAGTCTGAAGGAACTGCGTTGTAGTTCAGGGAATAGGATTGCGGAATTGCCATGATATCATCATAATTTTTTTTTTCAAAACAATTTATATGTTTAAAAAGATGATTAAGGTAAAGTTGTTGGGAAAGTATAGTTCCAGGTGAAGGATAACTGATGTTTTTTGTTTCAATTTGGAGATTGTTGAAGTGAAGGTTGTTGTTTGTAGTTATTTATTTATTTATTTTTTAATAAGGGGCAGATATAAGAATTTTATTCTTCTTTCTGCACCCTTTTCATTCTTTTTGATGAATTTGTTTATTTTAAATGAATGACGCATGAATAAATGAAAAAAATAGATGATGATTTACCTTCTCACATAACTTTCAGAATCCACTTTGTCTTAACTGACATCTCTTATGTTGAAGCCACGATTCATGCCAAACTGTGTTGTGCAACAACTTTCCAAGGTGTGAACACTCTTAAAAAAAGAAAAATACTTATTAATTAACTTATTAATTAACTTATTATTATTAAAGACTTATTGGCAGATTTAATGTGATGCAGATGTTTGTTTTAAAACTGCAAAAATCTAACAAAGTAAATCTGATTGGCATATTAATAAAAAAATAATAATTGTTTCTTATAAATATTCCTGCGTGGATTTGTTCCATCTTTGTCGTTTAAAACTTTGTGAGCACAATTGTGAGCCTGTTACTGATCACCTGTAAATGTAATACTACCAGCTGATTGGTTTGCCTATGGGTTCACCTGGTGGTCAGTGAAGCTGAGCAGCTAAATTCATGAAACCTTTCCTCTGACTTGACCTCTTTGTAACCCAGATTATCTGTGGCTGGCCAGGTCATGTTCATCCTTATTATAGGTTTGTTAAATCTAAACTCTAGAGGAGTCACTTTACAGCTAAGCTAGGTCCAGCCACTCTTAATGAGTTAGTCATTATGCTGCTTTGTACTGTTAGCTAACCCTGTTTTCTAGTGTGTTTCTGACATAAAGCTGTCTGACTGCTTTGGACTGGCAGCTTTCACCTCCTGGCTCCATTAGCACATTGGCCCAGGTTCTTTTTGACTGATATATAGGAAATATCTTATCAGTTGTTTCATTTAACCAGTTTCACTTTTTATTGAGATCAGATTTTTCACATTAATAACATTAAGTCCACCAAACCTCTTCATTAATGTATTTGACAATATGCTGCTTGTCTTTGCAGTTAAAGTAAAGTAAAGTAAAATACTATGTGTTGTCATCATTGTATGTTCCCATACAATGACAAAATTGGTTCTCTGCATTTAACCCATCGTACCTGGGATGCACCTAGGTGGAACAGTGGGCAGTTATGTAAGCTCTCAGGGAGCAATTAGGGATTAGGTATCTCATTCCTAATCTGATCCATCCTTGTCACTCCTAAGGAGAACCTCAACGTCTTCATTTCTGCCACTTCCAGTTCTTTTTCCTGTCTTCTCGTCAATGCCACTGTCTCCAGACCATACAACATAGCTGGTCTCACCACTGTCTTGTAACTTTCCCTTTGACCTTTGCTGACACCCTTTTGTGTCAGATCACTCCTGAAACTTTTCTCCATCCACTCCATCCTGCCTGGACTCTCTTTTTTGCCTCTTTATCACACTCCCCATTGTCCTAGACAGTTGACCCCAAGTACTTGAAGCCCTGCATCTTTGTGACCACCTCTTATGGCATCACTGTTCCACCGGCCTCACTCTCATTCACACACATGAGCTTGGGACCAGCACATGGCTTGTGTTTCCTAGTGGCTTGTTTGAATGCATGAAATAAACCTGCTGCAAAGAAAATGATCCCCTCCTTAGTTCACCATAACAGCCCTGAACAACAAGAAGATGCACAATGTGGAGAAAAACATGAAAAAAAATTAATCAACAGTCATGAAATAGCTGTTAGTGCTGTGAACATAAATTATTTCAAAAATCTTTGATTTGTGTAGGCTGCCATGATTAGCTTAACATTAGAGGAACCAAATCTAAAATAGTTTTAACTTCTTGGAAAAAGCTCCAGTGTTGTCATATTTGTCATTTATTTGACCATTTGTATAGGACTTAACGTGTTTCCAAACTACTCAGACCAAAGCTGGGACTTAGTAGTTTCAATCTATTTTAATTTGTAGTACCATAATACTATCACCTGCTCACCTGTGTGGTTGTTGGAGCTGTTGGTTGTTTCACCTGGAGGTTGACGACTTCAAACAGTTGAAAAGTTCATGAAATATGTTCTCGAGTCCTGTGTAACCTACATTCGCCCGTGTTGACCAGATCATGTTCAGTCTTATCATGGGTGCATTCTACTCACTTGCAGTCAAATTAGAAGAGCATTTTGTGTAAATATTAATAAATACAAATGTTAAAACCACTGTAATTAAAATATATTGCAGTCGCAGAAACCTGCCTTCGTATTCCAGCAGGAAGTTCTTCTTCCTTATGAGAGTCTGCAATTACAGAGTTGAAGGGGGACATAAATCACAATCATCTGCATATTTATATTCGTCACCATTTTAACCAGTTTGGCATTCTTAATCGTTCTTGTCTTTAAACTAAACGCTAAATCAGATGCAAATACAGACAGAAAAATAATTATTAAAAGTCAGCGCTGCCTTAAAAAAAAGACAGAGACGGTATTATTTATTGTTCCAATAATGCATTCACGCGGTGTACAAGTACTTGATTCATTACGAACCTCTCCAGTGCTGCTGACAGTCATAATTAAATCATGAGCAGAACATTCAGATCCAAACAAGCAGTTAAATGACACTTGTGCTGTAATATTCCCTCTACTGTCCTAATTGTTTAGACATAAGGAAAACTATAAAGAGACAAACAGATAAAAAGTGGAGTGTTTTGAAAAGGAGACTAAAAGCTCATTTCTAAAAGCAAACAGATGCAGGTGTTGTAATAAATGCAAACAGAGTCTCGCCAGTCGGACAACCAGCTAGTCGATAAGTCAGAAAGTGGGGCGTTAAGAGATTTGCTCCCTTTATCTCCCACCAGCCAGCGATGGAGAATTGGTCTGTCAGTTTATGTTTGCATGTTGGTTTGTTTTCTGGTTTTGAGCTTAAAATAGTATAATTGATATTTGTTTTTTGTAGATGTAACTCCAGCCGGTTATATAAGAAACGTTTAAACTCGGTTTCACTCTTTGTATCGTTCTTCTTTAATCCCATTTATATTAACTCCTGTTTATTTGCTTTCTTATGTGTTTATTGGGCTAAAAGTCTGGCCTCTCCCCCCCCCCCCCCCCCCCCAGACTTATAGTCTTTAATTTAGAAATACTTCTGGTAAGATTAGTCTCCATCAGGGGCAATTCTAGAATCTGCCTTTTCAGGGGTGCTCAGTCTCCAGTGCTGACAATGGTGCTTGGCTTGAACAGTGTGGTGGCCTTTGGTGTCAGAAGCATTCATGATGTGTGCGTGTTTGGGGGGTGGGGGGTCTCCCCCAGAAAATTTTGAATAAAGTAGATGCCAATTCCTGCATTCTGGTGTATTTTAACAGGTTGTTAAACATCTACGTTTACCTACATAAGTAAACACTTGATTCAATAACTATTTTAGAGAGCATGGCACAACACGAAGTAGCGCTAAGCTAACGGCGTGCCATGCAGATGCACTAGCTAAGATGCTACAGACGTAGCACTCCACTTTAAGTTACACGACCTGATAAACTAAACAGATACATGTCTGCATTGGTTTTTGCCAGGAACTTAACAGATGTTTAAAGTCACTTAGAGAGGTCAAGGCCGAGAGCTTCAGGTCTTATGCCTATGCCTATTTTATGACTGTCTACTGTTGTTGTTGTTATTCACTGTTGTCATCACTCTTTGTTAAGAAATCAGGTCTCTCTTGTAAATGAGTCCTCGAGGCTCGATGGGATTTAACCTGTATAAATAAAAGTTGAATGAAAATATAATGTAATTATGACAGAAAATGGAGTATTTACCTGCAGTTACCTTCGTACAGTTGAACATGTGGTACTTCCTGTTGATCACTGCTGCTCATGAGTTCGGCTGCAGGGCTTTACCATCTTTTACATTTCTCCAGACTCACTTTAGGTTTTGGAAATGGAATAAACTGTATTCCACCTTCTAAAGCAGGGCTGTTCAACTGAACTGCTCAGGGGCCAGACATCCAGCAATTCAAGTCACTATGTAAATAAACTAAGCATTACAATTATTAATATATTCAATATTAAGCATATTTGTTACCTTTTAAATTTATTTTGTTGCATTGAATCATAAATGCGATAAACAGAACCAAAACTCAAACCCAGAACCCCCAATTTTTTAATTTTTAAAAAATTTTTCTTTATTTTTCAGGGGTGCTGAGTTAAAAAAAAAAATAGGGGTGCTTGAGCACCCACAAAAAGAGGCCAAAATTGCCACTGGTCTCCATTATTTAAAAAAAAAAATTCCAACAACTTTAGATTTACCAAAATAAAACTGTGAGAAAATTCAAAGTAGGAATCGGGTCCGATGAGAGTCGACGTGTTAATGGAATAGAGAATAAAGGAGACGAGGGGAGCACTTTCTGACAGCAGAGGTGAGGGGTCAGATGTAATCAGCACCTCTGTAATTCGTCTCAGCAAGTCAATTCTCTGTTTGTTTGTTTTTAATATTCTCCCCGTTTCATCCTGGATGTGTATTTGTGCGTGTTTATGTGTGTGTCCGTTGGAGCTGGGAGGAAGGATGGTTTAAGAATAAGGAGATGAGAAGCTTATTATCAGATGGCTTAAGATTGTGCGGTTAGCCTAACAGACATTTTTTTTTAGTTGGATTATTTTTTTAAGGGCTACTCTGGAAGAAGTTGCATTTTGTTTATCTTTGCACGAGTTTGAGGGGCAGAAAGGTCAACGTGATGCATTAGGTAGAAAAAGTGTAAACATTTTTTTTCTGTATCTTACTTCCTTTATCTAACCTTTTCTCTTGTCAGTCATGTTTGCTGCTATACTGAGGAAGAGAATTACATTAACATGGAAATAACACATTAGGTATGCTTCAGTTTGTATGTCTGCCATATGGCACGTGTTACAGCTCATCCAGTGTGTCTGGTGTCTGGCAATTGGCATGACCCAGATGAGTGGGGTGTCTCCTCCTCTGTCGTACAGCTGCCATTAAAACAGAACCGAATCCAAACATATGACCCTCATGTTCACAAGCATCCCACTGCACACCCACCAGCCTGTTCGCATTAAGCGCAGGTGGCTCATGTGAATGTGTGCGTGGTGTGGCGTGTTTGAATGATGAGCAGTCAGAAAGTGTTGTTGAGGACACAACAGGGTTGATAATTGGAAATGTCCCTCGAACACACGCAAACAACTTCTTTCCCCTCCCCACAGAGGAGCTATAAACATGTAAATGAGAATCCTTCTGTTTTTTTTTTTTCTCCCCCTACTTCCTTGTCCATCCCCTCCATTCCATCACTCATCACTACATCCACGCCGCAATCAGCGTGTGTGGGAGAACACGACATATTGTCTAGCTGATCCTGCCAGGGACGCTGGCTGAAAATGAAGGCAGGGGTGCTCTGCATGGTGATTAACGTGTCTGGTAGGGGACAACTTGTGTTTTTGAAAGACGTGAAGGCACCAACCGACTGTTTGAATCAAAACAAACAAGAAAACCCCTGG
>NC_056498.1:58658118-58690142 GCF_014905685.2 Nematolebias whitei | reverse complement strand
ACACAAAACAGGCTCTAGAGCAATGTGGATATCCTAACTGGGCCTTCCTGAAAGCAGAGAAGAAACCCAAACAGGACTCCAGTCAGCCATCAGGTGAAAAGGAGGAACCCAGACCATTCCATATGTTGAGGGAGTATCAGAGAAACTGAGACGTTTATTTTCTAAACATAACGTCCCAGTGGCTTTTAAACCCCAAAATACATTACGGCAAAGACTGGTTCATCCCAAAGATCCAGTCCCCCGGCACAAACAGAGCAATGTTGTGTATGCTGTTCAGTGTCAGGAGGGTGATCAGTCTTACATCGGGGAAACAAAAACAGCCACTGGCCAAAAGAATGGCCCAGCACAGAAGATCAACATCATCAGGCCAGGATTCTGCGGTCTACACTCATCTCCAGGCCAGCGGTCACTCTTTCAGGGATGAAGATGTTCACATCCTGGACAGAGAGGAACGATGGTTTGAGAGAGGAGTAAAGGAGGCCATCTTTGTGAAAAGAAATCGTCCATCGTTAAACAGGGGTGGAGGCCTCCGGGTTCAACTGTCCCCCTCTTACAATGCTGTGATTGCTAGTATCACTCAGCCCTCTGTGAACAGTAAACAGCCATCAGTGTGCTAATGATCCATTGTTATGCTGATGGTCCTTCTTGAGCATGTGATCAGCTGGTTTTGGTTGTCAGCAGCAAACTGGTTGATCCACTCTGAGATGGTGCTATTTAAGAGACTGAGCTGAATACAGCACCTCAGACTGAGGAAGTCTCTCGGATGAGAGACGAAACGTTTCTACATTTTTTGTTGATTTGCTTTGTTTTGTTTTTTGAATGTCCAGAGGACCAGATTTAACTTTTTTAGATAGGGACAATTTAGTTACCAATCAGCCTAACATGCAGGTTTCTGGTCTGTGGGAGGAAACTCCAAATGAATATTTTTAAAATTAAAGCGACGACTATGCCTCCATGTCAAGAAAGCAGCTATGGACACCATCTTGTCAACACCATCACTGAAATTTGACACAAGACAGGGTTCTTACAAAAATGAAGGACAAACATGAAATGAGTGGTTTCCATCAGACGCCTGTAAAGGTGAAGTGATGCTGAGAGTCTGTGAGAATGATTCCAACACTGGAAGTTTAGTGTCTTTGAAGTAAATAGAATGATGGAAACTATAAAAGCCACTGTGTCCATCTGCTGAGAAAAGACTGAAAAGATTACGGTTGTCTACCTAAAACAGACTGAGATAGTAATGAAAAAAAACATTTTTCCTCATTTACCCTTTTACCCATTTCATTTACCTCATTTACCTTCATTGAGTTACGAGAACTCATTTTCAAGAGAGACCTGTTTAGGGAGCAGATGGTGGGGGTTAAGGACCTTGCTCAGGGGCCCAGAGTGGGGCGAATGAGGGTGGAGGCAGGTGTGGGTGTTTCACCTTTTCCACCCACATTTTGATGTTGATGGTACTGGGAGTTGAATCTGTGACTTTCTGATCACAGGCCCATCTTCTTTAACATCTGCGCCACCACTCCCCCCAATAAATAAATAAAATGAATATATAATAATAAAGCCACTTGGTGTTCTGCCAGATGAGCTTAGAGCAGGCATGGGCAAACCCCAGAACGCGGGCTGTATACGGCTCGTTGGGCTTTTTAAGTGGCCCGCCGAAGTTGTCCAAAATTTGGACAATTATAATATATATATACATATATCTAAATATATATATATTTTTATATGTATATTCATATATATTTTTTTTACTTTGCAGAGTTGAAAATCATTGAAATATTTAATGTGTAGCATTTAAGATTAGTTCTAATGCCACACTCACTTTAATCAACAACATTTTATAAATTAATTAATTCAGCTTAATTAACACAGGAAGGAACACTCAAAAATATTTTGCTATTAAGACTTTGGTGGGACTTTATTAAATGGTTATATTCACTAAAAGAGTAAGTGGCAGATGTTCCTTCGCAGTGCAGTGGGGTGTATTAAATTATATTACCGCTGTGACTTCTGCACACCCAGTGGTGTTTGCCTTTGTCCAGATTACAGACAGATGTACTTCAGTTCTGTCACTGCATCGTTTCCTGCGTCAGTCATGCGCCATTCTCTGGTCACAGCGTTCTCACATTTTGTGGTTAATTCAACAAAACAGTCTCTGTAAAATCTCAAGCCACACGAGAATTGTACAATGCATTTATTGTGGGAAACAAAAGTGACCAGCGTCTTCCAGTGTCATGTTGATTTTTGTTTAAATCTACCCTCTCAGCTTTGTGTGTTCCTTTTGTATAGTTGTTAAACTGAGGGAATATTTGTTTTTGTTTTAATACCAGGTACTATAAAGTTACATAGTATAGTTGATGCAAAACCAAGAGTGAAGTCATTAACCTTATTTACTTTGTCGCATGCCATCTCAGTTTCCGAAGTGGGTGATTTCTGTACTGGTACTTCAAGTCTTGTTCCAGTCAAGATTTTTTTGTCCCTGATTTTGATCTGAATCATTTAAGCTCAAATATTAGCTGATACACAGTGTCAATATAATACTTGCATTATTTGCAACTTTTTACCACAGACTTTCAGATAAATACATTAAAGTCATTAAAGTCAATGTCATTATATGCTTGACACCTCATTAGCTCTACGTTGTGATAAATAAAAATACTTTGTTCATGTTGCTCCTCAAGTTGTCTTCTATTATCAACAAGAAAAGAAAAGAAACAGCTTGGATGATTTCTCTTTTGGTTATAGTGTCAAGGGGTAAGACATAATAATAATAAAATTATTATTATTTATTTAACAAAGCAAATCCCATTGGGATCACATATTTCTTTTGCAAGGGAGGTCTGGGCCAAAAGGCAGTCTAAACATTCATGTTTTTGAACTATGAGAGGAAACCGGAGCAAATACGTGCAAACTCAAAAAGATGCAAACTCCACACAGAAAGACCCCAGAGTCAAACCAGGGCTTCAACCCAGGACCTTCTCGCTATAAAGCGACAGTACAAACCACTAAGCCATCGTGTTGCCTAACATACCATGGCTTCAACATCTCAAAGTATGTTAAATATGATTGTTGCTTCACTAATAGGTTGGTTTTCCAGAGTAATACATTCAGTCACTTGTTCTGTGGTCCTTTTCGTGCCATCACAGTCTTTGGAAATTGTCTTTTTGCTTTAGAATTTCCTCTAAAATGCTTCTTAGCCATGCTAGCTTTTAGAGTTAGCTGGGTGCAGTCTATGCACTCAGCTGAGTTTCAGTTTTGAACGTAGTGGTACTGAATGTAGCTCAATGACTGTCACTGAAAAATACCAGAATTGCAAATGTTTCAAGTAGCAACTGAACTGCTACTTACTAAAACACATCAACTTTGACCAGCAGTCTACAATGATACAAAACTTAATTTATAGAAAGATAATTGAAACATTACTGATGTAGGGATGCACAGTATTGGATTTTTGGCCGATATGCCGATATGTGAAAACTTATTTGGCCGATAACCGATACGCTTATTTGCTACAAAAAATGTGTAACAGCTGTAAGAGCTGGTGACATATATTCAGTAACAGCCATATGATATGCATAGCATTTTAGCTTATATTAAATGAAAAGTGTTAAATATTATTTAATAGCAACTGTATTAGTCACCTGCAATGCTGTCTCACTTGTGGAGCCTTGCTGTGTGGGATCCTCTGCACTCTTGTGGATGAAGGACAGCCTTTATAAGTTCAACATTTTTGTCTGTCCATTGTGCCCTAAGATTAATCATGCCAACGGGGTTAACACGTCGTCCAAATGTCTGTGGTAAAACTCACCAAAGTGCTATCGGCTATTAGCTTCTCAATGACGTCGGAAATGACGTCTTATAACTCGGGTAAGGCTACGTTGGAAAAATATCTCCGAATGGGGACGAAGTAGCGAGGCTCAACGTAGTCCAAAAGTTTTTGGAATCTGATATCCTTAAAAAAAATAAAATAATCCACACTGCCGACATTTTGACTTCTTTCTCTTCGCCGTGATCAGATCAGGTTGGCACGCGTGACGTCATCATGTTGTGCTGGTGCTGCAAGCATCCTTGTCCCTGGGTTGTCATACAAAAACAGCGTTTTATATCGGTGAGTTATTTTGATGGAATGGCCAATTTCCGATATTTAACTTTAACACTAATATCGGCCGATACTGATACCATGCCGATAATATCCTACATCCCTAGACTGATGCACTACTTAGGTTTACTATACTAAGGTTAAAATCCTCGAAATGTACTTGAAAATAGTATGACTACACAGCTAATCATTTAGACAAAACAGAATGTTGAACGTACATCAAGATTTTCAGTCAGTCCAATTTTTGTTCTCTGTTTGTGTTACTTAGGAGTATTTCACAGTTAGTTGAGCAGTGTTTCAGTCAATCTCGACTCAGTCATTTATTCTGCTGCTCTTCTATCTTAGTCTGTATTAGCCTAAGTGGTGTTGTCTTGTGCTGGCAGCAGTGTTGCATTTGCACAGAAAAGCTTCCATCAGTATCCATACAACAGTAGCAATTGGTGCGTCTGGGAGGCCACAGAAAAGGTAATTTGAGCAAAAGAAAATGATACCTCGAGAAAAATAGCAGATCGACCATGGAAAAGAAAAACGTAACAAGAAAGAAAAGAAAAATACATGGTGATTTGCGCAAAAGTCCAAATGACAGGGAATTGGCAACAGATACCTGACTGTGCTATTATATCACCATCAACAACTACATGCTCCTCTGCTAGAGGGAAAGAAAAGGAGAAACTGGAAAGAAAGGAAGATTAAAAAATAAATAAATAAATAAATAAGTGAAAATCACTGCAACACAAACGAAAACCCTGAAACAAGTGTGTATTTTTTTTGGTTTGTGCACTGAGTGCAAGGCTATCAATTCATCCTCCCTGTGTTTTTTTTTTTTTTAAATGGTACTATTGCTCAGCTCTCATTGTTGTTGTATTGTTTGTCAGCGTCCAGGCGGGGCCAGCCAGAGGAGGTGGTATCAAGACGAAGAAGGGACAATTTGATGGATGTTTGTTGATATCTAGACCACTATGGTTCTGATTGCCTAACATTAAACCAGCAATAACAGGCCAATCATCCCACTTACACCTCCACACGCCAAGCACCCGAATTGGATCAAACTGGCTTATTCTCTCTGTCACTTTCTTACTCATCCTCCCTCTGCCGCTGTCTCTCTTGGTCTCTCAGTCGATTTCTTGCTCTTTTCTCCTCTCTCCTGACATGCTTATTAGCTGATATTGATCCAGGCTGGTCAATTGTCAGCTCCTCTCATCCGCACAGTATTGACGGCATAATCAGTTAGAGGGAGGAATGGAGGTAGAGACAGTGGGAGGGAAGGAGGTTGAGGATGATAGGCAGATGAAATTTTCTGTCGGTGGGTAAATTATTGGCTGCTAGCTTGTTGACCCACAAAACTACTCGTATCTCCAGGACACACAAATACACACAGTCTGTCTCATTCATGACAGCTACTGTAGATTATTTTGAGTGTGTTTATATATATATTTGTAGGTTTAAAACACAGCCCATGTCTGGTTTGTTTGAAATATTTTAGTTTTTGGCAAATGCTAAGTTGACATTTAATCTACAATGTTCAGCAACAATGTTAACCTTAAGAAGATTTACTTCTCAAGTTGATTCAGAATGCCAAAATATTTTCTTTTTGTTCTTAATTTGTGTGTCTTTGGACACCAAGATAATTAAAAACAGTATATTTCGATAAAAGGAGTGTCACATCACATATGCCACTTGCGTCGTGACTGTGCTACGGCCTGTTGGAGCCTCCTCTGACTCCCCTGCCTCGCTGCCCAGCTTCAGGGCTCCATCTCTGGGGAGAGTAGCAGCTGGCATGGCCCCTCTCTTGCTAGAGGGCTGGTGTTCATCACAAATTCTCTTAACGCCGTGCGTCTCACACACATATGCACAAACACATACACACTTGCACATGGTTCATTCTGTACATTAAGGTTTAATCAGGCACTTAGCTGGGCATCTGTTTCGGCTCTGTCCACACGGTGTGTTAAGGACCTGTCGCCGCAGGTCATGAGCTGAACGAATCCAGTGACTGCCGAAGAGACCCCTGGCCCACTTACTGGTTGACGTCACCGCTGTTTTTGCTCGGTTTGAAAAATCTTTGACTGTTGAGTTGACCTCGGAGTGAGAATGACTGCCAGTTAATGAAAACGAAGGATGAATTTGTCTCTCATTAATATGAAAGTAATGAACGGCAAATTTAGGTATCAACTATTCACAGGTTAAATAATAAGGTGGTTAAACATAAGTTGAACTGAAATGTGAAGCTGAAAAGTAGAGACAGCCAAAGAGGGGAGTGACTCAAGCAATTTAGTTTTGGCTTCAATTGGAGACGTCTTGAAACAAAATTGCCACAATGTTTTGAGAACCCTGTGGAAACTGTAGTAGACAATGGTTACCTGTGCTATAACTATTGTCTCTGTTAGAAACAAAAGGTGTGAAATAGGGAGGAAATTTGGATTCAAATTATCTCAAATTTGCATTCAAAATTTGGAGCAGAAGAAGAGGCAGGACTGCAGACAGTGCATGGAATGGACTCAACTCAAACCAGTGGTGTCTTCTATGTGATACTTGGGCATACAGAGTATACCCACTAGAAAAGCTTAAGAATTTCAGTATACCCACTTAAAAGTGCCCAATGATACATGACATATCATTAGGCCGTCACATGTCATTGATACGTTAAACAGCAGTTAAACGTTTCCGTGACAATCTAGTGGTATGCAGCGCTTGTTTTTTACATTTGCTTATTCAGATAATTACTGTAAAATTAAGACTTCTGTACTTAATACTTGAACATATTTTGCTTTGATACTGTTTTATAAATTATGTAATATGTTTTTAATACAAAGCCAACTGTTGTAAAAAGTTTGTTGTTCATTGATTCAAATATAAGCATCAGAGAAATTTGGATATGTTCAATATGCTTAAAAATCAAAATAAATTGATGAATACATTGTACTAATCAGTGTACTTTGGTTTCTAAACACAGTATACGGACCGACCATGGTAAAGTTAGTTTTACGTTGGATGTTGGACATTCGCGCTCCGTGGCTTCAACGGTGTCCAACATAAAACTAAATGTGGTATACCAACTACAAAAATGTAGACTACACCACTGACTCAAACTGCACTGTTCAAACAGGGTTAGAGTTGGTTGTTTGGTCAGGTTGCCTGTTTAAGTCATTTTGCATAAAATCTTGTAAGCATGTATGTTTTTTAATGTTTGTTGCAGTGGGAGATGTTTGTAATTGTGAATTCTCTTCTACACAATACAAAGAAACATTATTGAATCATCCCTAATTTTGTTTTATGTTTTAATTCTAAGGAGCCAGCCCTTTAAAGTCATCTTGAGCTAAATTCATTCATGCTTTCTGATATTTTTCAGATATTTCTTTGGTGTCTACCCCCTCAACACACACACCCACACACACAAATTCTCAGAAGAATGTAATGTTTTCTTTAAATCTTTAAAGTCACTAAAGCCACTGTACTTCACAGTGAATAGATTTTAGACTCAACATTTCTTTGGCCTTGACTTGTCCACGGTTCACTTTCTGAGCAAAAACTGCACAATATGGTGTCTTTAGCCCTATTCACACGGGATTAGTTTTACTTAGGGACCACATGTAATAAATTAATTACTCCCCAACATCTGCTTTTTATGTGGCACATTCGCACGGAATCATCAAATCCTGAGATTTAGCTGAAATTTACGGACGTCTTCCGGATATGATGTTAACGCGCTGCGTTGTCACGACAGGGCCGGTCCATGTAACATGCTTAATGTGCGGGCTGGGCCAGTCTCAGGCTTTGATGTGGTTTTACTAATCAGCACAAAGAAAACTAAAGAATAAACAATATAAATCTACTTGTTGAGGAGGAGGCAGGTCTGACCGGCTGGTTTAAGAGGTAAAAAAAAAAGTTGTGTTAAGCTCAGATGGACAACCTGTCTCCGGTCGCGTGTCCGCGCGTCCGTTGACCCGCTGGTTGAAATGGACTTATGACCTGTCCAGGCTGTCCCCCGCCTCTCGCACAGTGATGGCTGGACATAGGCACTAGTGACTCCCGCTACCCGAAAAGGAAGAAGCGGGTAAATATGATGGATGGATGAATGGGTCAGTTGATCACGCGCGCGTCTCTGCACCTGCTTTCATTTATGGTGAAGGAAGTAGCAGCATCTACAAAAGCCGACACGATCAGCTCGTTCATTTAAAATAGCCTTGATCTATATTTTTCCAAATGATTTTGCTTAAATGATAAACGCCTAATTACGTATCGGATCCTACCCATTTCTGTCCAAATCACAGAGATGCCTATTCACATTGGAATAGTATTTTCACAGGACCTTGGAGTTCAGCAAAATGTAGTAGGTAATTTGCGGGGGAATTTTGACTTTACAAATTACTGACATGGCCGATTCGCACAGGATGAATAACACAGACAATCTCCGTAATGATTACAAATAGCATATGGTCCCTAGGTAAAACTAATCTCGTGCAAATAGGACTATAGTCAGGATACAAGACCTGGAAATAAAGTTAAGTCACAAACAAGCAGCCAGTGTCCAAAGAAAATCTTTAGAAATAAAGATCTGGTTGCATCAGTGTATTAACTGCCTCAAAATGTTAGTGATAATATGACGTCTGTTTTTGTAGGGTTAAAGGATAATTGCTTCTTTGATCATTTTTAAATGGACACAAGCATGTATGTAGACAGTCGGAGGTATTGACTGATCAATGGACATTATTTGTCTTTGTGTGTCCTTCTTCTTTCACCTCTGTTGTTGAGTGAGGGGCCAGTCTCAGCTGCCCCCAGTCCCAAGACTTATCTTGACACCAGCACAGCAATCACAGGCCAGGAGATTGAGCGCTGTTTATTTTGTGTCAGTGTGTTCGCCATGACCCTGGGGCCAGGATGCAAACACAAGCCCCCCCCCCCACCCCAACACACAACACAGACACAGAGATGCATTCAGTCTTGCTCACTCAATCACATCCCTGCCCTGTTTAAAATGAATGGATTATATCTGGCCTTTCACTATTCACATCTCTGTTTCTCTCTCTCCACAGAACGATGTCTAATCTCAGTGTTGCTCGGTTTTGTCTGATACAGAGCAACGCCAATGCATTTTTTATTTTCTATCTTATATTGCTTTCTTATTCAGCGCCTGTCGTGTGTTATTTTTTTATTTATGTTTTTGTGGAGTTTGCGTTAAGGACATTTAGACTGCATTTGTGTGTGTGTGTGTGCGCATGCGTGACTGTGTGTGTTTCTATGTGCAAACTTGAGTTTAAGTCGTAGTTGAAGAGTAAACGGTCTCATCAAGCTCCCGGTGGTAAGCACTACCAGTGACAGTACAGACCTGCCCTCACTGACAGCTGATATTGTCCCAGACTCTGCTGGGAACTTATAGGAACAAACTGCTCATGCTGGATGATGGGATGACTGGTGCGCGTGTGTGTGTGTGTGTGTGTGTGGGGGGGGGGTGCAGTCATCCCTCTCATCTCTCTTGACAGTTGGATATTGTCATTGTGCCTATGTCATAAATGTCACTTATTAAACAGTTCAGTCAGTCAAACCTAAATCATCACTGAAGATAAAAAGCTATAAAAGTCCAGTTGAAAAATAATTTCTAACATTTTGTGTGAGAGTTTGATATCTCAACAGTTCCTGACATTTTTAGAGTTTTTCAAACAAACATCTTGAAGCCAAACTGTTTTTCTTCCTTACTTTATTTTCATGGTTATGGAAAAATGTCAAAACTAGAGACAGAACAGATGTCAGGACATGCTGCAAAGCAAACTGTGTTGCTATTCATCAATTGTTCTCGCTGAGTGAGACAGCCCCAAAGGCAGCTCACATTTTTTTAATTCATAACCTAAATAGTTTTAGACAGGCAAATCCAATTGAAACCCCAGATCTCTTTTGCAAGGGAGACCTGGGCCTGGTGGCAGCCTAAACATGCACGTTTTGCGTTGTGGGAGGAAACCAGACTACCCGGAGAAAAACTACACAAACATGAGGACAACATGCAAACTCCACACAGAATGATCCCAGATCCAAACCAGATATTGATCCCTGAGCCTTCTTGTTATGAGGCAACAATGCTAACCACGAAGCTATTGTGCTGACAAAATGTAACCTGGTGACATAGTAAACAACTGACATGTCGCAAACAGTAAGATCGCTCCGCCACGCGAAAACGTAACACTAACTAACATCCGAAAAACAAACAAAATATCTGTAATGGCGGAATAAATTCAAAGATACTAATAACTTAAAATAGTTACTATAGTAGATGTTTTCATGCAGCAGAGTGACACAAGTCAAGCTTTACCGTGAAATTCAATATGTACTAAGTGTTAGTTTGACATTACACAACACATTAAACACTTTTTGCAAAATAAGTTTAGTATTAAGTAATCACAGTGAACAATTACTAAACTTGTGCAACTAGATGCAACATATATCTACATATAAAGCACACAAAACAAAGCACAACTAGCTTCAAGCATTAACCTTTAATGTAACCATTAAGCGTTTAATGTAATTATGACCAAAATGGAAGATTTACTTGCAGTTTCCTTCATACAGACCAATATGTGGTAGTTCCTGATTATCACTGTTGTATTCAGCTGCTCACAAGGTCGGCCACCGACTTTTATTCATCTTTTACATTTTTCCCGACTCCGTTTAAAAAAACCCCCAAAAAAACAACTTTATTTTACCAGGAAGAAATCCATTGAGATCGTCAATCTCTTTTGCAAGGATGTCCTGGAAGACATTTCAGTTTAAGTTTTGGAAATGGAATAAACTGTACTACATCATTTAAATGCTCAGGGTAATGCATGTCTGAATTGCATTTTCCCCACGGACAACTTTTAACCATTTTTTTCCAACGATTTTTGACAAAATCTATATTAACGCCAAAGTGTTCATAATGCAAAACCCTACAATGTTGTTGGAGGAAAATGGGGTGCAGCTCCTGCAAGTAAGGGGTGTTTGACTTTGGGATAAATTGCAATCGCTGATTGTTCAGTTGCTGACAAGCTTACTGGATTGATTGACAGATGGCGTCATGTCAATTGCCTTCTGTGTTGTGTTTGTTCTTTTTGTCACTCTAGTGGAGCCTTTCACATAAGACTGTGACTTTTGCTATGTATAATTTATAGTGGCTTGGTCATTGAGGATTTGAAGCTGTACTGGCTACACTGGCCTCTTGCCTTGGTTTTGACCCCATCATTCTTAAACCATGATGACGGCACTCCCAAGTTATTGCAACTCTCTTGAGGAAATGACTGTTGGGTGCACATTGAGCCCCCTCACTGCTCTTACTACAACCAATATGTTTACACCTCACTCCCATAAAACATCTGCACTGACCAATCCATCCTCCGTATGTGCCAGAAAATATTGTGCCAAGCTCAGCCATTCATCATTTGCTTTTTGGTCACAAAGCAAAAAAAAAGCTTTTTTTTTCAGCAATGCTGCTGAACCTAGTGTACACTTGATACCTGCAGCAGTAGCATTGTGTTAGTTAGGCAAAGCGCTGCAAAGGTCTATTGTAATTGCTCTGTTTCTTATTATTATTATTTGTCTTTTCCGAAAAGAAGCGTTAATTTGGAGGGGTTAACATATAGGAAAACTCACCAAACTTTACCCAAAATTGTACCCTGTGTGGTTTTTTTTTTATATTTTAATAGAACCGAAAATGTGCGTGGCCAAACTGTTCTACAGCGCCCCCTAATGTGAGATAGGACAACTGGTAAGTTGTTGAGAGCTGAATTTTGGTAGGTAGGTAGATCCCTGAATCAAGAAAAAAAGTTTCTTGGAGATATGCCCTAAACTCAACAGGAAGTCAGCCATTTTGGGTCAAAGTGTCATTTTTGGGCGATTTTCAATTTTCATACATGTCAAATTTTAACAAACTCCTCCTAGGTATTTGAGTGATTGACTTCAAATTTGATCAATATGCCCTTAAGACGGCAGCACGGTGGCGCAACTGGTAGAGCTGCTGCCTCTCAGTGAGAAGGTCCCTGGTTCAAACCCCGGTCCAGGGGCCTTTCTGGGTGGAGTTTGCATGTTCTCTCCGTGCATGCGTGGGTTTTCTCCGGGTGCTCCGGTTTCCTCCCACAGACCAAAAAAAAACATGCATGTTAGGCTGATTGGTAACTCTAAATTGTCCCTAGGTGTGAGTGAGAGAGTGAATGATTGTTTGTCTCGTTTGTCTCTATGTGGCCCTGTGATGGACTTGCGACCCGTCCAGGGTGTACCCCGCCCCTCGCACAGTGATTGCTGGACATGGGCACCAGCGACCCCCGTGACCCAAAATGGAACAAACGGGTAAAGAAAATGGATGGATGGATGGATGCCCTTAAGACATTGAGGAGTAAAAGTTATCAAAATTTCGAGTTTTCCAAAATCGCGTTTTTGGATCGTTGAAAGCAACCAAGCTGAGAAGCTAAGCTATGAGCTAAGCTAACAGGCCGACCTTGGGAAAAAACCTCCGTCTTGTCGAAGCTCCAAAATTCACAGTTGAAACCCGTACTTTTGTGTAAAATGTTGTTTTTCTCTGCAACTTGTGATTAGGTTGTTGTTCTTGTTTACGGATTTTTTTATTAAAAGATTTGTGTGAAAAATGCTATGCTAAAGAGCTCAAACAACACTGAGCGTCCGCCATTTTGAGAACCAAATAAAAAAAAGGAAGGAGAGAGCCATTAACCAACATTTCTTCTTAAAAGTGACAATAATTACTAATTATTGTCAAATTTGAAACAATATTATTGTTGTGGCAATAATTTCTGAGACATTTAATCACTCAGCAAAATTTGTTATCGTGACAGGCCTAGTGAAGAGTTTAGCAAGGGTATCATCAAGCGGGTTATAGGGAATTCTGAATATAACCTAAATGCTGAGTTATATTTGCATGCATTGTTTGGTGGTTTGTTGTCAAGACAAGAGATAGACTCGAACAATATTTAATTCACACTCGGAGTTAAACTAGTGTTTAATTGCTGCCTCTCACTTTTCCCTCTTTCTTGAAATCACTCTCCATTGATCAGCCACTCAGGCAGATTTTCTTTCTAGTTTTATAAACTGTTTTACCTTCATTCTATTCCAATATTTCACTTTACCCAGCTTAAAGTGTGCCTAAAAAACAGATGCATTCTCATGACAATGTTTTGTTTATCTTATTAAAAAAATCATCTCAAATGTTAGGTAGTGTAAAGGTGATGTCTTCTTATGCTTGCATAATCAAATTCAAGACTGAGGTTTGCTCAGTAAAGTACAATTAGGTTTTGTTTTACTATAAAAATAATTGAAGTCAAGTGAATTAAGCCAGTATCATTTTATCTGACAGTCTCTGTTGTCTACTTCAAAAGTACAGATTTGCACATCTGGCTCCAAGTTTGCAACACTGACTCACGTGCACTTTTGTTTAGATGTGTGGAAAGTGGAAACAGAGGTCTTACATGGTACAATGGTGGACCAAGGGGCCACATCCATTATGTTTCAGCATGGCTGTATGAGCGCTTCTTTGTGACTTGGCACAATAGACGCACAAAAAAGCTCACAAGCAACTTTCATGGTTTATTTTACCTGGCATTCTGGTGACTTTTTTTTTTCGTTCCTTTCATTTTTATGTTCGGAATAATGATTTTATTCCACAGATTTTGTTTGTGTGTGTTCAGCATTGTGATTTTTTTAAAATTTATATATATATTTTTTTGTTTGTAGAATCCTCCGTCTTAGGTCAAAGCCAGTGCTGGTAAAGGCCCTCCCTGCCTGTAGATTTGAAAGAGGCATTGGGGAAATGAGGAAATGACCTATGCTTATCCACACTACATGCTAGCTGTGCTCAAACAATCAGCATAGCAATAGTAAGACCTACTGAATAGAGCAATCGTAGCTGCCTAGCCCTGGGGAGCCAGTGATTTTCCTATGGGGTTTATGGAAAGTGTAGAGCTTGCAAAGCTGGTGAAGGCCAGAGTGGAGGCCAGAGTAGGTACTCTTATTGAAGAATCCTCTGAGTTGCTCTGGTGGAAGTGTCTTTGTGATACTTTGCTTTCCAGACCACATCTCTTTCCTTTCTTTCACACCCTTTATTGAATTGCATTTCTATTTGAGGGCTGTGGTAGCTCAGTCTATCTGTACTGTTTTTATTATTATTATTATTTTTTTATTTTTTTTTTACCTGAATGTTGCAGGTTCAAGCCCATGAAGAAGAACTTAAAACAATTTCCAAATCTTTCATGTGAGCTTACTTGCTGTGGAGGCCCCTGCCGAAAGGAGCAGCCCAAAGAACAACAACCTAATCACAAGAATAGTAGATAGTCTGACTACCAAGATACCGCAGCCTCGAGGGAAATGATTAGGTACAGTTTTATAACAACATAAAGGCCATTTTGTTTTGTAGAACTTTCATTTTGCATTTTTATGAAAACATTTTAAAAAAATCTGAGGATTTTTGGTCAATGTTGTGCATTGGGTTCAAAGGAAATGAATCAAATCAAAACAAATTTATTTATATAGCTCAAGTTGTATTAAAAGGTAAAATGTACCATCAAGTTTTAAGATGAAACAAAAAAAAGAATTGAAGCCAGACTAATATGAAGGGGCAGCTGATTAGGAGCTACAACTGAGAAGGCCCAATGATCTCGCTGATCATTAAATCTAAGGGTTATGGGGGGCACATAATAATACTGCATGAGGTCTGACAGGTACAGGAGGCTGCCCATTCAGGATTTTATAGGTCAGGAATAAAAACTTTAAATGGAAGGGAAGCTGGCACTGGAGAAATATGTTCATGTTTTTTATTCATGTAAAGCTGCAGTGTTCTGGAGTAACAGTCACGAGAGTGCTAACACCAACATACAGAGAGTTACAGTAATCCAGTTGGGATGTGATAAAAGTGAATCACTCCTCCATAGTCATTAAAGGATAAAAAAAAAAATCCATTTTAGATAAAAGCCTCAATTTAAAAATGAATGCTTCAGAACTTATCTGTTTCTTAAAATTTGTTTCAAATATCACCCTTAAGTTTTTTTTTTTTTAAATGAGGTTTTATAAATTGCTCCAGTTACCCATATCTGTTGGAAAAGCACTGCATTTTCTACTTTGCCCAAAAGTAACAACTTCAGTTTTATTCTAATTGAAATTTTAACATGTTTGGAGACATCCAAGCTTTTACCTCAGTGAGGGAGACGAACAGTGGTTTTAGTGAAAACAAGTGATTGCACTTTAAGTGATGGTGGATTGTCGAACATGTAGAAGGAAAATAAAATGAACCCAAGAATTAATCCTTGGGGAACTCCATATGTGAGAGGGGCCAAAGAAATTGCCGAATCTCCAAGACTAACCTGGACCTGTCATGCAGGTAAAAAAACCAGTCCAGTGCAGAGTCTTTGATAACACAGAGCTCCAGCCAGGAGATCAAAATACTGCGGTCACCAGTGTCATAGGCAGCTCTCAGGTCCAAAAGCAAAACAACTGCCAAGTCTCCCAAACCTGTAACTGATAATTTACCATTAAAAACTTAAATGTGCAGTTTCTATGCTGTGAAGGGCTTTAAAAACCATTTCAAAGAATGTTTTCCATCCATCCATCCATTATATTTACCCGCTTCTTCTTTTTTGGGTTGCGGGGGTCACTGGTGCCCATATCCAGCCTGGGCAGGTCGCAAGTCCATGACAGGGACACATAGAGACGAACGAAACAAACAATCATTCACTCTCTCACTCACACCTAGGGACAATTTAGAGTTACCAATCAGTCAAACATGCATGTTTTTGGTCTGTGGGAGGAAAACAGGAGTACCCAGAGAAAACCCACACATGCACAGAGAGAGCATACAAACTCCATCCTCAAAGGCCCCCTGGACTTGAATTTGAACCGGGGCCACCTTCTTGCAGAGAGGCAGCAGCTCTACCAACTGCGCCACCGCGCTGCCAAAGAATATTTTGCATATTTTAAAAGGATGTTTGGGAGACTCTGGATCGGCGCGCACAGCAGCGAGTTTCACTTCCTGACAATATCCAGCAACTTCGAACATCTGTTTTTTTATAAGCTCACTTTTATACTTCCTCAATATACAGTGAGAAAAACAGACAGGTAGAGCTAGTGGGGGTGTCAGAAAGGGCTAAGTGGCCTTTCGTTGCCCCCAGGGTGTGCTCCGTTGGCATCCGTGGGTGCTCTTTGTCCAGAGCTTTCACTGTGATTAGAGCGTTTGAGTCGACAATTCACTTTAAGACCTCCTTTCTTTCTCCCTCCTGCTCTGTCATTCTCCTACAAGACACTCTTCCACCCACTATCCCCTTGCCTCTCACACTGTTTCAGGGTATATTACCTGCTCATGTAATGCAGTTAAGCTCAGCTAGAAGCCTTTCCTTGTAATACCACTTAATTCCCCATGTGGCAGCTGAGGTAAATGCAGGAGAGGCAGATCGGAAGAGAGTGGTGACCAGTGATGGTTGTAGAGGACCGGGGGTGGGGGTGAGACAAGGGATGAACATGGGGAGAGAAGGAGTGTGTAGGGGAGTTGTGATGAGAGAGGAGGAGTGGGAAAGGTAGCACCTCCACCTCCACTCACCGAGCCCGAGTCATCAACACAGTGTGATACTGGCCGACTGCAGAGGACCAGCATGACGAGAGATTAATGTAAAATAAGAGACGATTTTTGAAAACAATGAATATGTGAGGACCGACGCGGGACTTGGAGGATAAAAGAGGCTCCACTTAGATTAGTCATGGGATTTCTAAAAGTCTGAATAGAGAAAAGGCTGAGAAAATGCCACTTAGTGCTAGATGTACCAATTTTTACAGAACCACCTTATTTTATAGACACTTTTGTGACATTAGATCAAGAAGTTGCATAACTTGGCATAAAATCTCCATTTTAATCATTGGAAAATCTTGTTAAATAAGTTTTAACAGTACTTGTTTAAGTATCATTGGTACTTGTTTAAAACTTCATTTATTAAGTATTTGCATCAAATGAAGCATTAAGCCTTACAATTTAATAATCTTTTTTTTTACTAAGCTGAATAATTTATATAGAACAGAAACAGTGTAATGACGAAACAGTTTGCTGAATACGTCAACATTTGTTTTTCTTTCCTTTATTATTTTTTAAATGTGTTTTTTTTTTGGAGTGTTTACAGGATTTTACAGCTTTATATTGAAGGCATATAAAAAAACGGATATTTTAAATCCTTGTTTTTTACAAAAGTATTTTTTTTTTATAATTATTGTTGTTAAATGTAAGAAGTGTTAAGTGTTTGTGATTATCTCTGACTCTGACTCTGACTCTGATTATCATGAAGAAATCTAGTGCAATATTTTATTGATCAGTCTGCTTAATATTTAATACTGGAACAAAAGTTACACTTTTTCTTTGAGTGGAGTTATAAATTCCAGTTCTGGCACTCTATTATTATTTTTTCTTCAACATCACTCAACTTCAAATATCAGTTCAACTGTTACACCACCATAAACACAAACTATAATAAACGAATATTAGTTTTAATGATTCACTCTTGTAAAAAAAAAAAAAAGGGTTGTAAGCTCAATCATCCAGGTAGATGACAACAAAAAAAAGTTAAATCATGTCATCTTGAACAGTTTCTTTAAGTGAGAAAAGTTTCATCCCCCATCCAGAGGACTTCCTCAGCCTATGGCCTGCCAACCAGATCTGTCCCACAATTTAACCTTTTTTGTTATTCAGTCTTGTCTTTTCCCTTCAAAGTCAGTATACCGTATTTGCCGCTGTATACGTCACACCGCCGTATAAGTTGCATCAGTCCAAAAATGTCTAATAAAGTGGAAAAAACATAAATAAGTCATTTTGCCATATAAGCCGCATTTATTATGCGTCACTGCTGACCACCTGGAAACGTGGGCCAAAAATCAATTGGCTGTCAAATGGTGGCCATTGGAGCGTGCATGGGAGGACTATAACAAAAATTTAACAAGATTAACATTTAAAAACAATTATTTCTTTGCTCGACATTATAGCATAGATTTGTCTCAGTTGAACTTTTCTTTAATAAATGCACTTTAATGGTCAAATCAGCTGCATTTCACCTGGGTGGCACGGCGAAATGAGCTGATCTGACGTCTGCTCCAGGAGTTCCAGAGCTAGACGAAGGTGGTTTGTATGGCAAGCCAAGTGCCTCATTAGTAGTCACTTTTACCTATTAAAGAGACACTTGGCTTGCCATATTAGTTGAGGGCCCTCTAGTGACTGAAAATGGTAGTGCTCAATATTTTTCATGCCAGAATAAATGAAATCGTCAGATCTCAGCCAAAAATTGGGTTATAAATATGGGGAAAAACATTTTCATTCAACCTTTATTTATACAGGCTAATCCATGTATATTAGTCGCTTCAGTGTGTAAGTTGCAGGACTTTCAAATTTATGCAAAAAGGTGCAACTTATATGGCAATAAACACGGTACTTCTTGCCTGTCAGAAATAAGAAGAAATGAGAGAGTTACAAAAACAAATGGCATTAATGAAAGTATTAGAATAGAGGAGAAACATTAAACGATGACAAAACTTAAGGGAGGCTAAAAGAAGAAGAGGTTGACATTGCTCCTGGGTTAGTGCTCCAAAATGGAGTGCTAAAATCCTTTCAGCTCAGATAAAACTCTGGCTGCTGCCACGTAGCCTCAGGATATCTGTTGTTCTCATCTGCCTCTCCAGTGAAACGTCTGCACACGGCGATCCTTCGGGCAGTTCGTCACATGCAGATAAACATGTGAAAACTCCTAAATAAACAGTTGCAAATAAACAGCAAATAACGGATTGAACACATACAAACTGGTGGATCACATGCATCATCGTGTCCAAATGATGACGCTTTTCCAGTTCTGCGTGGGATCAACGTAAAAATGATAAATCAATCACTATAGCTTGGAGTCACTGAAATGCATTTGGTGGTTACATTAGTTTAAAATCTGCAGTCTTACTTAGATCAAAACAAAAAAAGAATGATTTTATGCATCTTTTTTTAAGTGGTAAGTTAAACAATATATTCAACGCAACATCAAATTGAAAGGTATAATCAGTCAGGGATTTAGGCACATAAATAAATAAAGCTTTAAATTCAGGCAGCTTGATTCACTCACTGGGATTATATGCATGGCAAATACAACGACAAGCAAGTGCAAAAGACTCTAGACCAGGGGTCTGCAACCTGCGGCTCTGGAGCCACATGCAGCACTTTGGGCCCTCCACAGCGGCTCTTTCAAGATTTCACCAAAACTAACAGAAAACTGAATTTATACAAGCAACAAAAAAAAAAAGTGCTAGTTTTAGCCGTTTTCACTTCTTTTGCAAATATTTAAACTTTTTGCTTTTTTTCTATAAATTATTTTTTCCACAGTTAAAATAATTACATATGTTTGCAGTTCATAGTTTTTTGTTTTTACTACTTTTCCCCCTCTTTACAAGATTCTGGTCTTTTCATTTGTCTCAAATTGTGAAAATATCAATAAATGTTAAAAATCAACTGATATTTTTAGCTTGATATTGTCACCCATACTGGCCACACAAGTCTCCTCCAACAAATCTAAAGTGGCCCATGGGCCACCACTTGATAATCACAGCCGTCGCAGGTTGTTGCATCTCTGGACATGTTTAGTTTAGTGAATGAAGGCGTAAAAATGGCTCTTTTGTTCATAAACGTTGCAGACCCCTGGTCTAAACCATTTCTCTTTAATCTCTGTTAGGACGCCTCAGGTTCATGTTTTAGCATCCGAGCCTATGGAAAAAATTATTGCACACTATTTTGAAATCAAACCTACTTCTTGTTACTGTTGGTAAAATTTCAGTTTTGCACAGTTTGAGTAAAGCATCATGTCAAGAGTCTATGTGTCCAGTTAACCACTGTTTTTGTCTGTCCAAACAGGTCTCACTTGTAAATGAGTCTTCGAGGCTCAATGTGATTTATCTGTTTAAATAAAGGTTGAATGAATTAATGTTGTTTGACTCAAGTGATTATTTAACATGGAGTTTAAAGCTGTTTCTGCTGAATCAAGTTAATTAAAAACGCCATTCCCTTCTTGTCATTATGATGTGCCACATCGGGTTTGTGAGTTCAAAACGGATCAGTAACAATAGCTTTCCCTAATAATTATGCAGGATTTTATTTTTCCAACCTTAGCCCATACAGGAAATCGTGACAGGAACTTAAAAATCAGATGTTTATTAATAAAAACAAAGCAAGTTAACATTTGTCTGAAGCCACCGAGTAAATTCCTATAGATTTAGGAATAAATTCTGAGATTACAGTTTAAATACAACTCTGTCTTTTGACAATCTGACCTTCAATAAAACTGTCTCTGCCAGCCAAAACAAATCTGACTCCTTGTGTTTCCTACTTCACCTCTCTCTGCTCCCCTTAATCTCCTCTTTATTTTTTCCTGCCCCTTTCTTTTTCCTTCAGCACCTCCTCATCTTGATAGAAAACCTGGTTTTCATGTTTAAGGCATCAGTGTAGTCTCTGGGCAGACTTAAGGTGCTCTTCTGCTTATTCTCTGCTCCTTATTTCCCTTCCTTGCTTTCTTTATCTCCTCACCCCCGTTCCCTCACCTTCCTCTCCCTCCTGTCCTAATTGTTTGTATGCATCAAGATTTCAGAAAGTAGATCGCTTCTTGCAGGTGACACCCTGTAATTTGGCATCTTGCCTTTCACCAACGGCAGAGAGAAATGCAATCTGTGGCAATCTGCATAGTGAGAGTGTGAGTGTGCAACGTAATCTGGAGTAGTCACATGGGCCCAGGGCCACGCCCTGTATGCCAATCAATGTGTGAAGCTCTGCAAAGCACTCGTCTTCCTGCTCTCCCACCACCTCATTCCTGTGCCTCTCATTTGATTTTTCCTCCTCCTCTGTAATTCTGAGCCGCTGTGTTTTTCTTGCTCTTCTCTTCTGTGTCCACGCTTCATTCAGCCCGGACTTCCCTTTATTTTCCTTTTATTTTCACTTTGTGCTGACAAGGGCTGTGCACCTGATGTAATTTCATCAAGTGCACACTCTATTTCGCTCTCTCTCTTTTTGTTTGTTTTGTTTGTCTGCAAAAAGTGCAGGACATGATGGGCTCGCTGCTAAAGGAAGCCAGTTTATGATGCCGTTATAAAATTTGGTGCATTTGCTTTGGCTACTATTAAAATGCAGTGAATCAGAATAAAAAGCACACTGCACCAAACAGTTTGCGCTTCTTTAATCCTAAATCTATTCGTTCCAAAAATCACACATTTTACAGGTGCACATTTGGACTTTGCAAAACTTGTAAAAACTTCTGTAACTTTTTTTTTAAAACTCAGAATGCAATAGATATGTTGGTTATTCTCCAAGCAGTTTTGCCAAATATACTGAGGAAGAGAGCAGCACGGTGGTGCAGTTGGTAGAGCTGCTGCCTCTCAGCAAGCAGGTTGCCCTGGTTTAAATCCTGGTCTGGGGGCCTTTCTGAGTGGAGTTTGCATGTTCTCTCCATGCATGTGTGGGTTTTCTCCGGGTACTCCGGTTTCCTCCCACAGACCAAAAACATGCATGTTAGACTTATTGGTAACTCTAAATTGTCCCTAGGTGTGAGTGAGAGCAAATGGTTGTTTGTCTCATTTGTCTCTATGTGTCCCTGTGATGGATTGGAGACCTGTCCAGGGTGTACCCCGCCTCTCTCACAGTGATGGTTGGACCTAGGCACCAGTGACCCCCGCGACCCGAAAAGGAAGAAGCGGGCAAAGATAATGGATGGATTCTGAGGAAGAGCAAATGGACAAATAAAGTAAAAATCAAGTAAAAAATATACCTTTCCAAAAAGAGGTGCATGCATGCAGGATTATAATGCATACTTTACTTCTATGGATCAAACTGTGCAATTATATTTGTTTACAAAAAGTAATAAAAAGATGATTTCCAACATGTAATGAATGACCTTAAACTTCTTCATACTCAAGTACACAAGTTTTGAAGTAAATGGCCCTCACTCCAACTGCAGAACTGCACGCTGTAACTCCAAAATGAGATTATTAGAGATGTTCTTACAGACAAGGAGTAGACATCCGTTTTGTCTTTTTGCTCGTAAGCTTTATGAAAAAAGATTTCAGACAGACAGGCAGGCAGAGAAACAAGCAGGCAGTTACAGGGGCAGTTAGACAGGCAGTCAGCCCTGGCATTTTGCAGCAGATAAGTAAGCTATCAGAGGAGGGGGATAAATAGCAGAGTAAAGATTGGTCCCGGCTCCCTCAGAGAGGAGCGGGGGGCCACAATGCAGGCGGGGTGGGCAGATAGCCCCCTGCTCTCATTATACTCCGCCTAATCCAAAACGATGTTTACTCAGAGAGGGAGGGAGAGGGAGAGGAAGGCCACGCTTATCGAAGCCCTGCACAGTCCTTCAAGCGTGTGCGGCCGCGAATGTTTGGTGTGGGTGTGTGTCGGTGAGTGCGTCCTGAAATGAGCCTATTCCGATGGAAAAAGGGATCAGGAATGTCTCCAAGGTGGACTCTGTTGGCTAGAATGTCGATGCTTATCACTCATTGCCTGGCTCTTCTGGTGAAAGGCAGAGAAGCTATCTGAACTGCTTATTCACAGCGTGTGTTTACCGCTTCGGCCAAGCAAAAATGATTATTTTATAATTGCTATTAATATTAACGTACTTCTAATAATGTCAAGATTTTGCAAAGCTTCATCCAATCTGATTTGCCAGCGGGTGAAAGTTTGTTAAAACTACAAATTTCTATGGTTTTTAAATGTTCAACAAGAAGTTTTTGTTTTTAATGTTTTTTTTTTATTTTTTATTTACCAATTTGGTCATATGTTGAACATACTCTAAAAATTAAAGGTATAAATTACAAAATGAATGTTTTTTTCATAAATTGTGGAATAAACATTTTTTTGTCCTACAAAACATTTCAATGGATAATATTTAAAAAATATATCTTTAAGACTTATTCTTACAACTCATGTTTGAATGCATAGTGAATTTCTCCTTTAATTTACATGAGATAAGCATTTTTTTATTTTTTTTGCGCTGTACGATATATTTTTTACAAATGAGGCTGTTTTAAAAACATGTTTTCCAATTTCGTCTTCATTTGACTGATCTAGCGTTTATCATTGAATTCAAATGATCCATTTTGAGCTCAGATACAGATAAAGATCCATCATTATCTTGGACATTTGCAGTCGGGGGTGAGGTTCAAGGGACGGATCTGAGAGAAAACCCAAGGACAACATGCTCTGGATGCTTCACATGTCCTGCAGTGAGCTCCCACCACTGATTAGAGCGTGCATATTTTAAAGTCTTAATTCATTCATTCATATGAGTTCATTTTTGATTGTGCTCTTTTACAATGATTAACAAGAGCTAAAAAGTTGTAGAAATCAACACAGCTTCTGAAAATCAGAAACTTTTTTTCTTTAAATTTGAGCATTTTAACATTTTTCTATGAGGATTTATTCACTTTAGGAACTTAAAAAAATTGTCTGAAGTATAACGCAAATATAAAGTGAATTACACAACTTTACACATTCACACCTTTTACTAAAAATCTTTTTTCCCCATCACACGCAAACAATTGCAGAAGCCACATACACTTCTTGGTGGTCTTATGAACACTGTGTACGCTGTCTGGGCTGGCTGGGGTAATCCTGGCCTCGACTAAAGTAGCCGTGTGAGCGGACAGATTGTCAGTTGATCATGGCCAGCCGAGAGCCTTATCCCTTATTGGATCGGCCATGGAGGAGGCTTAGGAATTATCTGAGGCCTCACTTAATGTGGAGACGGATCACCACCAGAGAGCCACAGAGCCTGAAAACACGCCGGGCCTGAGGGGAGGGAGAGTTGTGTGTATGAGAGAGTCATAAAGTGGTGTGTGTGTGTGTGTGTGTGTGTGTGTGTGTGTGTGTGTGTGTGTGTGTGTGTGTGTGTGTGTGTGTGTGTGTGTGTGTCAGGATGTTGTTGTAACAGACGTATGTTGGTGTGCTCTCATAGCAACACCATGGCCCACTTAACCTCATCTTGACATAGCTCTCTTCCACTTTCCCTTTTTGATATTTGTAATGTCTTTGCTTTCAGTTCCTCTCTTCTTTCCTTCTAGTTTATTATTTTATAAGTTAGGCTCTCTGTCAATTTCAATTTTGCACAACTTTCTCCTCTTTATTTTCTCTCCCAAGCTGCTCTTGTTATACTAACCCAAGTATCTCATGTCACACCTCTTATACAGATTTTAAAAAAAGTAAAAGTTAACTACAGTTTTTTTTCTTCTTTCGGCTGCTCCCTTCTTCAGGGGTCATCACAGCGAACTGAGTCGCACAAAGACTTAACATTTGTTTTTACGCCGGATGCCCTTCCTGTTGCAACCACAGACCACCGAGCTACCACAGCCCTCTGTGTGGAGCAGAGAGCTGCTATCTAGGGCACCCAGGGGAGCAGATGGTGGGCATTAAAGGCCTTGCTCAAGGGCCTAGAATGGGGCAACTTTGCCTTTTCCACACACATTTGATGATGTCGGTCCAGGGACTCGAACCGGAGACCTTCTGATCACGGGCTCGCCTTCTCTAACCTCTGCGCCACCACTCCCCTAACATCTACAATCTTTCTCTTCATTGTTATTCTCTTTTTTATACCTTCCTCTCTGTAGCCTACAACCTCTTTTCCCGCTGAGAAAGCGTTAAAAGAATTGTGAAAATCTAACTTTTTGTTGAAAACAATGATACAAAGCTAAATGTTTTGATGTTAAAATCTGTTGAATATTGCTTTGTCTTGAAGTTTAACACATTAGCTGAAATCAAAAAGACGAATCAGACTAGAAAGCAAATACACTAGTTATTAACTGGGTCACAAACAGACCTTTATTAGGATAAAAACAGACACGCCTATTCTATCATAAACTGTATTTTTCATATATTTTGCCTTCATGGAAAACAAGGTTCAAATTTGTAAACCCTGAAACAATCTGAAAAGCTTTATTCAAAATTTCTCTTCCTTGCACACTCCGTTAAACATCACTCCATCTTTTAAATAAAAGTGGTTGGGCTCTTTTTAATTAAGTCTTGGTTCCGAGAACAGAGTAACAACGTCATCTCAAGTACTTCTAGCTTGGCTTGGCTTAGCTAGTAAGATAGTATAACAGTGCCTGTCTGGATACTTCAGGTACTCAAAATAGCTCTTTCCTTAATTCCATTCTTGCTCTAAGCTCTTTGGACTTTGAATGCTTTAGGATTCCCTTAAAAGATCTAGAAGACATGGGTGGTTTGACGTATGTTTGCTACTTTTCTTTCCCCGTTGCCACCCCAACCCAAACCTGGATACAAGTATTAAGAAAACTGAAGGGTGGTTGGATAAATCCACTTTGTGCTACTGATCACTGAAGCCAGATTAAGTTGTGTTAAGTCTAAGTGGTACCAGGAGTCACCTTCAGGTCACTGGGATGTGGAGGGATAATGTTAAGGACAGAGGAATTTAACAGTAAAACCAGTTGGGAGCTGCAGCCAAACATTCTGGACATTCAGCAGGTCTCCACTTCTTATCCTATTTATTTATTTTATTTACCCTTTATTTATACAGGCAGTCTCATTGAGCCACGAGAACTCATTTTCAAGAGAGACCTGTTTAGGGAGCAGATGGGGGTTAAGGGCCTTGCTCGGGGACCCAGAGTGGGGCGAATGAGGGTGGATGGAAGTGTGGGTGTTCCACCTTTTCCACCCACATTTTTTTGATGTTGACTGTACCGGGAGGTGAACCTGCAACTTTCCGATTACAGGCCCATCTTCTAACCTCTGTGCCACACAGTAACCACACAGTAACCACACAGTAACCAGTTGAAACCACACAGTAAAATTACCCTGGTATTTAGCTGCTTGAAATATATATATATATATATATATATATATATATATATATATATATACAGTGTTGTTACTGGACTGTAGCTTTATGTTTAACAGATAGAAAAGATTTGCAAATACAGAAATACAACAGTAGCACTCAGGGCTATGTTTAATAGTGAAAGTAAGAGCATTTCCACACACACAATGTGAAGGGAATTCAAGGGATTGGGACTGAACAACTGTGTAGCCTTGAGAAAACCACTAATCAGTGAGGCTAACTGGAAAAAAAGCTTCAATTTGCTAGGGAGCATAAAGATTGGACTCTGGAGCAATGGAAGAAGGTCATGTGGTCTGATGAGTCCAGATTCACTCTGTTCCAGAGTGATGGGTGCATCAGGGTAAGAAGAGAGGCAGGTGAAGTGATGCACCCATCATGACTAGTGCCTAGTCATCAATGCAAGATCTTAGTGAAAAATTAATGCAACACTGGATGGAAATAGATCTTGTGACATTGCAGAAGCTTATAGAAACAATGACACAGCAAATGCATGCTCTAATCAAAGCTAAAGGCGGTCCAACTAAATAATAGTGTGTGACCTTTTTTTTGGTGGCGACTTTTTTTTTGGGGGGGGGCAGGCAGTGTATACCAGTAATACTATAATAGTTTTGGCTGATTGTGAACACCCAGTTGTTGACACCCCACCCCCACCCCCACCCCACCCACCCCCCCGTGGCAGAACGAAGAAGATTATTGGAAATATCTTCTGTCCGTCAATTTTGTGAGCTGGGAAACTTGAAAAATAAGTAAAATACAGACTTCCATTTTGGTGTGTGACTACATCTTTATAATAAAGAAATATTGCTGTCAAAAATTGAGTTGCCTTGTTACAAATCCAAGATGGCTGCCGCTTTACATAAATATATGTCAACTGGCCACCTCAATCATATGAGGAAACTATGGTTTCTAGTTCTTCTTATATTTAAAAATATAGTTTTCTCAAATGATTGGGGTGGATAAAGATTAATCTATGATGGCCAAGGCCACCACTGGCAACCCCCTGGCTCCGCCATTGCACATGGTGGTGGATAAAATTGCTCCCTTCCTTGCCTGGATCTGTTATTCTGCACTGCCTCGGACAAGCAACAGCAAAACCCTACCTCTATTCTACACAATGTAACTCCTTCCTACTTGAAACATTAAGGTTTACTGCATGTCCTGTTCAGTTTTAGTCCAGAAAATCACACGTCTTAAAATCTACAAACATTTATTTTTCAAATCCCTCAGTAACGGAGGACACTGGCGTACCACTTGTTGTAACCTGCATTATTCTGTTCAGGTTGTAAAATAGAAAAAGCTGCAAAGAGTCTGCAAGCAGGTTTGTAGTTTGTTGGTGGAAAAAGCTGAATTTATGACCAACAAACAATGAAGTTCCTGTCACATCTGATGTGTACAGTAACTTTACTTAGACAAAAAGTCCTTTATTGGTTTTACTTTTTTGTTTCTTGTTCTTCATGTTTCTATTCAATGTGTTTAAAAGTGCATTGTTATGATTACAAATAAAGAAAATGCCTCCAGTCAAGGTTAAAAAAAGTTTTTAGTTTGTCTTAAACATGATTTTCAACAACCTCGTAGCAAAATCCCATTCCTACACTATGCACAAACATTAAATTTGTTGTTTTGTGTTGGTTTTTAGGTACAGCACACATGAAAAACAACAGTCAATGAACACTTTTACATTTTAAGAATCTTTTTTTTTTTCATTTATTTGTGTAACAGGGATGAACCTAATGCGTATAGAGGCACTTCAGTATTAGTGTTTCTTACAATCACACGTGATGCTCACACATAGTTTTCAGGAAAACGCCCAAAAGAGGTTTAGTTCCTGGGAGCGATAACTACACCAGATACTCACACATGCACTATTTCCTTTCCTCATCAAGTAATTGAAGGTGAGAAATAATTTCATTATTCTCAGTAAGAGTAATCTGCTCTCTGCTCCTGATCCCTTCATTTCCTACAGTGCTTCTCGACCTGGGAAGCTGTCTCTCTCTCTCACACACACATGCACATGACACAGTCCTTATCACCCGTAGCTATTAACATTATTGGAGTTGTGGATTACCCATCAGGTTCACATATGCTTTACAAAGCCTGATTGTGTAGTTGTCTTCCTTTCACACACAAGTTTACACTTTCTCACACTTTCTCACACTTTCTCACATAGCCTTGTGTGTTAAACATCAGTATGGGTGTGTGGTGATCAGTACAAGAACAGAAACAGACCTTTAGTAGATGATTTAACATACTAGCATCCCGTTTTAGCTGGTATTCCATCTGTTTAATCACAAATGGATTTATAAATTAACACAAACAGCGTTGAAATGCTTTGAAGGATGTGTGAACGCCTGGAAAAAAAGTAATATACGGCTCTGGTGCTCTGTTTTATGGTGGTAATGGTTGGATGTAAGTCGTGATAGATGTTGACCATCCTAAGTTGACAGCAGTATTATAAAAAAAAATTTAAAAGAAAAATCTTCATATTCTGTTATGGCTGCAGAGCAGAGGATCACAGTTCAATGCTACATTACCACCCTCTACTGTTCAGCTTCTTCAGGAGACCCTGCACGTCAAGTGTGCGTTCGTTGTTGGGGAGGGGAGGAGATGAACTGTAATTTCTAAAAGCAATTTCTATTTGCAATTTGTAATTTCTGTCCTGATGCAGTTATGTTTAAGTGTGAACACACAGTTAGGAATGAGGGGTCAAAGTTGAAGGAAGAACTGGTAAAGCACTTACAATACAGGTTTTGTTTTTATCATTAAAGGATGTGGAGGGATGTTCTGCCAAATATAAAACTTTAAAGTGCTGCACCATTACACCTGCTTGTTTTCATTTTTACCCATAAAAACACAAGTAGTTTATACCTTTTGATTGATCTTTAGCTGGGTTTTTTTCCTGATCATATGAAATATATTTGGAAGTTTGTATGTAAATGATTACAGTCCTGGAGCATCTACAGAAGAAGCTGACAATGATTATATACTCTCACCTTTAGAAAGCCACTGGTGACGGAAATTAAAATTAAAATGTTTGTGCTGAAGAACAGCTGTTTGGGAATTATGAATAGTATTCAATCTATTATGCTCATTACCGTATGTTTCAGACTATAAGTTGCCCTTAAAATCCTTTAAGTTTCTCAAAAATCCACAGTGAGATTTATAATCAAGTTCACCTTATGTACCAGTATTCTGGTTGTGCTTAATGACTTCAAACTGATTTGCTGTGGTACACGGCACCCAAAAATCTGTCAAAATGTTTTAGTTTCACTTAATGTGCCTTATAATCCGGTGCGCCGTATAGTCCGAAAAATACGGTAGTTAAAAATAGTCTGTATGTTTGATACCAGCGAGATCTGACGAGATTAAACTATTGAACTTTAACTCTGAATGCTGTTTTAGAGCGTAGGGACACATACATATTAAAAGAATGCTAACTTGATGTTGGATTTGAACTTTTAACCTTTGTTGATAAAAAAAAGTAACAACAGCCTGCACGTTTACTTCCATGAAATGTCACATATTTGCATTAAGTTTATAACAAACAGCCTGAGATAAGACCCAGAGCTGCTCTTGGTGCACTATACAATCACCACATTAACCTGAGTGCCTCTTGACAGTGGAAAGTTTTCTGTGCTACAATCTCCTCGCCGAAGAGAAACGAACAGTTGAAATTTAAAATGTCACCGTGGTTCAGCCGTACAAGCCTTGACACTCTCTTAACACAGTTTAGCTACTGTGACTGTCATTTTTTTTTTCCTATTGGGGAAAAGGAATATTTGGACATTTTATCAATAGGCATTATTAAATCCTGCTTGCTTGAGCTAATCTTGGCGGACCGGAGCGAGGGGAAAGAGAGAGAGTCGGAAAAAGGTTGAATAAGAGAGATAGACGCAGAGAAGGAGAGTGGGAGAGCAGTGATGTCTGCCCCACGAGGTGATGAGAGACCGCCTGTAAGCCGCTTATTATATCGACAACCACCTTTTCTTTCTCCTCCTCTAACCCTCCCCGGTTTTCCCTCTTTACCTCGCTCATTTTCATCCGTCTCCCTCGCTTACTTGCTTTCGCCAACTTATTCTATATCCCCTCATTCTTCTTCTTCTTTTTTTTTCCCCCTCACTAAAAACTTCAGTGTATAAACCACACACCGGCTCGTGCGTGCATATAGAAACACGCACACGAGGCAAACCTTTTTGTTCAAAGCCAGAAGCAGAAAGCCGAAGTTTTATTCAAATGAATGTTTACTTCTTCCACTGCCAAGATGTGTGTATTTGTCTCCAGTTGTACGTGTGTGTGCGTGTGCAAAGAAAGAGGGGAAATAGTTTGAAGCATGCAAGTGTGTGTTTCAGTGTGTGTTGCATGCACGGCAGAAGGAGAAGGGCTGACTGTAGGTGATAAGGCAGACAGGCCTGCACACTGTGATTATCACACACTGGACCCCCTGTCTTACACACACACTTGCTCCTATACTTGCATACACAATGGCCAATGAGAGAGTGTGTTGCAAGGATTTAGGATAGACAGATGGACGAACAGACAGAGAAGCCTTGGATCACAAGCAAGGTGGAAACCACAAGAGAAGCAAATGAACACAGACTGGAAACTACAACACTTCTCTTTATGTTTCACCGACTACTCATTGTGCCTATTTAGGCTTTATATCCGTTTTATTGTCCTCTGATGTTTAGACATGACAATCCAGGTCTGCCTTCGTACCAAAGAGGCTTTGTAAATGAAAACATGTTGCTAAATTAGGATCAGATGTGAAACGGTCTCCATTTTGATGTCTTTGATTTAGGTGTGTGGCCTTCTGAAGAGGTGATGGCTCATTACTGTCTGCAGAAGCGTCACATGTTCAAGTGAGTTATTTTTAATTGTTGTATTTTTTTCCACTTTGTTGTCAAAAAATTAATACCACATTTTCGGACTATAAGGCACACTTAAAATCCTTTAGATTTCTCAAAAATCAAAAATCCGGTGCACCTTAATTCTGGTTGTGCTTACTGACCTCGAACCAATTTTATTTCTGTTTTACAACTGAACAATGTTGAGAGTTATTGTGCATGAGTTGAATAAAGTTTGACTTATCTGACTGTTTGGTTTTGCTAAACGTGCCTTATAATCAGTGTTGCCAGATCTCGCAATAGAAACAACCAACCAGCTCTATGAAAACAAACCCAAAACAAGCCCAACTGGCAACCCACCACATTGTGTAAAACAGAGGCCATTTTTAACCAGTATAAACATACATTTATTATGGTCTTACACATAAACAACAGCAAAATTATGCTAAACACTTTGAATAACATACTTTTAAGCTCTGATATAAAAAAAAAATACATTTTGCATATGTACATTTTTTTCTACGTATTTTTAAAAACAAAACATCCTGACATCTGCGTGTGAGTGGAGCCCCCTAGTGGTTGGCCACAGGATGAGTGTTTGTGGTGCGCGTCCACAGACGTATTTGTAAATGTCTATGTGTGTCTGTGTGTGCCTGTCGCCTCGCCAACTTGGGCGGGAGCAATAAACAGGGAACGGGGGCATGGAAGGGACAAACTACCTACTACCACTCGTCTTTGCTTTATTGTGCGGAGCTGGGAGATAACCAACTAGTTTCACTCGGAAAGAAAGTCAAGCCCAAATAAACAACTTCACGTTCAAAACAAGCCCAAAAAACAGCAACCCACGACTTACAAGATTTGCAAGCGACTTTAGGAAAAAACAAGCCCAAGGTCACTTATAATAAGCGGACTTGGCAACTATGCTTATAATCCGGTGCGCCTTATAGTCCGAAAAATACGGTAAGTGCCAAAATAATGCAAATCAACAACTGTGATTTACAGCACAGCTTTTGCTCCTAAATACACTGATAGTGTTCTTGTGATATTCTCTTAATGCATTTTAACTGTTCTGTAAATTATTACCAGAAATTTAAATCTTCTCTGTAACTTTCTTGAAAATGTTTAAAGTTGAGGCCTGGTTGGAATTTGCGCTGGATGCCTGGCGCGCCTCGCTGCGTTGTTTTGCGCTGCTCTTTTTAGCGGCTGTTGTCTGCTGAGCGTTAGGCCCGC
>NC_056498.1:58651318-58658108 GCF_014905685.2 Nematolebias whitei | reverse complement strand
ATGACTTGTCTTGGTGGCCTCATGGTAAGTGACACACACACACACACACACGCACTTTTCTTGGAAATAAAAGGTTTGGCTTCTCACATAAAACTAATCGTCACCGATCGATGCGCACGCGGCATGGCGTACAGTGTCCTTCATTCAAACACTATCACTCACTTCTTGTGTGCTGGAATGTGCATTTGTGTCTGCCAGCCTTCAGGTGTATTTACATGCAAACACTTTACTTACATAAAATTAATTAGTTTAGTCTCTTCAGTTTCGTGTTTACAGCGGTAATGAGGGAGCACATTGTGTAGCTCCTAATTGGTTGCATTCTTCCCGGATTCCGAGTCAAGAACTGACTGATCTTTTCATCATGAAATGACTCGATAGAAAAGAAGGCGCATAGTTTTGGAAGGTTTAATGTTTGGAAAAACACTCGTCTGTGTGAAAACCACAATCGGAGTAATTGCGGTGCAGCTGAGCAGCAATACGTCCTCCTGTTGGTGTCCTCGCAGTTTTGATAGATATACTAACGTTATCTTAGAAGCTGCACAGCGTTGGTGTTTTTCATACACAAACGTCCACACAGATTCTCTGATGCACTGCAGCCTGACAGCTGTAGGGTTTATTAGTCTGAAGGGCCCCTCCACATTGCAGGATTCGGTTTCCCATCGATCTGTTGAATGCCAATGTGTGTGAGCGTGTGTGTGTGTGTGTGTGTGTGTGTGTGTGTGTGTGTGTAAAATGCCTGGTTTTATCTCTTGGCAGTCAATACACCATGTTTTGACATTGGTGGCCTGAGATGCAATCCTTCCTTCACACCTCTCCTCCTCCTTCCTTCACCAGTCATTAACACCATGTTCTCCACATTATCTTGTTTATTAAATATTGTATACATATTTCATTTCGTCACCCCTTTCATCTTTTGCTTTCCCTTTTTTTTTTTAATAAACATTTGTTTCTAGCTTCACTGTGCCCCTACTGGGGCTATAATAGTTGCCATGTCTGTAAAATTTAATTTCCCTCTGGGATTAATAAAGTATGTTTTAATTGAATTTGAATTGGATTGAAATCTCTCGTTAAAGACACCTATATGCCTTCATCAGTGGAGGCTAGTAGGAAGGCTCATGAGATGTTTGCTTTCAGAGAATCTTTTGGTTTATAAAGTCTGTCAGCCTTTCAGGCAGTAAGGCTTAGTATTAGATATGAAATAACCTGTATTAAACCCAAACCGTTATATTTAATTAAAAAAAACAATACATTTAAATTGCATTAACTTTAAAACCCTAATCTAACAGATTTATCAGCATCAGAGCTATTGATTCATTACAACTTGGTGTCTGTAAAGATTTCAATGATTCAAGGTTATTTATTTGTCGTACACATCACATGTGGTACATGTGGTGGAACGAAATTGTGTACACAGGGTCTCGGTTACATCCAACCAATGTATTGAACTGTAAAAGAAAAACAGTAATAAGATCTAAGATATGAACTAAGAAAAATGTTAACTAAAAGTACACTAAGAACTAGTACCATAAAAACAATCCACCGAACAGCAGCACGAACATGAGTCTGTGTGAGCAGTTGAGCACGGATGAACACAGTAGCATGAAACAGATCAGCAGCAACATGATGTGATTCTTCAGTGATTGTTCTGGTTAGAGATTCATGAGTCTAACAGCCTCAGGGTAGAAGCTGTTCCTCAGTCTAGTGGTTTTACACTTAATGCTCCTCAACCTCCTTCCTGAGGTGAGCGGGGCAAAAAATGTGTGTGCTGGGTGAGTGGGGTCCTTCATGATGCAAGTGACCCTCTTCCTGCATCTAGAGGTGTAGATGTAGTGTATGGAGTACATCCTGGACAAGGGCACTTAAAGACAAATGATTATCAACGCTCATGCCTAGGGCCAATTTAGTTTGCAATAAAAAATAACATGCATATTTTTGGATTGTGTACTCCAAGGTGTTCCCAGGCCAGCCGAGAAACAAAGTCTTTCCAGAGACACTGTCTCCAGTGTGTCTTGGATCTTCTCAGAGGTCTCGTCCCAGTTGAACATACCCATAAAAACCTTCCTAGGGAGGCATCCAGGGAGCATCCTTACCAGATATTGTACAACCTCAATTGGCTCCTCTCGATGTGGAGGAGCAGCAGTTCTACTCGGAGTCTCTCCAGGAAAACTGAGCTTCTCACCCTATGTCTGAGGGAGAGTCCAGCCACCCTACAGAGAAAACGCATTTTGACCACCTATATCCACGATCTCCTTCTTTTGATTACTACCCAGAGTTTGTGGCCATAGGTGAGGGTGGGAATGTAGATATGCTGGTAAACAGAGAGCTTCGCTTTGCAGCTGTATTAAATAAATTACAACCAAATGCAGTTTTCAGCAATTAGCCTTGCCTACTGGACTTGCTGTAACTTTTCACTGTGCTTTCTTTGTAATTGGACAAAATTTGTAGCTTGCTGAAATGCACCATAAGAACTCATTTGTAGCAAAAAAATGTTTGCTGCTTTTGTTACAGTAATCCCTTTACTCATACATTTTTCTTTATACTTCAGCAGAAATCACAAATGATGTTATAGTTCTCTGCATTGTTGAATCTACGATTTGATGGATTTGAGGATGTTTCACTTGGATTTACCAACACAGTGCCTACTTGCTCTTACTTTGAGTTATGCAGACCCACATTCTTTAACCAAATTTGACAGCCTGACACACACTTGCTGTTGTAAAAGAAAAGGCATCCGTGAAGAAAATCTGCGTTAAAAGATGGGGTGCTAATCGAGCACACACCTCTCTATCTACATCTCCCTCACACACAATGTAAGGCAAAAGCTCTCCATTCTCTCGTCTCCCTCCTTCTCTTTCCTCTTCGTCTTTTGCAGTCTGCTCTGCAAAGTTATATGAAGGGCATCAGGCAGGCCTGGCGAGCCGAGTGCAGAGTGACAGCGGCGAACGGAGTGATGGCTCGGTCTGATAAACACCCAGCGTCAAATGAAAAGACTCTACGCTTGCCATCATCCCCTGTCACAATGCAATTACTGAACAGAGTGATAGCAAGATAGCAGCCCCCACCGCTAGCCGCAATGATAAAAGTATTGACTGATTTGATTGAATGATTAAAATAATGCAGACATAAAAATGGGGTGAAGATAGAGAGGGAAATGGCAGAGAGGAGAGGGAGAAATGGAGAGAAAGGGGCAGGGCTGCCAGGAGTGAAGCTTTGTAGATATGGTTATGTCATTATTGTCTGTGTGCGTTCAGATGTTTGCTTCATCTAAGAGTGCTTTTGGGTTTGTTCTTTTGTTCTGTGTTGTTTAATTTCTCTGTCTCTTTCCTGTCTCTCCCGGCTCTCAGGTTGCCATTTCTGCTGACGTGAAGGAAGTTCTGCTATCAGATGGGAATGAGAAGTCCATTCAGAGTATCCTTTTATCGTCCTCTCTCTTCTTTCTGTCTCTCCATCTTTGCCTCAGTCCCCTAACTCACATATATTCACAAGCGATTGTATGAATTAGTTTCTGCAAATACATAGTTTTTTTTTATTTTTGAGACAGTTTAGTGTTTGATTGCACGTTCCTTTGAATAAAAATCTCCCATGCATCCATCCATGTGCTGTAATGTAATATATATATGTATATGTATATATATATATATATATATATATATTTTTTTTTTTTTTTTTTTTTTTTTTCAAATTGTGAAGGATTTTATTGTATTTGTACCTGAACTGGAGGATTTTCTTTTATGTTCTCTCATAAGAAAGAGATTAATTGCGATTGACAGGTTGATCAGCGGAGTCTCTGCAGTGATGCTTTCACTGCACCTGTTTGTCATGGCAAGCAGCAAGAACTAAGAAAACAGGCAAATTTATTGCTTTACTAATCAATATATGTTCTTACCCTTAACACGTAGTTAAAACTGAGTTAGGTGTATTACAGTTTAAGCTGTAATTTGTTGCAACAGATTGTTCTATTTGTTTCACTGAGTTTTGGGCACATGTGCCTGAACCTTTAACAGCTGAGTGTGAGCATGTGTTTAGGTTTGGTTCATTTGTCATGTGCAGATCCACGCACCCGTAGAGTGGGTGTACAGTGTAGGTGCAAAAAATGTTACAACAAAGACAACAGGAACAAAAAAAGAGCAAGTCGAAGCGGCGCACGTGACGTCACTGACGTTTACTGAAAATGACACCCCAGGATCACGATCTGCACTTATACATCATTGCATTAGCATTCTTATCCAATAATTTGTGAGAAAAGATTAAACATGTTAACAATAATGTATGTTACGTGATCCTTAAATGCAGTTTTCCACTGGGCAGAACAGTGACAGATTAAATGCTTCAGCCTTAAGTCTGAAAATGCCTTTTTCTGAAGAAGAATAGCCAACCATTGCTTTCACCTTGTGGCAAAATCAGAAGATGGGGCACCTACCAATCCTAGCTGCCACAATGCCAAGTTAAGAGCACAGTAATTGCCATCCTGTCAGATTTAGGGTGAGACTTTATCTAATGCTAAGGCTAGAGTTGGAGCTTGATGTGTTATTTTAGAAGCAGGAACAATAAAGATTTGTTTGAAATGCTGTTTTGTGTCTTTTAGGCCTATAATTATTATTTTTAAACACATTTTTAGGTGATTTTTTTTGGGCAACATAATTTTTTTTCAGGGGATTATTGATCAGCTCTCAGTGTTATAAATACCTCTTTTTTTATTCTCAACCAATTTGGTACTTCTCTGTTGCCTTTTATTTTCCATTATCTTTGAGAATTTCTGTTTTTTTTTCCTTCCTCCAGTCCTTTTAGATCTTGTTTTAATCAATGAACAGCTACAAAGATGTGAAAAAGAAACTTGTTACATTTGGTTCACAAAAGAAGGAAATATAAATACACATTTTTCTCCCATTGACCAGTAAGGCTCCTCCAAATTTAGCTCAGCTCACAATATCTCTGTCTCAGCTCGCTACAATGCTCCTTTACAGATGACAATAAGAGCAAACAATAACAATATGGAGACTGTAAAACACACACTTGGAGGATACACAAACAATATTCCATTGACCGACTGCTTTGTTTCCCAGAACAAACGCATTGGAAGAATTATAAATGAAATCATAGCGAAAATGGATCAAATACACACGGAAAGAAAAGAGGGGGCTGAGAAAAACCCAATTTCTTCTTGGCTCAGTGAAACTGGACCATTCACAGACTGTAGACACTTTATGGTATTTCCTCTTGTTGAGGAAACTCTTGGTCTGAGCCTTGTGCTAATGGCCTCTGTTTATCTCTCATGGCTTTATTTTGCAACAAGTGTTAGAATGGAAAGCGATGGCACGTTGTGATAGGGTTCAGAGAGGGTTTTACCGTGAAATAGATGAGAAGATATGAGGGAAAAAAGTTAAGAACAGATGACAATTACTGCATATGAATCAAGAGGATAGATTTTTTCCTCTTCTTTGAAGTTGTTGACCTCATTTAGTGTCCAAAACACACACACACACACACACAAATGCAGGCAGAGAGTGGAGAGCAGAAACTCTGTTCCTCTGACCTTGAATACTCATGTTGAAAATCAATTGAAATGTTCCATTAAGAATGATTGATGCATGTCATTGCTTGCTGCCTGCCTGCCTCAAGTGATGGAAGCAAATGTCTTTCCACTTTAATGTTCAATAAGGCTCAAATCTTTATTTGATTTTTTAAAACTTTTTATTGCTCTTTGTGTTTTCATGGGGACACGCACGCATTCATGTGCATGTGAATCTGCTGAGCCCAACGGTGCACCAGTAAGGAGATCACCGAAAGCTTTGAGTGTCCAGTTTCTGTGTGTTCACTGTTTATGCTAAAAGCCCTCTGTGCGTACATATTTGTGTTTCTGTCTGTGTGACCTCTTAGAGCTTTGATTGGCTTTCCAGCTATCAATTTATCTATCAGTTCATCACACACTCCTGCGCTCACCGTCCAGCTCTCTTGTCTTCTTTCAGTCAATTGGATTTGTCTCAGCTCTTTGCCGGCCTTAAAGACAAGAAAATCCTAATTGAATTGCTTTGCAACTCCAGTAGCCACTGCATTAATAGAGAACTTGACATCAATCAACCTGCTTTTGTGTGTCTTCATCTGTGTGTTTGTGTGTTAGTGGGACGGTATGTTTTTTTTTTTTTTTCCATTTGTGGTTAAAAGCCTTTCCATTGATCCAGCAAGAAGCAGCTGTGATCAAGCTCCCTGTCCCCGGGGATCATTTCTGCTCACTCATGCTTTCTCCATGTGGGTGTCTGCCATACTTTGTCTTTCCAATCTTTCTTTATTTTTACATCTTTTGATATTGCTTTTAGCAACATGAAACTCACCGATTACAACGGAATTAAACAGAGGAGCTGTTTTCAGCCACCGATTAGTTGGATGATACTGTAGGTGATGTGTGCCAAACACGATTCACCCTGAATCCTTTAACTCTTTTTTTTTTTTAAATAAGTAAAATGAATGTTTTTAATACTTTGTGCAGATGTTTGTGTGTTTTTTAGATTCCTCTGTTAGCAAAACACTTTTTTATTTTTTAATATAAATTAAAATTAAATTTTGTGTGTCGGATAATTCAGTTTTAGTAGAAATGTTCAAATCCGTACATCCATATATACATCCATCCATACATTAATCCATCATCCATACATCCATCCATACATACATACATACATATGTCCATACATACATACATACATACATCCATACATACGTCCATCCATACATCCATACATACGTCCATCCATACATACATACATACATACACACATACATACATACATACATACAT
>NC_056498.1:58639503-58651308 GCF_014905685.2 Nematolebias whitei | reverse complement strand
ATACATACATACATACACACATACATACATACATACATACATACATATATACATACATACATACATATATACATACATATATACATACATACATACATACATACATACATACATACATACATACATACATATATACATACATACATGCATACATACATACATGCATACATACATTCCCTCCTTCCAGTCTGTCCCACCATGGGATTTAAATAACTATATTTGCAAAACTGTAGTTGCAAGAAGTCTTAAAACTTTTCTTTACAGTGACGTATCTTAAAAATTTCCAGTCGTGATTTCCATGTCTGTAATGAATCAATCTGCTCCCTAAACAGGTCTCTCTTGAAAATGAGTTCTCGTGGCTCAATGAGACTACCTGTATAAATAAAGGCTAAATGAAAAAAAAAAAGAAAATGAATCCTTGACCGTGATGCTTCAGATGTCCGAAGGTTGATGGAGAGAAACAGGCAGGCTGGAAAGTTTGGGTCAACACATGTATCTGCAAGGTGAGGAAAAAATGTTTTCACTTCTGCATTGGGCTTTTTGTTACCACCTCACTTCTATTTGGCTCAAATTTTTTTTGTCTTGAACATTTTTGAATTCAGTAATCACCCCTTTTTTTAGTATTTCGTATTTTTGGCACCACTTTATTCAAGATAGTGACTCTTTAGTGAATGATTTTTGTTTTGCTTCATGTGAAAGAAATATTTTCTCCTAAAGAACAGTGTTAAAGTGAAACACTGTGTTGGGGGGGGGGGGGTAGAATGTTAAATGACTGGTACATAATGGTATATATAGTGTACTCCTACTCCTATAACAACCTTAACAAGCTTCAGATAAATGCCATATTTTGACCTGTGCACTGTCTTTTGCTCATTTCGTGCTTAAAATATTTGTAATTACAATAAACATTTTAGATTCCTGCACCTCGTCCTGAACAGTATTTGCAGTAATCGTTAGCTGACATTTGCAAACAGTGGAGTTGTTTTTATTAAGTTCATCTCATCATTAAATGGCTGCGGTGATTTTAACATACACTATTCTAGTGCGTAAATGTCATATAAATTATGCACACGCAGGCTAAAATACACAATGGAATCCAACAGATTCAGAAAAAAGTCCCTGTAAAAACCTTCTTAAACAACGTGCTGTAAAGTTAATCATTCAAGTGCAAAGTCTATTTTTTGTGCATGGGATTATCAAAGAAATGTGCCCCTTTTAGATAAGGGTCGCTCGTCCAGAAAACACACACACACCTCATATGTAAGGACAGGCTGAAATGAAGTTAATTGTTGTCCCTGTCTGGAAAAACGAAGCATTTTCCAATGACTGCCTGTTTTGCTCCCCTACCTCTTATATTTCCATCTCTCTGTCTCGCTGTTTCTCTCTCCTGCACATATTTACATGAGTGGTAGATGGAGTGAAAAAGTAAACGTATAATTAGGCTACATTACTTTGATTGTTTTCTTTTCAGATTATGCCTGCTGTCATCTCCGCGCTGCAAGAGAGGGCGAAGGGCATGATGCGATTGTACAAGGGGATGGATGGGGAGGGGCATGTCGTTGGATGCCGTTTGCACATTCATGCATGTGTGCGTGTGTGTCTGCGTGTGTGTGTGTGTTGGGAACCCCCCGCTGCGAATTGAGATTGTATTTCTAACAGGGCCTAATGTTTTGTTTACTGAGTGTTAAAAATGCCTAATTAATAATCCCTCAATTTGTCTGACAGTGTGAAAGAGAGAAAGGAAAAGTGGTGAAGAAAAAGCGATCAAGAGGAAAAAAAAAAAAAGTCTGCCGCATCAGCCGAGCTGTAACACAATTTAGAGTCACACTGCAGCGAGGAAAAATGTAAAACATTAGCAGCTAATGTAGCCTACTGCAGGAAGAATAATGGGTCTCACTAACCAAATTAGTCCTTTCAAAAAACTTTAAGAAAAGTGATATTTGTTTTACAGATTGTTACGTACACAGAAGTATTGAAATATTAAAGCCTATAAATGAACATGAACTTATTGTTGTGGTAGCTGAGACTCATTCCCAACGTAGGCTCAAAGCACTAACTGATTACACTTTATCTGTTTGGTTATTCCTTCAAGGAATTCTCAGACTTTTAAGTTAAATGTTTTAAATTTAGATGACAACAGATTGTGACTGGATCACAACTGGTGAACACAGTCAGTAATGGAGAAACTGACTGGGCTCAAAGCGCCGTGGATCGCTAGCTGATAGTTAAAAATATTAATGGCACAGCTTTAAACTGTAAAAAAAACTGTAAAAACTAAAGAGTACCAGTTATTTTTTATTTTCTTGCTCAAATGCGGAACTGAACAAATGGGACAGTTGTCTAAAGATCAAGTTTAGAGGACTTGTGAAAGCAGGCAGTTGTAAATGGTGAACTCTGGTTCAGCTTGTAGTTCCAACCTGTGGCTAAATGGAAGTTTTTGTAGCACTTATGGGACATCTGTCAGCTGAGGAATTACTGTTTTACGTCTGAACCAATTACCTCAGTGAAGAGAAGAAATAAATTGTTTGAATACAAGTAAGCAAATAATGTACACCAGGTTATTTAATTTGTGGCCTGCGGGCCACTTCTAGCCTGCGGGTGACTTAAGTCTGGCCCGCTGATGATTTCATAAATATAAAGAAAAACAATCAGAAAATATCCATGAGAGAGACCTTAAAACAATTGAAGTGGCAAATTATTTTAGTCAGCTAAACAATTCTGTTACATGCCCATCTCAATATTCTTTATTTTCATGAGCAAACAGAAGAAAACTTTGAGAAGAGCCCCCTCCCCACTGTACGCGTGCCCAGTGTCGCACAATGCCCAGTGTAGATGAACATATGCTGTATATATTCATAAATTAAACGGATTATTTCATTTTTCTGGACTGAATAATGTCGTGCATTGAATTATTAAAAATGTAACATGAGACGTTAATTTTCTTTGACCCATCAAAATGAACGTGGTCATTTATTTACAGAATCAAAATTTAACATCACACATTTACATTAATTTGGCAAATGATTTCAACAACAACAGGTTAAAACAATCAGCTTTACAAACAGGAAAATCATCCGGCCATGATTTTCCGTTGCTTCAAGCTTCACAACAGACATTTCTGAAAATATCTGGAATGATTTGCTAGCAGAATAGAAGAGTTTAAAGATGGAAAATGAAGTTTATCTTGAGAGAGATGGGTGAGGGAATTTGTCTGTTATAACCAGAACAACACGCTCCTTTGGACCAGCTTAACCCAACGGTACGCTTTGCGGTTGAAGATCGACTTTTTACCTTTCTGAAGATATGTCAGTTCCGGCGTAAAGTTCCACTTCAAGCCACTTTTCAGCGTCTCCGTAAGGATAGTAGGGAACCGTTCGGAGTCGTGAGATCATCCTGAACAGACTTCTTCATAATTCCTCTGAACTTCTCTTGTTCAGCTTAGTCGCAGATGTCCTGAGCATTCTGAACTCTGCTGCTCTCGGAACCAACTCACAGCATTCTCTCAGCGTTCTCCTGAGCGTTCTTCCCAGAACTACTCAGAACTTCTCAGAACCTCAGAACTTCAGAACTTCCTCCAGCATCCTGAATTCCAGCATTCTGAACTCTGGAACTGCTCTCAGAACCGCAGAACTACTGTCTCCGTGAACTAGGAAGTGTTGCACCTTTTAAAAGAGCTCACTTCCGGTTCATTTGAGAACTTTCTGATTGGTCGATGGACCAAAACAGAGGTGTGTTTTGTGATGTAAGAGGTTATTAAGAGTCAAAGAAAAAGATTAAGATTGTTTAAGAACAGACAGAAGATATTATGAAGAACTCAGACTTCGTGGAGTCAATTCTCTAGTATCTTGCTGTAAAAGTTAAACATGACATTTCTTTTTCAGTAAACTTGCAGTTGACCGAGACTTGACCTTTGACCAACTTACACAACTTGCTCATTGAAGACAGAAAATCAGACAATGCATCATTAACCTGATTTCTACTTTGAATGAGGATTAAAATCACTAATACTGTTTCACAGTTGATTTAAAAATGAGTAGTTCACTTCAACATCTAAAAATGGTTTTGAACTAACACACTTTGATTATCAAACATTTGTAAAATAGTAATGATAATAGAAAAGAGAGTGTTCTTTCAATTGATCAGTGCAGGACACTTAAAAAGTCTTCTGGATGGACTTGATTTGTGTTTCTGGACTCAAATCAATGAAATACAGTTCTTGTTCCAGGAAGGCCCCTCAAGGCCAGATTTGACCTGAGGCCTAGTTCACTACACCAGCGACGGACTGTTTTGTATGCAACACCAATGTATTAAATTCCCCTTCTTCATCCCTGATCTGGTTTAATGGCCTTTTCTTTTTCTTTTTTTTTTGCCAAGAGGCAAGTGATCTCTTCCTCCTCGTGCGTTGATGCCATGACTGAAATTGTGAGAAATGAAGGAATTTGTCATGAGAGCATTAAAATCAGGCCCAGAGTGCCTAATCAGGAGTCTGGAGATTTCCTGGTGGGCCGGTCTGATGTGTGGGATGCAGGGTCGGCGCTCCTGTTTTTTTTTTTTTTTTTTTAGTTTTTATAACTTTTTGTTAACAACATATAAACACAGAACACCGCTGCCACTGCTCCTGGGCTGCCAGCTGCCTCTACCCAGGGCCACTGGCAGCTCTCTTTTTTTTTTTGCCACCCGTAGGCGCAACCTCAGTTTGTCCCACAGGTAAATGCCCCTTGCCTGCGGAGCTGGTCTGCAGCCCATCATGGTGTACAAGAGCCAATACATCCAAGTATGTGGGAGCCTTTACACAACACAATGCTAGGCCAGGCCAAGCATCACCTTGAGACTACATTCTTCAGTGAGGATACTTAATGCTAAACCACTCAGTGCTTTCAGCCTTATATGTACCGGGAACAACCTCTGACTCGTGGAGTCAGTTTACAGCCAATAACAGAGACTTCAAAATAAATTCTAAAGCAAACTGAACAGGACATTATCAAGAACAACCCATTTCCACAACCAGAAACATCATAAACAGTCAGAAACATTGCACATATAATGCAATTTCCACAACGCTACCCAGCATGCTTTGCAGCTCATACAGTCTCTTTGGGATTCTCACAGAGAGAACTTTGAGAGTTTGGAGGAAAATAGAATAAAGTTAGATTGAGGCACACATCCTCACTTTAATCCGTGCCCTACAAATATCTTTTTTTTTAGTTAATATTGTTTAATTATAAGAACTAAATTAGCAGAAACAAGAGTTGCAAGGCTGCGCGCTCTTTTTCTCTTTCTCGCTGTGAGTTCTGATAAACATCATATCAGTGTGCGGTCGCCCATGAGCCAGATTAAACAACAGATTTATTACTGAGGGAGTATTGATGATGATGCACAGCAGCTTTGCAGTTAGTTTGAACAATAGTTAACCAGAAATAGGATGGATTAATTAATTTAATTCATTATAGTAAATTACACGAAGATGTGCGACACGCATCACGCTCACTGTCAGCCCAGCTGAGTTCTGTTCCGCCTCTTTTGATTCCACTCAAAGCTCACATCTGAGCGGGACGTGGATGCTTCACCTGTGATTTATGAACCGTTTGAGGAAGAACTGGTCTGTGCAGCCATTTCATTGTAAATGAGAACTGGTTCTTAATGGACCCACCATTAACTATAATGTTGGTCATTCAGCGAACATCAAAAATTGTCAACATGTTTTTTTATTTTGAAAAGTGAAAAGATTTGGCCCATCAGAGATGGCAGAATAATATTTATGTTAAATAGGAGACATAATGTGTCATTTTTGTTTTTAATATTGTTTCACTTTAGAACATTGCTACTTTTTGCAAGCAAATTAATGTTGAAATGTGATTTCTTTGAATTACACTTTTGGGTTGTGTTGCATTTATGATTCAATGCAGCAAACTGAACAAATTTAAAAGATGACCGATCGTTGTCGTACTTGGTTTATTTTCATAATGACTAATTGCTGGATGGATGTCCAGCCCCTGAGCTGTTGGCTTTTAGTAACTGTGCCCCCCTGAGCAATTTGGTTGATTTACACTGAACAAAAATATAAAAGCAGCATGTCCTGCCTGCTTAATAATCCAGGTAGTTAAAACTAACAAGGTTGAGTCAGTTCCTCTGGACAGATTCTTCTTTGTTGATACGTTTCATCTTTTATCCAAACGATATTTTCAGTCAAATTGAAGAAGTATTTTGGATAAGAGACGAAACGTATCAACAGAGAAGAATCCACCCAGAGGACCTGACTCAACCTTGTTAGATATAAACACAATATTTTTGTTTTTGCTCCCATTTTTCGTGACCTGAACTCAAAGAAATAAGACTTTTTGTACACAAAAGGCCTTTTTCTCTCAAATATTGTTCACAAATCTGTGTAAATTATTTAGTGAGCACTTATTTGCTAAGATAATCCATCCACCTCACAGGTGTGGCATATCAAGATGCTGATTAGGCAGCATGGTTATTGCACAAGTGTGCCTTAGGCTGACCACAATAAAAGGCCACTCTAAAATGTGCAGATTTATCACACAGCACGACACAGATGTTGCAAGTTTTGAGTGAATCATTAGATTTGTTAAGAATATGTTGTAAATCAGTGATGTAACATAAATAATGATTTTCTTACTGTTATTATATTTATGAAGCCAGTAGATTTGTATAACAAGAGTCTTAGAGAATGATCCGAACCTAAAAAAATGGGAGAATAGAAAAGTCTGGGCGATGAAATGAAACCTGTATAAAGGTGGGCTTTCTGTGTGTGTGCGTGCGTGTGTGTTCACAAGGTATAAATGTCAAGTGTCATGTCAGAAGCTCCTTGGCTTTACCTCACAGACGACATGTCTTCCTCTCCGATGCTTTCTCTGAGTCTCCGCTGAGGCAGAAAAACAGTGGGGGTCACTGAGAGTGAGGTGTCAGACGGCAAGAAGCTCAAAGTGGTAAAGAGAGAAAGAGCAGCGAGGAGGAGGAGGAGGAAGAGAAGGCGAAGACAAAGAGCGTTTGTTCCATGCGGTGTTTTATCAGTGCTGGCTGTCTTCTGTCACCACGCGGGCAAACTAAACTTTTTGTCTGTTGTGTGTGTTACAGGGTGGTCAGGTGGGACAGTGAGGTGGATATTTCAGCGCTAGAAGGTCATTTTGATATCATCATGTGTGCAGACTGGTAGGTTCAGACACACACACGGGCAGACTCAGGTATTTATCTCAGTGTGTGTGCGTTTATGACATTTATTCTCACTTTTGCATGACAGTCTTTGCACAGCCCCCTGCCAGGTCCCGGACCTTCCTCTGCCTTTGGACACACACTCTCTCTCTTTCATACACACACACTCAGATTTACTGTATGCTCTGATGCCCGCATGCCTCCATTTTACACCAAATTGCCTCGTTTTCATGCTTAGCTTCCTGGCAAATGGATGACTTAGGCAAATTGCAAATAATTGCACCTTGACAAGAAAGGAGACTCTGTAAGATAAAAGAAGAGTTGAGGACGGAGGGGTGGAGGGAGAAGAAGACACTGAGATGGAAATGGAGATAAAGCAAAATAAATGATTAGTCCATTGATTATGGAAATACAGATGTTATTTATTGTTGTTTTACTTTTTGTTAACAAAAATAGTTTGCAACACATAACTATAAAGGAACATGAGCTCAAAAGGACAGTTTTTGTAGCAGGTCTGCAACGTCATTTCAAAATAGTTTGCTTTGTTTGGTGAATCTCTGAAACTTTGTCTTAAATTAAAAATAGTCCAACAAATCCTAAATTACACTACCTTGCCAAAAGTATTCGCTTACCTGCCTTGACTCGCATATGAGCTTAAGTGACATCCCATTCTTAATCCATAAGGTTCAATATGATGTTGGTCCACCCTTTGCAGCTAGAACAGCTTCAAACCTTCTGGGAAGGCTGTCCACAAGGTTTAGGAGTGTGTTTATTAGGATTTTTGACCATTCTTCCAGAAGCGCATTTGTGAGGTCACATACTGATGTTGGATGAGAAGGCCTGGCTCTCAGTCTCCGCTTTAATTCATCCCAAAGGTGTTCTGTTGGGTTGAGGTCAGGACTCTGTGCAGGCCAGTCAAGTTCATCCACACCAGACTCTGCCATCCATGTCTTTATGGACCTTGCCTTGTGCACTGGTGCACAGTCACGTTGGAAGAGGAAGGGGCCGGCTCCAAACTGTTCCCACAAAGTTGGGAGTATGGAATTGTCCAAAATGTCTTGGTATGCTGAAGCAGTCAGAGTTCCTTTCACTGGAACTAAGGGGCCAAGCCCAGCTCCTGAAAAACAACCCCACACCTTAATCCCCCCTCCACCAAACTTTACACTTGGCACAATGCAGTCAGACAAGTACTGTTCTCCTGGCAACCACCAAACCCAGACTCGTCCATCAGATTGCCAGATGGAGAAGCGCAAATCGTCACTCCAGAGAACGCGCCTCCACTGCTCTAGAGTCCAGTGGTGGCGTGCTTTACACCACTGCATCCGACGCTTTGCATTGCACTTGGTGATGTATGGCTTGGATGCAGCTGCTCGACCATGGAAACCCATTCCATGAAGCTCTCTGTGCACTGTTCATGAGCCAATCTGAAGGCCACATGAAGTTTGGAGATCTGTAGAGATTGACTCTGCAGAAAGTTGGCGACCGCTTTGCACTATGCGCTTCAGCATCTGCTGACCCCGCTCCGTCAGTTTACGTGGCCTACCACTTCGTGGCTGAGTTGCTGTCATTCCCAAACACTTCCATTTTCTTATAATACAGCTGACAGTCGACTGTGGAATATTTAGGAGCGAGGAAATTTCACGACTGGATTTGTTGCATAGGTGGCATCCTATCAGTTCCACGCTGGAATTCACTGAGCTCCTGAGAGCGTCCCCTTCTTTCACAAATGTTTGTAAAAACAGTCTTCATGCCTAGGTGCTTCATTTTATACACCTGTGGCCATGGAAGAGACTGGAACACCTGATTCTGATAATTTGGAAGGGTGAGCTAATACTTTTGGCAGTGCAGTATATGTACAGTAGTCCCTCGTTTATCGTGGGTGTTTGGGACCACACCCACCTGCGATAAGTGAAAAACCACCAAGTAAGGACATAGTAGTCGGAGTTCAGTTCAAGTTCAAGTTCAATAAACTTTGTCATGACATGTGCCAGGCTGCAATCACACTCACTCATCACCTGTTACTCCCTATCTCCCTCCTTGTATACCATAAATAAGAAATTTAAATTTAAATACTGTAATGTTTTAAATAAACAATCTATGGATTCAACATTTTTCAGGCAGGTCATCTGGACAGTTTCTTTTTTTTGTTCTGAAACGTTTCGCCTTCGATCCGGAAGGCTTCATCAGTCAAGGAAACACACAACAAAACTGATTCTTCCCCCAACAGCTTACTCCAAAGTGGAACAAACCAGTTCTGCTTGTGATTAGATGGTCTCTTTGGTACGCCCCTCCTCCATTGCCGGCCCTCTTCCTTGTTGACAGTCTTGTCAAACTGGTTGAAAACAACAAAGTTCATGCTCAATAATCCAGGTATAAAATCCAAAATTTTTCAGTCAGGTCATCTGGACTGTTTCTTTTTTTGTGCTGAAACGTTTCGCCTTCGATCCGGAAGGCTTCATCAGTCGAGGAAACACACAACACAAAACTGATTCTATGGATTGTTTATTTGAAATATTACAGTATTTAAATTTAAATTGGAGAGAAGAGAAGTGCAGCAGGACATCAGAGGGATGTCGCACAGCTTCAGCTCTGCACGGAGCAGAAATGTACTTCTTGATCAATTACACTTCAACAACTGAACATAGAAGTTCTAAAATAATTAAAATTACTTTTATATTTTGTGATTATGGTAATTTTTACGATGTGATTCACTTTGAATTTTAAGTTGGAAGACAAAAGTCGATTGGTGCATCTGGACAGCAAAGTGTTAGCCCTTCACAAAGCCACAGCAGGAGAAATGTGTGTGCGTGACAGAGAAGGAAATCAGCTGATCAGCTGCATGGGAGAGCTTTTCCGTCCACTTGTGGATTTCTCACATGGTGCAAAATCATTTAAAATAATGTATTATAAATAAACAACCCATGGCTCATACATCCATCAGCCAATTGTGTCATGTCCTATCTTACTTTGAAAATCCGCAATATATCGACCCTGCGATAAACGAATCGCGACGTAGCGAGGGACTATTGTATATAAAAAATATATAAGTTTGTATGTCATTGTTTAGTTCTTCAAATTGTAACTTGTTCATAAATTAGCTTTGAACTTTTCCTTAATCCATGTAGATTATTTTATGAAGTTTATAAAACAGGTTTAGTAAAAAAAATTAAAAAAAAATCAAGACATTAATCAAGCAAATTCAAAGGAGAGGTTTGTCTCGTTTGTCTCTATGTGGCCCTGTGATGGACTTGCGACCCGTCCAGTGTGCACCCCGCCCCTCGCACATTGATTGCTGGACATGGGCACCAGTGACCCCCAAATGGAAGAAGCGGGTAAAAGATAATGGATAGATGAATGTTGTCGGTACAGGGAGTCGAACTGGCAACCTTCCAATCACATGCCCACCTTCTCTAACCTCTGCGCCACCACTCCCCTATTTTACAACTTCCCCAAAGTTTTGGATAGATTGACCAAATACTGGAGTTATGGAAAAAAATGGACAGAAAAATCTGTCTATGTTAAAATTACATATATAAATTTGTGCCAAATTAGTAAAACAAGCAGTATATTAAGAAATTAGAATTTTTTTTTAATCACTATTTTTGTTTCATGTTAAAATCCTTTCAAAAGTTTGACTTTAAGGGCTTTCTGAAAAGATGAACTTTTATTTGCGTTTGAACCAATAAATACAGTAGTCCCTCGTTTATCACGGGGGTTACGTTCCAGACCCCACGCCCACTGTGCAGTAAGTGAAAATCCACAAACTAGCGACATTATATTTATTTTAGTATTTAAATATATTTTAAGGCTTTATAAACCTTTCCACACTCTTGCAATGTTCTAAACTCTTAAACCTACATCATTTTAACAACATATGTACAGTACTGTATATGAAGCTACTAGATTTGACTCATCATCTCTGCAGAACAGCAGCTCAGTTCTGGTCTGACTGTTGCATTTTGGCAAACCTACCCTGCCGGTGGAGTGTAGTCCCGGTGGGCTCTGGAGAGAATGCTGGACCTCCAGCAGTGCCTCCCTGCTCGAAAGTCCTCGTGGGCTGTGGGGCGGCACTCAGATTCACTGATGAGTCTGGAGGTCTGGTTCTGCTCCGGTTCCGGTGGACTCTGTGCAGCCCTTGAGTACCGAAACACATTTTGAAGGGAGCCGAACTTTCAGATGGCCAGCACAGGACCAGACAGTGGTTCGATTAAGTCCAAATCTGGTTGGGGGAAGTCCTGGTGGGCTCCAGCGAGAACACCAGACCTCCGGCGGGCGGCACTCAGATTCACCGATGAATCTTGAGGTCCGGTTCCCAGACTGTTCCATGCGAATCTCTGCGTCTGCTTGGTGCCAAAGTCACTGTATGAATATAGACCGAACTTTTTCAGATCAGATCGAAACTTTCCCTCCATTTCCCAGAAGGTAACGGGGCTTCCACTGTTGGCTTCTGGGAAATATAGTTGTTTTGAGTGGAGATACAGTGTAGGCTTATTGAGAGAAAATTACAAAATGGTGGCGGCTGTCCAATTTTTTTTGTTAACTTTCTTTTGTGTCATGTACTGTCCCAATCACGTGAGTAATATTAAAATTGACAATCTTGTGTTGTGTACAATGTATATATTTACACGTCTGAAC
>NC_056498.1:58638734-58639403 GCF_014905685.2 Nematolebias whitei | reverse complement strand
TATATAGTTATTTTTTTCGTGTACAATCTTACTTTTAAAAACCATGATAGAACGAGTCTGCGTAAGTCTAACCACGACGTAGCGAGGGATTACTGTACAGATAAAGCAGGAGTGATAAAGTAAATTTAGGTAAACCTTGATTGGTGCATATTCTACATTTTAGATCCACGTACTAACTCAAATATAATCTGTTATGCCTTCTTTATAATAAAAAATCTATAAAATATTTGTTTAAAACTGTGAATTTGCTTATATTATCTGTTGGCACTCTGTAAAAACTATTTACAGTAGTCCTTCGCTACATCACGGTTTGTTTTTCGCAGACTTGCTCTATTGCGGTTTTTCAAAATAAGACTGGACATGACACACAAATGGCTGATTGATGGATGAGCCGCACGATCGGCATGGTCTTTTTATTTAAAATAAATTATTTTAAATTATTTAGCACCTGTGTGCAACCCAAGGTGCAGGAGAAGTTTCCTCCTGCAGCTGATCTCCACTCTGCAGCAGAGAAGTGGGTGTGGCCAAGAACGAGGCAGAGAGCTGAAATCATGACATTCTGTTTGGAGTTTAGAAACATTGTTTAGGATATTGTAACAGTGTGTGAAGGGTTTAAACGCCTTAACACACACACACACACACACACACACACACACACACACACACACA
>NC_056498.1:58617410-58638334 GCF_014905685.2 Nematolebias whitei | reverse complement strand
TATATATATGTATATATTTATATATGTATGTACTAAAACAAACTACTACTTGATGCTTGTACTGCTATTCCTTCTTTGCGGTTTTTCACTTATCGTGGGGCTTCAGGGTACGGATCCCTCACAATAAACGAGGGAGTACTGGTACAGAAGTGCCTTAAATGTAAATTGAACGCGTGTGACAGAGTTTTCATATGAGGCATTCCTTCATATTTTAGGTGAGGTCCACCTGACAGTCTCCAATGTGGGCAGTGAAGTTAAATCTTTTCGAAGGCAACACATTTTGTAGTTTCACAAACAGAGAGGAAAATCAGCTTGCATACGAATGTGCATTTATCTGCACAAGTGTGCACAAAGTGTGCTAAGTGCTGCATTAGCAAATGGCGTTATCATTATTTTAATGTCATAGTCATTACAGGTAATAGTCAGGTACAACACCCATAGAGAGAAGGAGAGCAAGCAGCTAATAGAGGATATTTTACAGCAGTCTGGTGCAGATGTGTGTGACGGACAGAAACAGGAAGTTGCACATGAAGTTTTGATATTGCAGATTTTTATTTTTTGCATTTATCGCAGCAGAGATCCACGTGTAGTCATAGGTTTGTATGTGTGTGTGTGTGAGAGAGACAAAAGTTTTTCTGTGACGCTGCTGCCTTTCCTGCGTGTAAATGTGGGTGAGCGATTGTGTGATGATTGCTGTGCTGGTGGTTGAAGAGTGGCTACTGACGAATTAAGGGGGAAGTCATTGTGATGATCACCATCGAAAAGGTCAACAGCATCGAATTCCACTCCAATTAATTACAGCTCCTACCAGTTACAGTGGACGCACCGCTGAGGGGAGAGCAGAGAAGGAGCGAGAAGGAAGAGTGGTGTAATGTTGTCTCTCAGCTGCCAGTTTTGTGCCATCTGCTTAAGATGTTTTGGTCATTTTTGATAAGAGCGTGTTTGCAAAAATTGCTAAGAGTGGACTTCGCCGTTTTGGGGATTAACAGAATTCTAATGCATTCTTGAAATGTACGGAATTAGTTTTTAGTGTTTTCCGGGTCAGGGATAAAATGGTATTAAAAAAAAGATGCATGGAAAAAAAACAAGTGTTCCCAGACACTCTTGCTAAAAATAAACAAAAATACATTTCTCAAAGTTGTTCAAATGACAAAGTTATTCTTCTTAACTTGAAAAAAAAAATGTAGCCACCACAATGTCGTCTTTATCTTCCTTTTATTTAACCTTTATTTATACAGGTAGTCTTATTGCATCACGAGGACTCATTTTCAAGAGACCTGTTTGGGAGTAGATGCTGGGAGTTAAGGGTCTTGCTCAAGGACCCAGAGTGGGGCAAAGGAGGGTGGCGGCAGATGTGGTTATTTCACCTTTTCCACATTTTGATGTTGTCAGTCTGGGGAGTTGAACCGGTGACCTTCTGATCACAGGCCCACCTTCTCTATCATCTGCGCCACCACTCTCCCATTTCATCTCCATGATTGCTTATTTACAATAATAAATACATAAATCAGTCTTTGTTGTTGGACACACCTTTTCTATTTATATTGTCATAAAAAATACAACAATATTAATTAGGGGCGGTACGGTGGCTCAGCTGGTAAAGCTGTTGCCTCTCAGCGAGAAGGTTGGTAGTTCAAATCCCGGCCGGGGACCTTTCTGGGTTGAGTTTTCATGTTCTCTCCGTGCATGTGTGGGTTTTCTCTGGGTACAGTACTCCATTCTCTATGTGTCCCTGTGATGGACTTGAGACCTGTCCAGGGTGTCCCCTACCTCTCGCACAGTGACTGCTGGATATGGGCTCCAGTGACCCCTGTGACCCGAAAAGAAAGTAGCAGGTAAAGATAATGGATGGATGGATGAATATTAATTTAAATGACAAGCTTATAGACTTATACGTCGTCTGTTCAACTCCCACAACCGACAACATCAAAATGTGGGTGGAAAAGGTGAATCACCCACACCTGACTCCACCCTCATTGTCCCCACTTTGGGCCCTTGAGCAAGTCCCTCAACCCCAACATCTGCTCCTCTAGGCACCCTAGATGGCAGCTCTCTGCTCCACACAGAGGGCTGTGGTAGCTCGGTGGTCTGTGGTTGTGTCAGGAAGGGCATCCGGCGTAAAAACAACTGTCGATTCTTCATGTGAATTCACTGTGGCAACCCCTGAAGAAGGGAGCAGCCGAAAGAAGAAGAAGAAAAAAACAAGCTTAAAGATGTCCGTTAGCATTATGTGTTAATAATGAATCTCTAGCCCGATGTCTGGCAAACTGATTAAATTATAGCATTTTGTGTTTGGTAAGGTTGGTAGGTGGTGGCAGCCATATTTAATAGAGATGACTCTAAAACTTAATCAGCTGTAGTCAAGTGATTAAAAAATGATTACTTTCTGAGATCTTCTTTAAAATTCATCTGGACACAGGCAGTTACAGGACTGCTGGCTAATAATAGTTTTGTATAAGCATGCACTTAATAAACTACACCTTTGTATAATATTATTATATTATAGTAACAAAACAGTTCTTTGACACAACAAATGACAAAAAAATGTACAGAAAATCTGAAAGTTTGTGTGTGAAAAGTTTGCATTTTAAATTTAAAAAGTGTAGGAAAGCTGCAAAAACGGTTAAACCTCAAATTAAAAACATCAGGAAACAAACATTTTGAACATAACAATGAAAATAACTTTGAATTGTAGATGCAATCCAACCCAAGAGGTGAAAACAATTATAGCTCATACCTTAACTATTAAACTTCCTGTTGGGAAATAGGGCTCAGTTGCTGATGTCATTAGTTTCACCAGTCTGACCTCTTCGACCTTGAAAATATGTTCACGTTTGTGTAAGAGGACAAATATAGAAGCAATACTCCCTCACACGTTTGCTTCGTCCTTTGACCTCCGCTCAGTTTTGACTGGAGTTCACCGGGCTCCTCTGGGTGGGGCGGGGTGTCACTGCGAGACAATAGTCCTCTGACTGTCTGGGTGCATTGGAAGTGACCTTAGAGAGGAAGAGCAGCTAATCTGGAGGAGTATTACCCTTAAACTCAGTGTGTGACAGACAGACGTTCCACTGTACGGTTAAGTCTATAATAATTATGAAACTTGATTCAGTAATAAAATATTAGTATTAGTATAGTATAAGGTATTATAAGGAAAAGTACAGAGTAGGAATTAATTTGTGAAATGGGACATTTTTCAGTAGCATAACTTTATGAAAATATTGGGACCACATGAAAAAGGTTAAGATATGAAGTAAATACAAATACAGTAGTCCCTCGTTTATTGCGGGGGATCCGTACCTTGAAGCCCCGCGATAAGTGAAAAACCATGAAGTAGGAATAGTACTAAGTAGTAGTTTATTTTAGTATATATATATATATATATATGAAGGCGTTCTAAACACTTTCCACACTCTTGCAATATTCTAAAGAATGTTTCTAAAGTTTAAATGCCCTAAAAAAAGCACAGAATGTCATGAATTCAGCTCCCTGCCTCCTCTGCTCTTTGCCACCTGCAAGTGATCTTGGCCACGCCCACTTCTCCGCTCTGCATGGAGATCAGCTGATCAGCTGCAGCAGGAAGTTTATCCTGCAGTATGGGCTGCACAAAGCTGCAGGAGGAAGCTTTTTTGCAGCTCTGGGCTGTACAAATGTGCAGCAGGTGCTAAATAATTTAAAATAATTCATTTTAAATAAAAATTCATGCCAATCGTGCGGCTCATCCATCAATCAGCCAGTTGTGTGTCATGTCCAATCTTATTTGAAAAACCACGATAGAGTGAGTCTGCGATAAATGAACCGCTAAGCAGCGAGGGACTACTGTACTTCTTAAACGATAGTTTATGCTTAATGGAAATTATGATTTATCTGATATTAATGAGGCAATTTGTATTTATTTGTATCTTTTCACATATCGAATTAGTTTATTTAATGCAAATTTGTTTTATGTACTTTTCTAAACGTCAAGCTTGAGTGAGCACTCATATATTTAACGTGACAATAGACTGAAATGATAAAATATAACAATAATAACAATATATTATATATAAATACATTCATACCCATCTGCTCACAACAGACTCGTGTTCAGGCTGCTGTTTAATACACCATATTATATTATATTATTGTTTAGTGTATATCTTAGATCCTTGTATACTGTTTCTTTTCTATACATTATATTTTTTTACTATTTTTGGGTGTAACTGGGACCTTGAGTACACAATTTCATTCCACCTCATGTACCACATGTGATGTGAATGACAATAAAGAACCTTGAACCTTGAAAATTGTCAAGAAAAATGCAGTGAACTAACATAGATCAGCTTTAATTGAAATATTAAATATTTTGTGTATATTTGTACCTTTTTTGTTCTCTTCTACACAAATTAATTAAAAAAGTAAATACACATCTTTATAATAGTAACAATAATACATTATTTTCTATGCTGTATTAATAATTTAGATTAATTATGTGTCTGTTGTACTTCACTATTTCTATAAGTGTAATAATTATCTTTTATATCACAGTATGTTTGTCATATCAGCAGCGTTTCAATTTTCCTGATGAACCGTTGCCCCCTGTATGACACTCTGTCCTTCTCTTGGCCTCAGTGTGTGTGTGTGTGTGTGTGTTTCAGTTGTTACCTCCACCCAACGAGCTCACTTCCTTGTTTTCTTTGCCACTCACTTTTCCTGTGAATTGATATCTGTGGCAAAACAAACCAAAGAGAAACCTCTCACCTTTCAAGTCAAATAAACTTCACGCCTCTGTCTGCATTTGGAAGAATAATAAACTTTACATGTGTGCTCACACATCCTGGCTGGGGCAAGAGTTCATACAGGGGTGATTTTTGATATATTTCATTTTATATACAAGCGATGACGCAAAACGTAGGTTGTCGAGCTGCATTTGTTGAAGGTAAGTACATTTTTAACCGATGAAAGTACTTTAAAAATGCATCACTGCAAACGGGCGATTCTGTTCTGAGCATCTTTGATTCCTCTCTGGGATTAGAGGACTGATGATGATGATGGTGGGGTCCAGATTACTACCCCACTGGCCAGTTGGGACAGATGTGCAGGATTATTTCAAATCTGCATCATATTGTTGCATTTTAGTCAAATTACTCCACTTTCATCTGTGATAATAGGCACACACACACCGTTTATGTTCATAATGGATTGAATCTGTCGTTGTGGTTAGACAGACAAGTGTCATTAAGTTAAGAATGATTGGAGTCGATCTGGGCGGTGTGTGTGTTTTTGCATTTTGTCGCATTATGTCACAGTAAAGTTAATCCCTTTAACACATGATGGGTGTTTGCCTCCATTTTTGGGTCAAAGAGTATTGTTTATAGTAGGGCCTGTCTACATAGCACCACTAATATTACATAACACAACTGTTTTGGTATTAAAGCAGACAAAACTGTATTTTCTTGTAATGATTTCACATGTTCGTTTCATATGTTGCATTTGTTTTGTTTGTTTGTGACAGAATGTGTGACCATGTTTCAATTTTTGGTTTTGTGGCACTTTTTTTCTTAAAAAAAAATTAAACAGTAAAATAAAAATGGCATTCATAAATAGGCGCAGGTGACGGACATCTTTCAGCGTCGTCAGCTTTACACAACAATCTGTGTCCTCATTTACCCATTCATACAGCACTCGACTAGATCTCTACAAAGCTAATTGAACACGTCATTCTAAAAAGAATAATCAGAGCTTTATCACATTCACACACCGATGGGACACACATCGGAGGCAATGAGGGGTTCAGTGTCTTGCTCAGGGACACTTCGGCATGTGACTGCTGGTGGATTCAAACCCCCAACTCTTGCACTGGATGACTACTGCTCTATCCACTCAGCCACAGTCGCCCAGATTAGAAATTTGATGTGGGGAAAGTATATATGGTATTAATGAGGTCCTATAGTCTCAGCAGATTTTGTTTTGTTTTGTTCGCCAAAAACCTTAATTATCTTTCTTTTTCGTTAAGCTTTTCCATTTTCATGAGTCTCCACAGCAATTCATCTTCCTCCATCCTTCTCTTCCACTGTGTCCTCTGTCCTCGCTCCAACTACCTCCATGTCCTCTCTAGCTGCTTCCATGTATCGCCTCTTTGTCTTTTTCCTGGCAGCTGCATTTCTAACATCCTTCTACCAGTATACCCACTGTCCCTCCTCTGGACATGTTCAAACCATCTCAGTCTGGCCTCTCTAACTTTATCTCCCAGTTGTTCAACCTGTGCTGTACCTCTGATGATCTCATTCGTATCCATCCTTGTCACTCCTAAGGAGAACTTCAACATTTGACCCCGATGATGGACCTGTAATAATGAAGATTGTTTCATGATGTTTTTTCTGTTGTCCTTAAGATGAGTTTAAAAGATTGTCATATAATTAAGTTGGGATGTTTTAGGTCTTGTTGTAACTTGTAACTAATCAAGGGAGTAGAGAAGAGAAATGCCTTTTTCCTGTTCTCCATACTTACTGATGAATTGCTCAAAGTAATTAAGGTTTGGCACCGTGGGCTATACCTGCTGTCAGGCAACAACTTTGTATTTCCATTTTTTATCAGTTTCATGCTTTTTTCACATAAATCAACTGGACTGGTTACAATTCACATCTGTCTGTCGTTGTCTGGATGACTAACTAATGAAAAATGTCATAAATAGCATTTGAATACATGACTGCAGTTTATTTAAATGAAAAGAAAGATGTTTTTTACTGAAAAGCTGCATAGGGATACAAGGGTTTAAGTGCAAAAGCACCTATAGTCAAAAAGTACATGATATCCAACCAGTCTTTAGAAGTAATATGATGCACTGTATGTTAAATTTAATTTTTTTTAATTCATTTTGTGTATTAGTTTAAATTTTGTGTTGTGTTTGATGTTTTCAATCCTACATCTTACTGCAGGTATTTTCCCACTATATGTTAATGTTTTTAATTATTTGATGAATAAACATGCACATTTCTGTACATGCATGCATTTATTTGTTCCCTACAGGTGCATGATATTTAATTTTTTCGTGTTGTTCTTCATTCCGCTCTGTGCCTGGACTGCAGGCTGATGCGAATGCTCGTGGAAACTCAGACGCAAACAAAAAAGAAAAAAAACCATCTTGGTCATGCAAATTGTTTTTCTCCTTCTCCTGTCGCTGGATTTATTCGTAAACAAAAGAAAATAAATAGCGTGCTGCTTTATCTGGCCCTGCCATCGTAACAATGCATTCTAACCTGAGCCTCATCTCCCCCTCAGTTTGTTTCTGGACCAGTACAGAGCCAGCCTGGTTGATGCCATAAGGAGATTACTGCGACCCAATGTAAGTGTGCGTGTGTGTGTGTGTGTGTCTACTGTATACATCTCTGCTTATCCTCTTCCTATAATTCACCTCTCCCTCATCTCACTCATAATTAGGCTTTCCCCTAAAAAGCCTACACTCATTAATAGTCTGACAGGATTAATATCATGTAATGCTTTAATGCTTATTATAGGCAACCTGAATGCATCGCTCTGATCTTGCTCTCTCTCTTCTTTGCCTTCCCCTTAATCATAAATCCAAGGCAACTTCTCCCTTTTGGCCTCGTGATAAGACCCCATGCTGTGACAGTCAAAGCAAATACGGGGGGAAAAGCAAAAGGCTTGAAGAGATAGGCTTGAGATTTCTATTCATCTGAGGGAAGAGGGGTGCGTTTAAGTACACGGGCCAAACTGTTAGAGCGGAGCTCAGTTTATGGAAATCCAACTGAAGGGAAGGAGATAAGGAACTGAGGAAGGGAAGGAGAGAAGCAACAAAACAAGGCCATGGTGTAAGACTTATTCAGTGAGTTTCAAAGGTAAATACTGAACAAAATGTACATAAAATCAGGCGTTGCTGTGAACCGTTCTCTCTAAAAGTGACTAAAATTTAAAGCAGCTCTGGTGACGGCTCTTTACGCGGTCCACCCCAGCGTTCTCTGCTTTTAGCAGACAGAATTCAGGACTTTGACTTTTTTTTTAGATTTTGTGTTAAAATTAAAGTTTTGACCATTGCTTCAGTGCCTTTGCTTGTATAGATAAAAATATTCTTATTTAAGAAAAAACACTACCTAATTATGATTCTGTAAAAAATTAATGGTACTTTTTCTCTACTTTTGTTTGCATTTGTGTGTTGATTAGAGCTACCAACTAAAACCTGAAGCAACTGGATGTAGATTTAAAAATGTAATATTACCCATCGACATTTTCCGTCTTTAATATCTTTTAATGTTTTGTGTGTTTGTCACAAAGAGCAGCAGTAACACCTGCAGCCTGAGTAAGTTTAGTTCAATGCAGAAGCTGCTGCGGTTTTAAAACTGAAAGCTGGTAAATGACTCGCGTGACATCTGGCTGTTGTCGTACAGCTGCATGTTAAGTCTCTTCGTGTCTCTCTCTTTAATCCAGTGGAGATAATTCGGGGGCTAATATGATTTGAGTGTCGGCCATCAGACTGTTGCTGCCACAACAAGCTTTGGCAAATATTTAATAATTTGCTAAGCTGATTAAACAATTAACAAAGCAATTACTTCTCCCGTCTAATGGCACTAATTTGTTGTTTCTGACAAAAGGTGGTCCATCCGCTGGGCTGGATCCCCTCATTCAGCTGATTAGTGCTAGACGGAATTTTATGTTTGTTTGCTTTTTCTCCTTTTAGACAGAGGAGAAAAAAATTCCAGCTGGATATACAGATGAATTATCATTTGTCAAACCGAGTGATCCTGCTGCGTTTACTCCCTTTGTGTTCTTTTAGCCGGTGTTTGTGTCATTCTGCATTTCTTTGTGTGTTTCCTACATTTCTGGGCTCGTGTAAGCTTCTCGCTTTGCTTCGTTTAATTAAAACGACAAAAAAATAAAACATGATCAACATGAAATACAACGGAAAGCTGAAGGATTTCAAAGACACTTTGAACTTGTTAGTAAGCCTCTTAGTATTCGCTGGATGCCTGTGATATGTCTGGGATGCATGTACACACACACTCACAATGTCTCATATCATTGTCTTTTTTTCCTTGCAAACACACTATACCTATTTAAGAAGAAAAATAAATCACACAAATGTATATGTCTGTTTATTTAATTAAAGAAGGGGCTTCAACAGTCTTAAGTTTATTTTGAGATGTTTACAGCAACCAGAAACTAACTTTGTGACTTGGTTTGTGTGAACAAAGCAAAAGTTGCATAAAATCAGGTGCCATTTAATTTAAAAATACTGTTTTTGCTTCATTATCCTTTTTTGTTGGACTCAGGGCATGGCGTTGGTGTTCGCTCCACTGCGAGGTGAAACTCTGAGACTGTTTTGTGAGTTAGCCCAGCAGGCCGGACTGTGCGTTTCCCAACACCAGCAGTATGACGCTCAGGTCTGGGATGTTCACTTAAAGGTAAGAAATATGTTCAAGAAACAAAAGACTAATCCTGAATCCTGAAGGTTGTATCTTTCTGGGCTGTGACAAGTTGGCGAACAATTTTCATAATAGAGTCTCCTGAATGTTCTGCACGTTTTGTGGCAGAGGAAAGCAGCCCTGCCACTTGACTTTTAACCATATCCAAAAAGTTTGTGCAATAAATGTTCTCTTGAAATAGTCACAAAGATTGTGTAGATGTCTACAGCCCAGCTCATCTGAATTTTGCAATAGTGCACTAGCGCTCTCTGAAAATATCCAAGGCACATGTCCAGGTTTAAAATCAACATAGATCATGAATAATAATTATTGGGAAAACTGGTCCAGATCTGCATATCTTCATTTAAAAAGTGTGACAGTGAAATAATGTCCTCTGCAGAGAATACAGTTTTGCAACCCATGCACAGAAAACAGCCACGACTTTCACAACCTGGACACTCGATATACAGCTACACGTCCCGATGGTAGCATAGTCGCAAATATCAGAGTTCAATAAGATGATAATGGAAAATGCATGTATTTTCTTGCAATATGTCATCAACTAGTCCCCCAACTGCCACAGCATGGTGAGACTACACCTTAACAAGTTTAATTGAAGGTAACTGAAGTTATTTTTTTGATTCTTAAAGACTTTTCACTTCTCATCTACGTAGCTTTGTCAGTTTTAAACCGAAAGGTTTTTAGGTGTGAGCTTAGGATCCAAAACTTGGATGTGACATAAAACATCCATCATCTTTTACCCGCTTCTTTATTGTTTGGGTCACTGGTGCCCATGTCCAGCAGTCACTATGCAAGATGCGGGGTACACCCTGGACAAGTCTTCAGTCCATCACAGGGACACATAGAGGCAAACGAGACAAACAACCATTCGCCCTGTCACACCTACAATTTAGAGTTACCAATCAGCCTAACATGCATGTTTTTGGTCTGTGGGAGGAAACCGGTGTACCTGGAGAAAACCCACGCATGCACAGAGGCCAGGATTTGATCCGGCGACCTTCTCGCTGAGAGGCAGCAGCTCTACCAACTGCGTCAACGTGCCGCCTGACATAAAGCGTCTTCAAGAAAACAAAAATTCTGTTGCCGATGAATCAACTTGCTCTGAAGGTCTTGGATGGCTGAGAATCTATATTGTACGTTTCTACTTCCCTTACTCCTTTAAAGTTACTTCTAAGAGAAAACAAGAAGCAGAGGATTTTGCTTTTATTTGAAATTATTGCTGCTACCCCTTTATCTTTATTAACATTCTCAGAAAAAGATAATTTGCCTTGAAAAGGTGGATGCAATATGTCCATCATAAACATTGTAAAGTCAGCATTAATGAAACAATAAAACTGATCCATATTGTTTGATCTGCAGTGCTGCACTATTGTTTAATGTTTAGAGACATATTGAAGCAAAGGCAAGCCGTCTTAACTGGTCACTGTTCGAATGGGTGAACGAAGAAGAGAAACGGAGAGTGAAAAAAAAAAAATCAAACGGCGACAGAAAGCACATGAGTAGACTGTGTTAAAAGAAGTGGTGTCCAGCTGTTAACTCCATTACACACAGTGCTACAGAAGAACAGGACAGCGAGGAGTGGACTAAATTGTTGCACGTGTTCACCTACACTGGTGAGAGAATTGGACAGACTGGCCATTAAAGTACCTGTTAAAGTGGCTCAAACCTCAGTGAGGAAAATCTCACTCCTTTTCTCAGTCTCCTTCTTGACCATTTTTCCCCGATCAACTTTAGACGATCTCAAAACGCTTCGCACATTTTGTGGTGCACAAGGCTCACCGTCAACCATCTGCGCTGAACCCTATGTTTGTTGTTTTCCTGCCAGTACAGTGTTCATATAGCAGAAAGAAAAAAAAAATCACAATTAATTGCTTAGTCATGAATGGGCTCAGGTAAATAATCAATGATGTGTTTAACATTCATGACTTTTTTTTATCCTAATGTCCTCTGAGCTTCAGAGTTACTCAGGAGCCAATGATGTCCTCAGTGATGCTTGTCTGTGGCATCAGACAAACAACTTTAAGATTTAATTTACATTTACATTTGAGGTTTCACTGTGCAGCGCAACACAGATCATTCTGCAGAGAAAATGATAAAACGTTTACTTTTCATTTTTAAAGTCACTCATTGTCTTTTCATTCGAGTCCTAATGACTGAAGTCATTATTAATAGGCTTTCAAAGTTCATACGATAAAATACTTTAATGAGTTTTAAGTTTACCGGCATTTTAAAAACAATGAAACGTGTACAGTGGTCCCTTGATTATCGCAGGGGTTATATTCCAGATACCACCGCGATAGGTGAAAAACCACAAAGTAGGAACGCTATATTAGTTTATTATTTATATATATTTTAAGGCTTTATAAACTCTTCCCACTCTTGCAATGTTATAAACAATGTTATAAACTCTTAAACCTACGTAATTTTAACAACATATGTGTATGTACAGTACTGCAAAATTTTATGTGGGTACTCGCCAGTGAAGATACTACTGCAACTTGAAGGATGAGTTCAGCCTCAGAATTATTTGTGACTTTCCTGTCAGTTCTGTGAGCTTAATAGATAGATTTATTTGATTTAACCTTTATTTAACCAGGCAAGTCCCATTGAGATCTCTTTTGCAAGGGAGGCCTACGTCTGAAGGCAGCCTAACATGCATGTTTTTGGTCTGTGGGAGGAAACTGGAGTACCTGGAGACAACCCATGCAAGCACAAGAAGTACATGCAAACTCCACACAGAAAAACTCCAGGTCCAAATGGGGATTGAACCCAGGACTTTCTTGCTGTGAGGCAACAGTGCTAACCACTGATCCATCGTGCTGCCTAAGTCATTACGTCTAACTTTGAGTTGCAAAGCTATTTTTACTACATCGGTTTCTCTGCTAATGTTTGCTCTGTGCCATGTAGGTCCTTCGACTTGCCTTACAGTATAGGCTTATTGAAAGAAAACTACAAAATGGCAGCGCCTGTTCAAAGTATGTTTGGTTTGGTTTCTCCGCTAGTGTTTGCTCCCTCCATTGCTGTTCTTTGAATTTCAGCAGAAAGCAGCAGCCGGAAGCGCTCTTGGCTTCTGGGCTGTGTAGTTCTTTTGACTTGCATTACAGTATAGGCTTATTGAAAGAAAACTACAAAATGGCGGCGTCTGTCTGAAGTACCAGTAGTTATTTTTTTGGTTTTGTTTTGATTTTGTTTTTTGTCCCGCTCCTGTTCACTCCCGTTAACTTTTTATCCTGCACCATCCCAATCACGTGAGTAATATTAAAGTTAACAATAGTGTGTTGTGTACAATCTTACGTTGAAAATCCACGAAAGAGTGAGTCTGCAATTGTAAAACCATGAAGCATCGAGGGGCTACTGTAAATAGATTTAAGATTAGGTAGAAGATATTGCTGAAACTTTTTAATCCATGAGTTTTGTTTTTAGTACATTAATTGAATGAAATAACAAGCAGGCCAACCAGAAGTCAAGGTGATTGGGTAACAGACCAGGTTTTTATTACAAAGTGGTGGACGATGTTTGTATTACTGGGCTCTGGTTTTGTTTCGTCATTTTCACGATGAAGAATTTAAGCCAGTTCTCCTGTGTCCCTCTGACCATTTTGTCAAAATGTCTACAGGATACTATATGAAATAGGATTTCTCCTGGTATTACTAAAGTATTCTGATTCTAAATCTCTACAGAGAAATTGTTTACCAACGGTGTGCTAAAGCAAAAAATGAAAAATTTGGTCTGAAGTAATGTGGAACACAAAAAGTACCACCCTAACCCTTCTAATGCAAGAAGACTCTTAAACCATTTGGCTCACATTTGTAACTCAAACCATTTCTGTGTGACACACACACACACACACACACACACACACAGTCAGGTGTTGTGTAGATATCAGGATATGTTGAAGTGCCCCCTCACATCTAGAGATGATTAAGTCTCTTCTGCTTATCTTCTGATAGTGTGTGTTTCTGTGTGTGTGTGTCTGAGATGCTCGACTGACCATCCTAAATCCCAAACACACACTCATACTATGCTGTGAACACAACTGAGAAACGAGCTATATCACCCTTCTACACGGAGCAGACATCAGTCAGACAGCATGTTGGCGGAACATTATACACAAACACACAGCACATGATGATATCAGAGGGAAACATACACCATCTCTGTGCGCAGACACATGTGCACATCCAAATGAGCAGCTGCTGCTCATTTGCACAACAGATTAGCTTTTCTCTTTTTTACTTACTTTCAGCAGGAGAGATCCAACCTGAAGAAAAATGTACATCAGAGCCGACTGCAAACTACTGATTTTTCTCCCTGAGTCTTAAAAAATTGTTCTAAAACAATTGCACAACAACATTTAAGCTGTAATTTGTTTTAATAAAATTCCTCAAATGTTTAAATATCCAAAGTTTTAATGCAGATGATTCAGATTTAAAATCAACAGCTGTATACTGTATTATTAGGAAAATATGCATTATTGCATTGATGGTATTGACTGCAATAAATGTTTTATCTTCTCCTATCTTTCCCTGTCCTCTAGTGTTTTAGCATTGCAGCTGCTATAATTTAACTGGGTGACAGTTTAGCTGATATAAGTTTTTCGGATGATAGATGAAGGATGGATAAGTCTAGGAAATAAATCGTCAGTGGTACAGCACAGGTTGAACAACTGGGAGATAAAGTTAGAGGCCAGACTGAGATGGTCTGGACATGTCCAGAGGAGGGACAGTGGGTATATTGGTAGAAGGATGTTAGAAATGCAGCTGTCAGGAAAAAGACAAAGTGGAGATATATGGATGCAGTTAGGATACGGAGGTACAGTAGTTGGAGTGAGGACAGAGGATGCAGAGGACAGAGCAAGATGGAGGAGAATGACTCGCTGTGGCAACCCCTGAAGAGGGAAAAGCAGAAATGGACTGCTTGTATAGCGCCTTTCTATCTTATTTCAAGATACTCAAAGCGCTTTACACCACAATCTGTGTCCTCATTTACCCATTCATACAGCACTCTACTAAATCTCTACAAAGCTAAAGAAAGAAGATGACGGAAAAGGTTTCCTTTTATGAAGCATGATTCCAATCTTAAAACCTCACTAATTTTGGAACAAGAACCATGGCACTGTTTTAATATTAAAAAGTATAGAAAAAAAAAAAAGTTATCAGAATTATGCAATATATTGAAATTTTGTCATCGCACTATCAACATCATGAAAACATCTTTCACCTGTTCCTGCTCCAGGGGTCGCCACAGTGAGTCATCCTCCACCATCTCACTCGGTCCTCTGCATCCTCTGTCCTCACTCTACCTCCATGTCCTCTCTAACTGCATCCATCTCCTCATTGGACTTCCTTTTTGTCTTTTTCCTGGCAGCTTCATTTCTAACATCCTTCTACCAATATACCCACGGTCCCTCCTCTTGACATGTCTAAACCATCTCAGTCTGGCCTCTCTAACTATATCTCCCAGTTGTTAAACCTGTGTTGTACCTCTGATGAACTCATTCTTAATCTTATCCATCCTTGTCACTCCTAAGGAGAATCTCAACAGCTTCATTTCTGCCACTTAAAGTCCTTTCGCCTGACTTGTTGTCAGTGTCACTGTCTCCAGACCATTCAACATAGCTGGTCTCACCACTGTCTTGTAAACTTTTCCTTTGACCTTTACTGACACCCTTTTGTCACAAATCACTCCTGAAACTTTTCTCCATTCACTCCATCCTGCCTGGACTCTCTTTTTCACCTCTACCACACTCCCCATTTTCCTGGACAGTGGACCCCAAGTACTTGAAGTCCTGCACCTTTGTGACCTCTGCTCCTTATAGCTTCACTGTTTCACCAGCCTCCCATTCATTCACACACATTTACTCTGTCTTACTACGGCTGACTTTCATTCTTCTTTCAAGTGCATACCTCCACCTCTTTAAGTTCTCTTCCACCCATTCTCCACTCTCACCACAGATCACAATGTCATCTGCAAACATCATAGTCCACGGGGATTCCTGCCTGACCTCATTTGTTAGTCAGTCCATCATCAGAGCAAACATGAAGGCGCTCAGATCTGTTCCTTTATGCAACCCCACCTCCACGAAGCTATTTGTCACTCCTACAGCACATCTCACCATTGTCCTGCTGTCCTCATACATGTCCTGTACCAGTCTAACATACTTCTCTGCAACTCCAAATTTCCTCATGTAATACCACACCTCCTTTCTCGTCATCCTGTTGTATGCTTGTTCTAATTCCACAAAGATGCAATGAAGTTATATCTGATCCCTTCTGTACTTCTCTATCAGCATCTTCAAAGCAAAAATGGTGCTCTTTCTTGGTATAAAACCCAACTTCTGCTCGCAGATAGTCACCTCTTATCTAAGTCTATCTTCCACAACGCTCTCCCAGATCTTCATTGTGTGATTCATCACCTTAATTCCCCTGTAGCTGCTACCACTTTGTACACGACCCTTGTTCTTAAAAATGGGCACCAACACACTTCTTCTCCAATGGTCAGACATTATCTCCCTCAAATATGCCATTGAATTTTTGAGTCAAAAGCCTCATTGCCATGTCTCTTAGACATTTCCAGACCGCCACTTGTATGTCATCAAATCCTACTGCCTTCCACTTCTTCATTCTTTTCAGAGCTTTCCAAACTTAACCCTCACTAATCTTTTCCTCATCCTGGTCCACAGTTTCTATGACCTCTACTTTTCTATCTCTTTCTTTGTCTTCATTCATTAGCTCCTCAAAATACTCCTTCCGTCTTCCCATTACACTATCCTCATTTGGTAGATCATTGTCATTCCTATCTTTCAAAAGCCTAACCTGCTGCACATCCTTTCCAGGCTGATCTCACCAATCGTATAAGTCTTTCTCGCTCTCTTTAATGTCCAGCCTCCTATACAGCTTATCATACACCTTCTGCTTTGCCTTTGCTACCTCCCTCTTTGCTCTGTGTTGCATCTCCTTATATTCATGTCTCCTCTCTTCAGTCCTCTCACTGTCATATTTCTTCTTGGCTAACCTCTTTCTTTGAATAGCTTCCAGCATTTCACTATTCCTCCACCAGGTTTACTTATCTTTTCTCTGTCCAGATGACACACTAAGGTTGTTTTCACACCAGAAAGTCCGGTAGACTCGGTTCGGTTGGGGACCAATATTCATAACATTTTGTTTACGTTTGAGCTGTTGCGTTTGCATTCATACTGCACTGTTCAGTCGAGCCAACCTGTTCAAACCAACCTGTTCCCCCACTCGCCTGTGGTGGCACTGCACCAAGAACTACTGAAAGAAACGACACAAAACCCTCTGAAGACACTTCTTCTTCTTCTGGAAATAAAAATAAAAAAACGGAGTGGCATCAAGTTTTAGCAGTTTTAGGAGTTATGTTTTGTCATTTTTCAAAAATGGACTCAGCTTGAGCAGAAGATGAGGCAGAAGACCATGGAGAATGTTGTTTTTCACACAAGGCAGCTGTTGGCTCCATATAAGGTAAGAGAAATGCGTGTTTGTTTGCCCTGCGCTGTACTCCACTTCTTGCTTGTGCAGCGGGGCCCGGTCTGTTTACATTCACACTGTACTCGAACCGCGCTGGAGTTCTCTTCTACCGGACCGAGACCTAGGTTTTAGCCCGGGCCAGAGTTCACCTTTTTGTTCCGTGACAGAGTTCGATGGCACGTTCACACCTCCCCAAATGAACCGGACTTCCTAGGAAAACGAGGTAGAGTTTGATTAAAGCGGACTAAACAGGGCTGGTGTGAATGCACCCGAAGTACCTTCCTACCTGGCTCTCTTAATTACTGTTGCTGTAGTAGCCCAGTCATCTGGAAGCTCTTCCTTCCCACCCAATTCCTTTAACAACTCCTCTTTGAACTCCTCACAACATTCTTCTTTCCTCAGCTTCCACCGTTTGGTCTTCTTCTCTGATTTTATTTTTTCTCTTCTTCACAACAGCAGTCATATACACACAACCATCTGATGCTGTCTGACCATGCTCTCCCCTGCCCCAACCCCAGTCTCCCTCAGGTTTTCTCTTCTACACAGAATGTAGTCGACCTGCGTACTCCTTCCTCCACTCTTATAGGTCACTCTATGTTCCTTCCTCTTTTGGAAATAAGTGTTGACTACATCCTTTTCCATTCTCTTAGCAAAATCTGAAAGTTTCATAAAAGGAGACCACTGAGGATTTATTTGGTTGTTGTGGTCAGCAGCCACTCACTTGCATTTAAAAATTGTCAACGCTTTATGAAGAGGACATCATGATACAGCTGAAAGCCACAGAGTGATAAGACCAAATTATACCCCGTGAAGCTGATGGAAGCCTTCAATAAAAGCCAAACAAAAACTCACATTTAATGTAATTAAAATATGTAATTTCTTATGTATCACTGTGTTTTGAGGTTTTTTTCTTCATTTTCTTACACAAGCTCCTTCATTTGGCTCGGATGCTGTTAACTCTTGTAGCTGTGAAGAAAGCTAGAGTGATTTTTATTTCAAATACCCTGTCTGCCTTCATGTTTTTTTGTTTTGTTTTTTGCACGTTTATGTGTAGAGCAAGTTTTTTTTTAATTTTACCTATTCTTTTTAAATCTTTTCTCAGCCCCCAACTTGCAACTCTGCAGTTTTTTTAACCACACGCACACTTTCACCCTGTGACACACACTCTCAGAGGGGTCTTTATACAGCAAGCAGGCCGACCGATGTGCGGTGGGAGCGTAACCTGTGTGTGTGTGTGTGTGTGTTTGTTAGATTGTGGGTGTAAGGCTTGTGCTGGGACGGACAGACAGGGCCAGCACGTTATCCTCTTATCCCCACTGTTGTGCAGCTGGAGGGACTGCAAGCAGCCTGATAATGCCAGCACTATTTTCTAACCCGCCATCTTAATCTTGTTACTCAAATGGTTGTGAGGAGAGAGTCATGAATTTTAATTTTTCTCAAACTGACACGCACACATACACACTCACTCACACAAAGATACATCCCAGTCTCTCCCACATGTATAAATAGTATCCCCACTGAGTCGATGCACTCACATTTTCCTCAGATTTTTTTTCCTTCCCCTGTCTCCCAATTTGTTTCCCCTCAGCTGCCTGGCTACCCCCTTCCTCATTGCCTATTTCTCTGACAGTCCTTCCTTCTCCTTCCGCTCCTCTCTATCTTCCCATTTCTTACATCACTACCCACTTCTCTGTTTAGTCAAGCCTGTCCTTCTATCCCTTCCTCTAACCGTCTCTCCATCCACCCAACCTCTGATTCTCAGTTTCCTAATCCAGTTGAGAGAGAGACCCCCAGACCTCCAGTTCATCTATCCCTCCCTCCCTTGTGTCAGAGCCTTCCTTTGTTTTGTTTTCTTCTTTTTTCCCCATCATGTTCACTTTCTTTTCTTCACAGACAGGGCAAAGAGAAAAATAGAAAAAGAAAGGAAATTGAGAGGTAGAATGAGGGGAGACGAGGGCTGGGGTGAATGTGGCAATAAAATAAATGGCCTACACCTTAGAAAGAGGGGGAGAAAAAGAGAAAAGGTTTGGGGTGAGGGGAGTTGAGAGCCGATTTAGCCAGCCACCCATGAAGCTGATTAGGTAGCCTGCGATCAGGAGGAACAGCTTTGCTTGTTAAACTTTTCACCTCTATGAGCTTTCAGTCCTCACTGTGCAAGTCCCTCCTTCTCCTTCTTTATCCCTCCATCCTTCTATCTGTCTCTTCCTTCCTTGTTCCTTCTGCCTCCAAGTCTTTCAGTGTGAATGCTGGCCATGGCCCACAGATTTAACAACGGAGGCAGGCAGCTGCCCCTCCACACCCAGACGCCCCCCCGAGTCATCTGGTTTTCCTGTCTTTGCCACCCTCTCCCTCCTTCCCTCTGTCTCACCCTTTCATTCTGGAGGTCAGGGGTTCATTCACCGGCCGGTGCCTGAAGGGATGGCAACACCAAGATAACATGCATAAAGAGCAGAAATGGGAGGGATGAAAAGAACAAGGGCAGAGGAGTTTGTTCAAATTTGACTTAAAGGAGAGAAAAGTAGACCAAAATATGAGAGGAGATGATATGGTGTTTGGACTTAACAATTTTACAGCTCAAGGTGTGGCAAGAATGTGTGATACGATGTGAGAAAGGTGAGTCAAGGGAAAAGGTGAAGCTCAGATAGCCACTTAAATCTCTAACACCTTAAGTTCCAGCGTTCTGGGACACTCTGGCTTTGGAAGAAATTATCAAGACCTCAGTCCACTGTGTTCACTCTTCAATGTCTAAAAGCTTACAATCACTTTTATGTTTCTGAAATAAGAACTGAAGACATATTTTCAGTAGACGAACAAAAAGATCTTCATTGGTGGACTGACGGCTCTATGGTTGTATAAATCATTGGTACATGAAATATGTTTAGCTTCTGATCCACAAAAAAATCAAAACAGTGACTGTGACTTCTAATTCAGATTTTTCAGCCACATTCTTCTTAATTCCTCATCTGTATGTAGGAAACTATACCTCTTTTCACAGGAACTTTTTTGGTTTGTTTTGGGTCCATGTTCAAAACACTGTTGTTGTAGCCACTGATTTAATTTGGTCTGGTTGTTCGTGCAAACAACACAACAGGTACCTGAACTTCGCAAGGCTATTTTTGTAAACTTAATGGCTGTTAAATAAATGAGAACAAAACATAAACAGCATTTTATCTGATAAACCGAATGCAAATTACTTTAAAATAAACCACGGTCTGTGCTCCGCTATAGTTGACCAACGCTTACGTCTACTTCCGTTCTCAGACAGGACGTTGTAGGCCTACCCATAATCATTTATACAGTAGAGACCCCAGGAATAAGGTGGATACCCGATCATTCTTGATTTTATTTTGAATCCATTCAACTATTGAGTTGTTTTCAGCTGTGCTGTAATGCACCAGATGTATTGTTGTTCACATGTTTTCACTGAACTGACGTCACAGAATCAAACTGCGGACTAACTTTATTTTACTGTGTATTTCATGTAGGGCTGCAACTAATGATTATTTCAATAATCGATTAATTGGTTGATTGTTTTCTCAACTAATCAATGAATTACCCAAATAATAATAATAATAATAATAATAATTTCCACCTCTTTATTCTAAAATGTAACATTTGGCTGACATAGCAAATCATACGTTCTCTCCATGAGCTTTGTAAAATGTGTCCTTGAGGGAAGAGTGTAACCTGGATTAAAAGTGTGGATCATTGTAGTGAAGCCTTCATCTTCAACCATCGACAGAGGACTCGTGTCAGTAACAATCATGTTAAAGATGCTTTCAGTCAAGACCGCTGCTGTGGTGTGCATGATGTCTTTCCATCATGAAGGCTGTCATTGTTTGCTGCTGTTTTCTAGAATGAGAAAGACGGTATAGTATGTATTATAGTATGTATTATAGTATGTATTATAGTATGTATTATAGTATGTATTATAGTATAATTTACAGCAACTCAAGAAATGCCTTGTTTCACTTACACACACACACACACACACACACACACACACACACACACACACACA
>NC_056498.1:58600172-58617400 GCF_014905685.2 Nematolebias whitei | reverse complement strand
ACACACACACACACACACACACACACACACACACACACACACACACATATATATATATATATATATATATATATATATTAAATGCAATCCATCCTGCCTTAATTCCATACAATGCAGTGTCTTCAGTCAGACTTTGCTGGTAAATTAAAATGTGAAGCATAATCAGTACATTATTACCATCTTTGTGTTAGATGTATAAATCACATTCAAACACTGCTTGTACAAATTAAATTGAAATAAAAAGTAACACACACGTTCTCTATCACTGTCATTAATCAGATAAACAACCAGCAGCATCATTTAACCTTTATTTATACAGGTTAGCCATGATAACTCATTTTCAAGAGAGACCTGTTTAGGGAGCAGATGGGGGTTAAGGGCCTTGCTCATGGACCCAGAGTGTGGCGAATGAGGGTGGAGGCAGGTGTGTGGGCTTTACCTACCCCACCCACATTTTTGATGTTGTCGGTACCGGGGCTTGATCCGGCGATCTTCCGATCACAGGCCCACCTTCTCTAACCTCTGTGCCACCACTCCCCCTAAGCTACCAGAGACTGACGTTATGTTTTCTCTCTTGGAAACAGAACAAATGCCAGATATTGTAGAGACTTACCGGCTGCTGAACTCCTTCATCCTCATCAATGACTCCGACATGGTTACGTTTCACCGTGGTGCTCCCGTGTCATGTTGTCACTTTTCAAAGCTGCATGTTACGCATTTTTTAAACTTTGTGAAGCGTGAAGTGCTCCCACACTTTTGAGGACTTGTGTCGAACCGTTTTCTCGGCGTTGGTCATTTGTAAAATTTACTTAAATTACTTTGAAAACACCACCTCTGCTCTGCTTCTGCCTCGCTCCGTTCAACTCACTCTGCAGTTTTTGTTTTGTTTTTTAAACTTTTTTTAGTCAGCTAGCATTGATAATGCTCTGCGGGTGAAGAAAATGACTCCGCAACGCCGTGAAAGACGCATAATCGCACGGCACAACATATCGATAATGAAATTCATTGCCAACACTTTTAAAAATTGATTTTTTTATCCATTTTATCGATTCGTTGTTGCAGCCCTAATTTCATGTGTTTTTGTTGCAGTAATATCAAACCCATTTTCAATACAAATGCATTAAAAAAATGCTAGAATTAGTGTATCCTTACTGCAGTCAAGTTTCATCCATTAAAATAAAAATCATCTTATGCTGAACATTAAGTGGTCCAGACTGAAGTACTGAAGTGTTTTCATTTAGTTACCGTACTTTCTGAGAATTTCATTAAAATGCATCCACTCAATCAGGAGATTTTTTTGCTAACAAACAGACCACATACACACACACAATTACAGGATTGCCACCCTTTCATGGCAGCAGTTAACATAAATCGTAAACGCATGATAAATATGACAACAGCTTAATCCCTTTACCTCCTCTTCTGCTCGTCAACAAGGTTGGCTTTTATTGAAATCAGGGAAACATAAAACATGTTAGTGTGTTGCTGTGTTTAGTTATTGCATATGTTGCTTTTTCAGATGCTGCGAGAAGGAAAACAAGCATACGATGAGAACATCCACTATCCTCTCCTCATCACCGTGACCAAAGGACCTCAACCTGTCAACCACGCTCCGTAAACCACATGACGGCTCCACTCTGTATTTTTGTTTGGAAGCTGACAACTTCTGACCTTGTTTGTTTCAGCCAAACAGCTATCAGTCCGGATGGTCAGACTTTTAAGTCGAACTTTGTCCGGATATATAAATCTCATTATCAGCTGTCATCTGGTCAAGCAAGTCAGATAAATGATATTTTGCTGAAAATTCAATCATATGATGAGCCTTATTAGTTACCTACTCATCCATTCATCAGTTCAACCAACAAGCCAAATAGTCATTCAGTTTGATGTTTGATTGTTTTTGTCCATATACTAAACCACATTGAGATTTTCCACATGTATCAGGTTTTCAGTGAGTGTTTCCCCTTTAACCAGCCACTGTTAACCCACGCCACTGTGTTTCTGTCCTCAGCATGGAGGCCATCTTTAATTCACTGACTGTCACAGTGTGAAGCAACTCACACTTTCCCCTTTTTTTCCCCACCTCTAATTTCTTTTAATACAGCTCATTCATCCCAGCCAGAGGTCAGTACAAGAACTACATTTGTGCATGTCTTACAACGGTGCATTAACACATTAAGGCACATTCAGATTAAAAAGAGCCATCGTTGCTTCCAGGAGCTGCAGATTGCACATTACACAGTGTTATTGTCACGGGACACGGAGACCCAACTAAAGGACACCTTGATTAATTTTACACAACTCTGTTGGTGTTATAATGTGTTTGAACAGAACAACACACTGGGTGTAATTCTTTAATTCTGGGACCTTTAGTTCCACTCTTGGCTTGCGGTTGAAGTTTTTGAAATTGTGCTGATGACTTTTATTAACGAACGTTTGTAACTCAGCCGCAGCTCCACTGTGTCAGATATCATGACTTTAAAGAGAACCATTTGAACACACGTGGAGGTGGATTTTGCAGAGACAATACCCACAAATACATTTATTGACCAGATACTGTGGAATTGATTTAAAATAAATTAAAAAAAAGCTTTTGTGTGTGTATAAAGTAGATGTCATCGTGAAAGGACATTTTATTTAAAACCACGTTTGAGTTAGACTTTCAACACAACTTTCTTCTTTCTATATTTTAAACCTCTACATGTGTAAGGGAGCATAATCCTTAATATTAGGGATGCACGATATTGAATTTTTGGCTGATATCCGATATGCTAATGTGTCAAAACTTATTTGGCCAATAGCCGAAACCAATACGGATATTTTTTCCCCTAGACCTACTTACAGAGACTACATAGCTTTCTCTGCTGTTGAATTAAAATACTTCATTATTCTGCATGGTCTTTGTCAGTTTTGTCTGCTGCCAAATGCAGATGTCAAAAAGGGGGTTGAAAATGAAGTAACACTTCAACTTGAATTATGTTTAATGTCAAATTTATTCATGACATTTGCTCTCTCTAACACAATGGCATCATTCGAACAGTTCAAATTTGTAAATTTTCACAATTCTAAACTCAACCTGTTCTCAAGTGGCAAGTGAAAAGCACAAGTAGTAGTGCATTAATAGATATACTTGACAGTTTCTTAAATAAAAAAATAACTGAAAACAGAAGCCTTTTGTATCCATCCATCATCTTTACCCGCTTCTTCCATTTTTGGGTCACGGGAGTCGCCAGTGCCCATGTTCAGCAATCACTGTGCGAGGGGCAGGGGACACCCTGGACAGGTTCATCACAGGGCGCCTTTTATATCGGGTGAGTTATTTTGATGGTATGACCGATGTCCAATATTTAACTTTATCGCTAATATCAACCGTTGCGATACCATGCCGATAAGATTGTGCATCCCTAATTAATATAGTTGTTTCTCTGTCAATTAACACTATTCAGAGTATACAGACAAAAGGTTACGTTCAGTAATTAAAAAGCAGCCATGATGCAGCATGCATTTGTCACATGTACGTTTCCAAGAAACAGTGGAAACTCAGTTTGTGACATGTACACCATTGACAAGAACATGGCTCCATCACATCCAGAGTTTAAATACAAACTTTTCATGCCTGTATCCTCTGAATCTTTTAACAACTTTGTAAACATTTTCTGCTTTAGTGTTTCATATTAATCCTGTCACTTTTTCTATTAGCCACCTGTTCTCAGGTTGTTTTCTCATATATATATATATATATACTGGTTTTGGATGTATAATAAAAACAGCAAGTGTACTTGCAGTAATCAGTCTCCATACTACACTGTGATCCACTGGTGAACACGGCTTCTATGCAGTACCTCTCAGTGGTAGCTGTTTACATTTTTATGAGATAATCAGCCTTCAGAAATAAAAAGAACAACCCAGAAAGCCAATTATGCGTGTTGTCTCACTGGTTTAAGGATTAAAATTATGTCGCAAGAGTTCAAAAGCCTGGTTAATTACATTTTTAAGCATATTTGTAATGTGATTTGCTATATTGTATATATGTAGATTTACATAAGTACACTTCCCACTGTGACTGTGTACAAAAACTCCACTTTTTAGCTTCAACACTAACTCTACATATTGAATCTGAGATCACTGTTTGCTCTGATATTTATGTTGTTGCTGCTTGTTGCAGAATCACTGCCGCTCTCAGTGACCACATTCATCTGCTGTGATGTCATATTTTCAAATGATGATGCCCTCACTTCTGTCTTTATTTTAATTTTTTTAATTCCCACTGTGAAAACAGACAGTCAAAAACCTGTTGACATGCTCTTTATACAGATTTTGTGCCTCAACTGATTAATATCAAGGTGGGAAATGGAAAAGTTGTTGCAAAACACCGAGTTCTGAAAAGTTAGTCAAGAAGAATCCGTCCAGATGACCCGACTTAACTTTTTTTGGATTTATTTACCTGGATTATTGAGCTTACATCAGAACAAGACACTGAGTTGGATCTTTGTTACATCCAATAAATACTTTGGGAAAGGCCTACTTTTTCTTAGGTTTGTGCCACAACATTGTATAAAGGCTCAAATGAATTACAGTTTTGATAATCAATTAAATCCACCTGTATTTAATTTCAGATTGATTTAAAATTATATACAAGGTTGCAATTTTTTTCACCTTTAAGTCAAATCTAAAAACATGGCACAAATTGAATAAATTTGAGTTTGTACAGAGTCAAGGCCTTTAAAGTTTTGTTTTAATTTCAAAACGTTGACTCAAGTTTTTTGTTCATGATGACATGACAAACTCAACATGTGTTGGCTTTTGAATTAATATTTGAAAGGTCCCATTTCAATATCAGTATGCACTTCTTGAATATTATATTTTGCTTTACTGTAATGAAACTCGCTTGGATGTTATTCATGTCTGTGGATAATTTTTATTTCTGTTTGTGTGAAAAAATAAAACACTTTTTTCCTCTAAGGTTGAGCTTTTTTTAAATGTCAGTTTGAACATTGTGCTGTAAACGCAAATTTGTGTTTGTCACTGAATAAAAAAAACATTTAATTTAGACAGCTATAACAAAACAAAAGACACAATATAACATTTGCAGCTGTACAGATTTAAAACATTTCTTATAATGATTATTTTAATCTTTAAGATATATATTTTTAAATTAACAGAAAAATAAATGCATTTGCATTTTTCAAAAATAGGGTGTCAAATGCTCACAGCAGTAATAAAAACTCGGATCATCTGCTGCTTGTGTTTCCAACACAATGGTCTCCTGCAGGCTAAACTGGTTCCAGACAAGGCAACACACACAGACACACACATCATGCCCAGTGAACGGTCCACCCCTCCACAGGAAGAAATGGGAGAGTGGGATAAAGGAGGGAGGGGAGGCAGCTAATCCTGCAGGCTCACTCTTCTGTTTATCTGTCAGAAAAGGGGAGGGAGAGTTTGTCGAAGGAGGGGAAACCAGTGAGGCCTCCTGATCTGTCTTTTGATATTTTAAAGAGGTCTGTTCTCTCCTCCCCAACACTGTGATGAAGAGGCAGAGAGAAGAGAAAGAAGAAGCTACAGACAGATGCAAAGAGAGGAAGACAAAGGCCGAAAAAGACAAGAGGGCAGAGGAGGAGGAAAATGGAACTGGTACCAAGACTCGGTGGATGAATGGAAGGAAAGGCAACATGAGACGGCTTGAGATGAGGGGAAACTGGATCGAAACAGCAGGAAAAAAGCTTCAGTGAAGAAATAAAACTGAGATTGACTGTCCAAGAGAATGATCGAAGAGAGAAAAAGAGAGACAGAGTGCTCCCAGCTCGACACAAGGGCCCCATTAACTTGACCACTTGCCCTTTGCACACAAAGGCAAGGCCAGCCCACCGGCCCTCCCACCCAATTATCCACGATTAGGCTCAGTGCACTGTGTCAAGATGGAGAGGGAAGGGAAGGAGGAGAGGGGAGAAAGGCAAGCAGAGGGAGGAGAAAGACAGAGGGAGTAAGGGAAGGAGGTCAATGACTGGAATCAAGAAAATGATGGATGATGACGAGCAAGAAATATAGTCAGGATGAGCGTTCTCTAAAACCTGAACATCTTTTATTCAAATGAATCTGGTCTGAGGTGTAAGAAGAACAAAAGTTGTCCTCAGAAATCTTACATTTTGGACTTTAGTCTCTACTTGAATTATTTTATTTATTCTTATTTGACCTTTGGACATTTATAAGCAGTAAATGAATCTTGTGTAATATTTTAAGACTTCAGCACACTCAGGTTTGAGATTTAGCTTTTTCCTATTCACACATCCATGAAGGCTGAACCTGTGCACGATGTAAAAGTCCTCACATCTGGCCAGTTCTCGATGTGGACGTCTCCGTTGACAACTAAACCCTGGCACAGCTCAAGTGAGACTCCGTGTCCAGCTGTATTTTAGAAAAATAAAATGCCCTTTTACTCAGTCTTTGGTTTGGATGGGTTGTATATGTTGTGGTTTCTGAGTACATGAATTATTGCTCATCGTGTTGTTTCTACCTCCCAAGCTGCTGCACTTTTTTTTTTTTTTTTTGTGAAAACCCAGTTGCTAACCCTGTTGGCATGTGCTTACTCCGTGTGTCTTGAGAAAACAAACTGGATACATGTTTATTATGTAAAAGTAAAGTGTCTTTTATGCACTGCATATTTGGAATAGATTGTAAATATATCGTGGTGGCATAATTTGCTGAATTATTGCCCATCGATGCTTTGTGTCACTGCCCTTTGTACCTCCCAAGCTGCTGTAAATTTATTTGAAGAATCTGTTGCGAAAAGTCACAGTGAGACTTTCAGAGATGTCCCGGGAGTTCTGTTTCTGAGGGGGGTGCAGTTACCCAGGTTCAGGTTATTTATTACCCGTTTAACCACTGCCTGTATTTTTTAGCTGTTGCCCATGTTTTTCCTCGTCGGTTTTTAATTATTGCTTGCACTTTCTTAACCATTGTGTGTTTAGCCACTGCTAAGATCATTATGTGTTACCTTGCACAATGAAATTAAAACCATTTAAGTGGTTATAATACTGTTTTATCCTATATTGTTAATTGTTTTGATTATTCTTTTATGACATGTGCTGCTGACCTCTTCAGGTCATCCTTGGTTCTCATAGCGTTTTTGTACTGGGTTGATAGTGTGCTCTATTAAATGTTTATAAAGTAAAGCAACAAAACAGACTGACGTCTACCCCCCAAAACTATCTGCTGACAAAATCCAACAGTCGCAGGAAACACATGTTTGCATTTAGTTAACTGTAAATAACTTCCAAGGGACAATGTTCGAGTCTAAGTGGCTTTAGGAAGCTAAAGTACGGCACAGACCAAAACAAACTGAAACTCATAAACGACTTTTGAACTTGTAAGGATTCCCTGTCTAAAGAAATCAGTAGGCTTAATTGTTTGTGCTTGTTTGTTTGTTTGTGAGAAAAGCGTTTTAACACTAGATGTTGGTTTATATGCAGACTGAATGAACAGAGATGTTCAAGCTTGTATAAGAAGCCTGCTTGAAAGCCACTAAGTACAAATCTTCCCCTAAAGGCCCTGTCACATTATGATGTTTTTACAGATCTTGTACTGACTTATGTCAATTTTGCCCAACTTGCTGGCATACGCTGAAGATAGAATAATTAAAAAAAAATCAACTGTAAGCCTCTTTTATCCATACCGTATGTTAACGAGTTGAAGGAATAAACAACTTATGAGTAACTCATCCATAACTTGTTCCTAGCTTGTACATGTCTTGACTTATGCCGAACTTTTGCATATCATCTTGGAGCAAATTACGATGAGATCGACTGTCACACAGTGACGTATAGCATCAGCTTGTGAAAAAAAAAAGGCCAACCCGTTGATGTGGGAAGCACAAGCTTGGTGTAACTTTTGAATAAGATACCAGCATGCTGACATGTGATTGTATGCAGATGACAGCTAATTTTGTGCAGTCACAAAATTTTCAGTGTCTGCCGATGTGTTAAGTCAAAGTTACAGGCAAGCACAAGTTCACACGTTACATGGAAGTTACTCATAATTTGACACGTCTTTTCATCCGAGGAATGTTGATCAACGAAGCCCTGATGAAGCCCTCCGGATAGAGGGTGAAACATCTTTCCACAAAAAAGAAACTGTCCAGATGACCTGACCGACCATTGGATTTTGTACCTGGATGACTGAGCATGAACTTTGATGTTATGAACCACTTTGGCTGTGGCTGCCTGCCTGGGGGGGAGTCGACAGGAGACAGGACAGCCTACAGAAACCATCTTATCACCAGCAAACTGGTTGGTTCACTAAAGGAGTGTACTGCTTAGTGGGGAAATCGTTTACTTGGGACTCCTCAGACTGATGAAACCCTCTGGATAGAGGGCAAAACGTTTTTCCACAAAAAATAAACTGTCCAGATGATCTGACTGACCATTATTGAATGTTGATCAATGCAAAATTACTGATTGGGGGGCGTAGAGTGCAGAGAGCTGGACTTTCATATTTTATGTCACGTAATTGTTGCATTATGCTCCAACATGCTATGCACAAATTCAGCATAAGTTACTTCATTGTTGCACATAAACACTACATAGGTTAAGGTGGTCATAGGTAAGAAATAAGTTACTTGTACGCTACACAATTGTCCAACTGGTGTCCGACATATGTCAACTTATGAGTAACTTACATGGAACGTGTGAAATTATGCATAACTTACTGGTTGAACACCTGTAATGTAGGCCAACTTATCAGTAACATGTTTGCATACGCTCAAAATTTTGTACATGAACAAAATTATTGAATGGCCATCATATATAAGCGTGCTGATGACTTATTCAAAACTTACACCTAACTTATGCAACTTTCACCAGCGTGTTTGCCATTTTTTCATACGTTGGCATGCACTTGTTTTATGTCGCTGTGTGACTGACTTCAAAACATCTATGTCTCCAATAACTTCTCATTCTAAATGTCAAGTTTTTCCATGAAATAAAAAATCCCCAAAAGTCTTTATGGTTTCCTGATCTAGATTTATTCTGCTTGATTGGTGTGCTTGGTAGCTTTTCTCAAAATACTTTCTTGAAACGTGCATTTTCCTCATTAGACTTTGAGAAACACTTCTCAGTTCCACTCGTTTCTCCAAAGACGTCCACTCCTGGGGTCTAGACTATTGTGTTGACTTAAGAATACCAAACCTCTGGTTTCAAACCAACCATTCTAACAATTAACGACAGATTTAACAACAAGTCCGCCTTTTATTTAGCCTGTCATTTAATTAAGCTATAGTTTTCTTTTGTTAATGGAATGCTGTAGAGCAAAGTGACTCAAATACTTAGTTTCAAAACTTCTCGTGATCTTTTAAAAGCAAAAGCAGCATTACTTGTTGCGTAAAACACACCTCGCCTTTCAGTCTCTGTTCATATCCTTCCACAACACAACAGTTAAAAACCACCTAATGACTTTGTGTTTCTGTACACATTAAGCACACACACATGTGAACTGATCCAGGAGAAAAGCAGGACCAGAAACATCTTTGGCACCCCGACACACAATCAAATGCACAACTCCCCCGTCTGGGCCCAGCTGCAGTCTGGCCACGTTGTGTCATGTTGAGCTTAACATGTTTAATTTTTCCAGGAATAAAAGTATGGAGAGTCTTGTTCTGCCCAGCTATGTTCAAATTATTTTGGTCCTTTCTTGCAAATTGTACAATTTAGGAAATTTTAGCCGGAAAATCTTAAGTGTATCCGTGAATCTGCAGTTTCCTCCCTTCACTCTGCCAAATCTCAGAGATAATTTGTGACAGACTCTGCGGCTCAGTCGGACTCATTTGGTCCACTAGACGACATGAATCGATATTTTTTGGACAAACAGTTTGGGTGGGTGTCCTCCCCACCTCCACGCCACCACCACTGATCAATTCTCAGATTCTCTGAAAAACATTCAAGCCTTTCCCTCTCTTGGTTTTAAGCTCAAGACTATTTGGGGATGGCTTTTTCAATGATCCGCTCATTATCGCTAGTGGAGTCACTTTGGGTTTTACCATCTCCGTCTGCTGGCCCTCCTGCTTCCTGTCCTCCCTTTCTCCTCTTTCTGTTTTGAAGAGGCTTTTTCTGCTCCCCTCCCAACCTCCTCAGCCTCCCACTCGTCCCTCCAGAATGCCTTTTTGATCCGTTTGTTTGTGCCCATGAAGTGGAATGCAGCAAAGTCCCTGAGAGCATTTTTTCTTTTTTCATTTAGAAAGCCATTGAGTATAAGTTGATGTGGATGAGTGGGAGCTACCGCCACCTCCTAAAATGTGCACGCAAACCCACACACATCCATTGCTGACCTTGACGACTATAATATGTTTCATTATAGGAGAAGGAAGGAATACACGGAGGTGACTGTAGTCAACAGAAGCAGAGCAAATGTTTTTTTTTAGAGTGAATCGTATTTGAAAAGACGATTTTAGGCATTTTAACACGGACGCAAAATTGTGCAACTCCCATCTGTTCCCTCAGAAGCTCATCAGGCTCTTTTGGAAGGCTCCTCAACCCGTTCAGCCTCTCCACCTTTAATACCCATTAAACCTCTCCGTCTGGATATGCACGAGGCTAAGTTCAGTGACTGACTTATTAGCTGACTAACTGAAGCGAGCTGAGGTCAGTCTGGAGGCTGACAATATACACACACGCACATGCAATTTCATAGTGATGCTTACACATGAGCTTATAGCAACAGACTGCTAATTGAAGGGGCTGCGCTGTTGACGAAAGCACTCAACTTCTCGCTGATTAGGTCAGGCTGGGTGGAAGCAAGAGATGCAGAGAAAGAGGAAACAGGCTTTTAGGACATATAAGACATCACAAGAGGTTTGTGTTGGTTAAGAGTCCTTCCTATAAACGTAGACTCTCTAGTCTCTCGTGGCAGTGTTTGCTCTAACTATAATTGGAGAGAGCCAACATTAGAAACAGTAGAAGCCGCGCTAAATTAACACCTGCCTCTCTGCAAACAAACAGCTCCTTTCTCTGCTTTTGTCTGTGACGTTTTCAGTTATTCAGCAAGACAAATTCTTTACATTTAATAATCAAAGTGGCTAACTGGAGTGACCACTTAAGAAGCTAGCTGTATTGTTTAAGTTGTGGGGGGGGGGGGGGGGGGTTCTTCTTATGAAGCTATACTATATGGTCAAATTTGACTTTCTTTTTAAATTTAAGTCTGTTTTTGAGAAAAACGACCAGGAAAAAAAAAGTTAATTAGTTAATTGTGTTTGGCTTCACTGTACTGGGGTTTTATGGAAAAGTTACAATTTCCTACCGTAAACAGCCTTTTAGAATAATCTCAGTTTGGAGAAACAAACAGTAGTTTAGATCAAATTAGCAAGTTAGCAACTTCTGCTGGGACTTGCTGATTCTGGCCACTAAGGGTCTTTTCACACCCGATAGTCCGGTAGACTCAGTTCGTTTGGGGACCAAATTTCAGAACATTTGTTTACATTTTCTGCTGGTGTGGTTTGCATTCACACTGCACTGAGTCAGTCGAGCCAACATGTTCCCCCCCTTGCCTGTGGTGGCGCTGCACCAAGAACTACTGAAGGAAACGACACAAAAACCTCTGAAGAAGACACTTCTTCTTCTTTTTCTTCTGAAATAAAAACAAAAACTGAGTGGCGTCAAATTTTAGAGGTTTCAGGATTTCTGTTTTGTCATTTTTCAACATTGGACTCAGAATGAGCAGAAGATGAGGCAGAAGACCATGGAGAATGTTGTTTTTTCACACAAGGCGGCTGATGGCTCCGTATGAGGTAAGAGAAATGCGTTTGTTTGCCCTGCGCTGTAGTCCACTTCCTGCTTTTGGAGCAGTCTCCGGTCTGCTTGTATTCACACTGCATTCAAACCATGCTAGAGTTCACTGCAACCGGACCGAGACCTAGGTATTTAGGCAGACCAGAGATCGCTTTTTTGGTCCGTATCAGTTTGATTGCACATTTACACCTCCCCAAACGAACCAGACTTTCTAGGCAAACGGACTAGAGTTCAATTAAAGCGATTAAACAGAGCTGGTGTGAATGCAACCTAAAACCACACCAAACTCCAAAGTTTCACATCAGTTCATGCAAATGCTGTTTTACAAACCTTGCCACCTCTCTTTATTTCGTGTTATTCTCTTCAACGATATAATTCTGGCATTTGTAGCCTTTCTGATGCATTTTGGGGCACTTTTGGAAAAAATATTTTAGGCTTTGTGCTATAATATTAGTATACAGTAGTCACAGTAGTCCTGTTGTAGTAGTCCCTCACTACTTCATAGTTCATTTATCACGAACTCGCTCTATCGCAGTTTTGGACATGACACACAATTGGCTGATTAATGAATGAGTCACATGATCGGCATGGAATTTTTATTTAAAATAAATTATTTTAAATTCTTTAGCACCTGCTGTACATTTGTGCAGCCCAGAGCTGCAGAAAAAGCTTCTTTCTGCACCTGCACCTTTGTGCAGCCCATACTGCTGGATAAACTTCCTGCTGCAGCTGATCAGCTGTTCACCATGTAGAGCAGAGAAGTGGGCGTGGCCAAGAGTGCTTGCAGGTGGCAAAGAGCAGAGGAGGCAGGGAGCTGAAATCATGACATTCTGTGCTCTTTTAGAACATTTAGTTTAGAAACATTGTTTAGAATATTGCAAGAGTGTGGGAAGTGTTTAAAATGCCTTTCATATATATGTATATATATATATATATATATATATATATATATATATATGTACAAAATAAAATACTACTGACGACTTATAATGCAGTTTTTCACTTATCGCGGGTCTTCAGGGTATGGATCCCCCGCAATAAACGAGGGACTACTGTATTGCAAAACTTAAGTGATGTTGAGGTTTTTATAGTGTTCGCCCTTTTTTAATTGAAACTGTTTTATGATGGTAATAATCCACTTTTTTCTGTAAGCTCATCAACCCTGACAGAACTCTTTTTTTTTTTTTTTTTCAAAGTATCTGCAACAGGCAAGATATTATTCTTCATAACCCTTTCACAGATCCAAACTTTAATGCTGGTAAACAATGGACTATCATCCCAATTATCTGTTTTTAATTTATTTATTTATCATGGGGATGGGGGAATTGTTTTGAGGGTTTAACCTCAGTATTATTCTGTCCGCTGCATTGGTTCTCCTTGTCGTGTCACCAGAAAGACACCCCGAATTAACAAACTTTTGTGAGGATTGCATTTTTCTCAACTTGAAAGACAAAATGTACTGTTTTTTGGCGTGTATGTCGCTTCGGTGTATAAGTCACATTTATTATCTGTCACCGCTGACCCGTTGCATTTATTATGCGTTTATTTAATGGTCTAAACAGTTTCATTTTGCCTGGGCAGCACCATCCATCCATCCCTCCCTCCCTCCCTCCCTCCCTCCCTCAGCTCTCCAGTGTTCTTCCACCTGCCCCAGCTGAGTGAAATGAACACTCATAATTAAGCATTCATAAATGCATTATGGATATGAGGAACAAGTATACAAGTTGCTTTGGCTTATAAGTCGCAGGACTGACAAGCCTATGCAAAAAAACTGTGACTTATACGCAGGGAAATACAGTAACTATCACACTTGTTTAAAGTGACCAGTTAGCCTAACGTAGATTTTTGGTCTGGAAACCGCAGTAAAAATAAAATGTAATAAATAAAACAGGCTGTGCGAAACACTTTGTTCCAAGTTTATAAACTTGACCTCATTTCTTTGTTTTTATTACTTTTTTCTCTCAGTCCTTGTTCTTTTGAACATTTCAGTGCCCAGATTAAAAACTAAATAAAAACAGTTAACTTGTCTATTTTTCCAGTGCTGTAACATCCTATAAATGCAACGATCTTTAGATCTTCTTGTGTACCGATCTATCACTCTGCATTCTCATCTTGTTTCCTTCTTTCCATTATTATTTTTTATCCTCTCTCTCTCTCGCCCTCCCAATCACCCCACTTTGCCCTATACGACTGTGGCCGCCAGGGAAACAGCTCTAGCCTGACGACCCATGTTCCTGGGGGCTGGGGGCCATTAGGGGCCAGTCAACGAGCCTCTCTTCCTGCCACAAGTGGTGCTGGCGGGATGGAGTGGGCCCTCGTCTCTGGTTTGAAGGTCAATGAGGCCACAGCCCCAGCACTCTGCCACTGACTCTTAGCCTTCCCAGAAAAGCTCTGCAGAGTTCAGGCCTGAAACGAAGGTTTAATTCAGACACACACAGGTCTGAACGCATGTGATCACGGCTGCCTCGTCCATTTATCACAGAAATTACTTTGAAAAGATGAAAAAAAGGCATCCTAGCAAAGATGTTATCAGATATTGTGGACACTTGTGTACATCCTACACTTAGTTATCCTTTTGATTTATCTTAAAATAACTTCATGTCCAAAAACTAAAACGCTGTATTTTATTGGCTAGAATAATTTCATTAAAAAAATTGCAAATTAACACAATTCAGTTCAGTTGGATTAAATGATAGTCATCAGAGTATAAATATTTAATATATTAAATCTGTATTTTTTATATTTTTTTGCACAAGCACTGTTAGCCTGCAGGGTGGCATGCACCTGTTTCAAACAATTTTCTGTCGGTTCTGTTCGGTGAGGTAAATACTCCAGGAGCCACTTGTCTGTCTCCTCGGGGGGGAAATGTACATAGATTATGTCCGCACTAATCCTTCTGCGACAAAAGGCATTTTGCTACAATACAGAATTTGGGTAAGGGTTTCAACAGATACACTCACTGTTACATACACACACAGACACACGCATATCCTGTCTGTATGTGCACAAGGACATTGGTGCAATTAACCTTTAGCTGATTCAGTCGTAGTACTCTGTTTGATTGAATAGAACTGGAGTGTTCTCTAAGCCATAACCACAACCTCCTGTGAGTGATTGAATGTGTTTTTATGTGTGTCTGAGTGTGTATGCGTGTAAACCTGAGAGTGTGTGATGGGATGCATTCCTTAAAAAGGAAAAGCTGGGTTTTTAGTGTAGGGGATGCAGTCTAGCTGATAATTTTCTTATGAATTTGTGCGTTTTGCTGCATGTGGGTGTTTTTGTTCCAAACTCGCCCAAAGTGGAAACACTTTTCCAGCCAACAACTTTAGACCCTGAGCTTAAACGCAATAGCCTGGGCTTATCATGTAGAGGGAGAATACTCTGCCTCAGCTTGAGTCTAGCCTCTGGCCCTGGCAGACTGTCATCCGTCAAGAGCCTGCTAGCCTCGAGTCCTTCTTTTTTGTTATTGGCTTCAGTGGATCGAGCTGAGTATGTGTTAAAAACTATTGGAACCCCTCGAAAAATTGGCACAGTTCAGAAGAGTCTGCTGTTGCTGTCCTGCATGTGTAAATGCACCCTTTTTTTGTATGCATGTGTGTATTTTGTCATCACCTGTGCAACTCTCCGCTGAAGCCCAGTCTCAACTGGTTGAGCCATTTGTCTAAAGTACATTTTGTGCCCTTTGGTGGAAGTTGATTCAAACAAGTATGCAGCTGTTGAGACAAAAATTGAGCACTTTACTTGTTGCAGTCGTTGGCCTGATTCCCCTGCAGCTTCACTGTGCCAGCAAGCCTTGGAACAAAGAGTGCCAAGTCTTGCCCTCTTACGTGTTCCGAGAATGAAGCAGACGTGCCTCATTTGTTTTAATACACACCTGGTATTTTTATTTTGTGGAAATTGTATATATGTATTTATTTATGCCGGTTTCCCACAAAAAACATACATTTTTACCTAATTTATATGTAAAAATGTTTTGCAGGTGACAGTGCAAGTGAACATAAAACAAGCGGACGAATGTACACAAAACAACTTTTTCTGTTTTTAATTTAATGTCAGGCGTCTAAATAAAAGGCTTTTGTCAACAGTGTGCAGCATTTTGTTTCTTCTAATTTGTTGAGTCTGATAAGACTCCTAAATTAAAACAAATTAAAATGCAGCAATAAACTATCAGCTGTGTTACCAATATGTTATTCAGTAACATTGTGAAGTCTATATGTCTATGTGCTTGTGCATACATGCAGTATTTTTTTTTAACATAATTTCCATGTAACGTGGGGATATCTGTCTTTTTAAGTTCACAGTTAGTGTTTAAATGTTGTGCACAAGGTGTAGTTGTGTGTTTGGGTCTCAGTGTGCATGTAACTGTTGCATTGTATAGTCCTGTGTTCCTTGCTGCCTTCTCATGCTACAACATGGCTTCGCTGGTTTAGAGTCATGCAGCTTTCTGTTGTGCACAACGAACTCACACAGCTCTATTAATTAGCTGTTTGATGCTGTTAATTGGGCTCCCACTGCTGCACTAATTGATAACGCCATTGCCATTGACAACATGAAACACAAACACAGACAAGTCTCTCGCCGACAACCTATTCAAGCTCTGAGAAAGTGCACGTGGGTTGGGTGAAAAGCAGAAGGAAGGGATGGATGAGAGTCGGCAACAAAAGACCTGGAACGGAGAGAAAAGCGAGACAAAGAGAGATGAGAAGGTGGGAAGAGAAGAAAGAGCACGACGTAGATGTCAGAGGTTTTCATGTTTTACAATGCAGTTTCTCAAACTTATTCTACATACTGATTGTTCTGATATTCACAATTCGTGGCTAACTTTCACTGTGCGTTTAGGTTGGATGGATGAAAATTTGAATGCAATTTCATGTGTCAACCCCTGTAATAGCAATATCATCTTCTTATTGCGTTGTGATCTGCATAGCTTCCAACCCCTCACCTCTCTAATGGCACTGTTCAGCTATTCATTGAAATGTCTGTTATAATGTAGCACATGTTTTTACCTGTCACCATTGGAGATGTTGCCACTGCTGAGCCTTGAAAGTCAAAGACAATATTATATGAGATTCATAATTTAATTTATTTTGAGAGATGGAACTTTTAGAAATGCTATCAATTACTGTTTTACCAGTTGTCACCTTAAAGTGTGGTAATTGTGGCATTTTGTTTGGGTTTTGTTGCATGTTGTACAAAGCTTTTTGACATCAAGTGGTCGGCAAAAAATGTGACCTTTTACTGTTTATGTTCACCATCTTTTCTTTTCTGAACGTTTGTCATAAGCAGAAAGTCATTTATTTGGTTTTGATTTAAAAAATGGTATAATTTCAATACAGAAACTTTCTCTGTCCATCAATCCATCCATCCACCCATCCATCCATCAGTTTGTCCATCCATCCACCCATCAATCTGTTCATCCATCCATCCATCATTCCATCCATCCACCCATCCATC
>NC_056498.1:58583477-58599772 GCF_014905685.2 Nematolebias whitei | reverse complement strand
TCTATCTATCTATCTATCTATCTATCTATCTATCTATCTATCTATCTATCTATCTATCTATCTATCTATCTATCTATCTATCTATCTATCTATCTATCTATCTAGCTATCTAGCTATCTATCTAGCTATCTAGCTAGCTAGCCGCCCTCCTGTCCGTCCGTCTTTCCGTCCATCCATCTCTCTTCCTCCACATGGTCATGATTAGTTTGTGGAGACAACAGGTCCAAGTGGCAAACCCAGAATCTCTTCTCCACAGCAATACTTTCCAGTGGGAGAGATCCCAATATATTCCATAATTATCTATCCAGTGAGCTCGGGGTCCTCCCAGTAGAATGTGTCCAGATGATATTCTAATTATTTGCCTAAACCACATTAGCTACCATCTAGCTCTAAGGCTGGGCCCAGCCATCCTATTGAGGAAACTCATTTCATTAACCAGGATCTTATTCTAGGATCTCATGATCCATATCTCATGACCAAATGTGAAAGTTAGAGTACAGAAAGTCAAGCAAATACAGAATGTTTCTATTAGGCTTAGCAGAACAGATTAGAGCAATGTTCTCATTATTGTGGAGAAGGCACCAATCTGGCAATCCATCTCTCACTTCATCCTGAAATCACTTGTTAACAAGATTTCCAGATACTCGAGATATGCCTTTGAGCCAAATTTAATGAAAAATAAATAAATAAACAAATCAAACAAACAAAAATAAATCCAAACTGGACATTACACAAAATGTTTACAGAACTATTAGGACATCAGTCGTTGGTTTGCAGTCCATTGTTTTAAATCTGAAAAGCTTTACAGCACATTACAATACAACACAAAATATTATAATTGATTTTGTTCTTTTGGTTAGAGGGCATTCAAGTTTCCAGCTGGCACACAAGATTTAAAACAACCAATGTTTTATCTTAATTTGGCAGCCACCTCATCTGTCAATAAATCAAAACAAATTATTTAAAAACATATGACTGGCAGATGACCTTGAGAGTTTTTTATTGTAAACACACACACAGAGTTTTTTGTCATGTAAAACTGACATGGCTCGCTTTCCAATCAACAATAAACTTGGATGAAAAGCAGTTGTTGGTGTAATCAATCAAATGAGCATAGACTTCATCCTAATCCGACTGTTTTGTTGCAACCAGTAGTGTCAACCCCTTTTACCACTGGAAGTGTTGTCTTGATGTCGTCCTAAACTGTCACATTTTATACAAAGTAAAAACAGCACTGTTTCTGAGTTGTAGACTCTCCGTGTTGTTCTTTTGTATGTGTTTGCTTTCTTGCCTCAAGTGTACATGTAATTGTGCACATATCCTCGTGCTCACATCTATGGTGAGAAGAGTAGTACCTTTAATGGGAGCAGTCGTGGCAAATTACAGACCAGACTATCACAATTACATCTTTTTGGACATGCGGGCACACACACACACATACACGCACGCACGCACACACACACATTTTACCCACCTTATGGTAGTCAGTGTAGCCCTCCCCTTTGTGCACACACACAATCTTTTAGTGAGGCTTTTCCATCCATTTTCTAAAGAAAGTACTCTCACTCTTAAGCTGGTATATGGCCTTCCTACTCTCTTGCTATTATATGTCTGTCCATTAGAGGCAATTACTGCTCAGACTTCAGAGCTGCGTCCAACATTCTCACATAGTTCTATCGCTTGTGGTCAAAGAGCCGGCTCGTTCGTGTCAAGTATGCACTGTACACAAAGGAAAAACAAGTTACATGATAGTTTTGTCAAAGCACACATATAGATTAACGTCTTATTTGAAGGATTACGTGACTTTATGACTTTCAGGGTTTCTTTATTTTATTCATGTACATTTAATACACATTCTGTATATATTCTCATTTAGAGGATTTCTTTGCCAAGTCCATTTGTAAAGTTGACGTCGCCACAGTAAATCAGTAAATTTACAATAAATCCTTTCGACAGTGCTGTCAGAAACAGTGCATTATTCTTACAAGCATTCAAGCTATTTTTTGTTTAAAACAACCATTTTGTTGGCATTAATACATTTAACCACCTGCTTGAGAGACCCATAAACTATCTGTGACCTGAGAAAATGTCGTCTGACAATATAAGACAACTTCCTGTATTTTGCCCTGCTGGCCAGTCATGGTCCGCATCAAACAAAGCTCAATAGGAAATGTCCCTGTGGAGACAATAACAACCTCAATGACTTTGATTTAACAGGAGACCCCAGAGTACAAACACTGCACGCAAGGCTGTAGACCGACGGGCAAAAAGGTATCCGAAGCTGCCAAGAAAGGATGGGAGCTTCTATTATGAACTTCAGTCACTGCTTGATCTTCCTGCCATGAGAGAATATTATGTTTCCTGTCATCAGGCCACTGTGTTTGTGTGAATATGTATTGTAGCATTTGCCAGTAACTTAAAAACACATTTTTAGTTCCGCAACATTGATTTTCTAACTGTCTGTGAAGGTCATTATTCACCAATAATCCTTCTGTTGGCTTTTTTCAAAATATCCAAAGGTGCCATAAAGTGTTTTGTTGTTACGGCAAAATCAGCTGACCAGGACAAACACAAATAAAGACTTTGCTTTCATTTGCAGGTACAAGAACGTTTAAAGGAAAAACTGCATCTGAAAGGAAGGATGGTGTCCTCTAAGTTGGTTTCTGAGATTAGCATAAATATGTATTGTACTACAATATTTTTGCTTTGGTATATTTCCAATAACATATGTTAACCCTAACTAACCTAGCCCTAACCCTAAGTGCTGGCATAGCTCTACAGAACCTCACTGACCTACACAAGGCAAGCTCAATGAACAAAGCCAGGCTGATTCTGGCAAATCCTAATCATCCACTCCATGGTGAGTTCAGGTTGCTTCCATCTGGACGCAGGTATCTGCTGCCCAGATGTAGAACAAACAGACTGAAAAACTCATTCATCTCTGTAGCGATCAGACTTCTCAACAAACAATGAGGATTTCTGTTCTATTATTTTAATGTCTTAATGTTTTGTCATGTATGGATGTTTTATGTGCCTACTTGACTGTGAAAGAAATTGCCCCTCGAGGATAATGAAGATGTTTGAACTTGAACTATGTATATAATACGTATATGCATTTTTTTCCAAGAACAGATAAACACTTGATAAATCAGACATTTGATGTTTTTGAAACCAGAACTTCAGATGGAGATCATTTTGGTCCTGAGAATCATTCAGTGAGGTTTTCTGTGAGTAAGACTTACCACAGACGTCGTCAGATCCCATCAAGGTGACATCCGAGGACTTTGAAGGTCAGGCGAACACCCCTGACTCTTTCTTGTGCTCTTTGAGTTATCCCAAAGTAGTTTTTGTGGGAACAACTGCTAATCTGCTGATGAGGCTTCAAAAAAAAAAAAAAAATTCTCCAAACGGACCTTTGCAAAGAATATCAAACCAAAACTCCTCCTGTATTGTCTTGTCTTAACCATTCTAAACAGTCCCTATGAGTCACTGAACCCATCATTCAGTGACCCTTGACTATTCATTTGAATATACTTGTTGTAATGTCCAGTGGTTGTTTTGCTGTCTGTGATGTTTTCTCTTCAGAAACACCAAAAGCAGAACATCTTCTACCGTGCAGGGAACAGATTTGCATATCTGCCATGGCTCCCAACAGGCAGAGAAGTGCTATCCTGACAGGCCTAATGAACTAGCCATTTAAGTGGTCAAATTATACACTCATCCCTTTTTATCGTCTGATATTCCTTCTTTGTACAGGTGATGGAAAGGCAACTTTCCCCATTCACCACCCTTTAGAAAAACTAACCACATCTAATCCCTGCTTCCCTCTCACTTTCCTCCCCATGCCTCTCTCTCTCTCTCTCTCTCTCTTGCGTCTTTTCCTTGACATTGGTGGAAAGTGGAAGCATTCATAGAATCGAAGAGAGCGAGGCAGAAGGGAAAAAGGCAGTGCTCCGAGGCCCTTTGTGGAAACACATCATGTCGGAATACAGAGCGGGGGCAAGAGAGAGAGCGGCGGGCTGTCACAGACCTCAATGGCAGCATTATGTAAATGGCTGACATCCCCTGATGTAAAGCTGAATAGAGACACATTAATGTCTTGTGTATATTTAAAAAGCCTGGGCCCAACTCCTCAGGATTGCAAGCGGCAGATCCCGTAATCATGTTGACGAAGTAATGGCAGAGAATTAGTTGTCCATTAAAAGTGTATTATGCACCACGCTGGCACATGAAATTACTCTCAAATAGTGGAATGGCTGAGGGGGAGTGACGAGGGAGAGCAAGATAGAAATGGAGGGGAGTGGGAGGAGGACATTGATGGATGGTTTGCGCATGTGTGCGTGCGTGCTCGCCGTCGCGCACGCACATCCATGTATGAATTCCCCTGCTCTGACTTGAAGGAGGCAGGTGATTGACATCTTTAGACTTTGAGAAATCAAAGCAGTGTGAGAGTGTGTGGATGGGTGCACAGCGGGACCTGAAAGATTCTAATGAGGTTATAGAGGGCTGGGTGTCACACACACATCCACATGCTCACACACACATTTACATATGCACATGTGCTCTACACACAAATAAAGATGTGTGACACATTAAAAGTCTGAGAAAGGAGCTTGAAACAGGATAATGAGATAAAGAAAAGCCAATTAGCGATTAAGACTCATTGTTTACCTGCTTGGCTTTTGTTGCTTTCTCGCGACACATGAAACATGGCTGGCATTATAGAATAAGAGGATAAAAGATTATGTAGAGCACTACAGCGCATACAGGTAGTGCACCCTGTCATCTTTCAGGGTGTACAATCACTTGTCGTCTTTGTCAGACGATGTCCTTCTGTCAGGCCTCCTGCAGTATTTTCAGTGAGGAACTCCAGAAGTTAGAGATTCCTCCAACCCAGGCCCCTCTGTGTTTGTTGCACTCGCCAAATAACACAAATATCACGTTTCTATTAGCTCTCCCTTCAGCCTTATTCACAGGGCTCATGTCACAGGCGCAGAGGTTTTAGTTTTTTAGATGCCAGCCAAATACAGTGAAGTTAAAATAAACATCTAAGTGATGGTTTGGCGTCCCTCCTCCGTATCTCCTCCCATCTTTCTTTTCTCCTCCATTCTTCTCTCGTGTCTGAGGAGATAGAAATGTAATTCAGATGTCAAAACGCCCCATCTCGCTCTCGCCCTCTTCCCCCGTCTCTCTGTCTTTCTCTGTCCTTTTCTCGTCCGTCGTTCCTATTGTTCTCGTGGCTGCTCCTTTATCAAGCGAGACATCGCCGAGAGGGGAAGAAAAGGAAAAGATGACATGCTTTCTCAGCCCGTGGCGGCGCGTCCCCGGCTAGAGTGGCTTTTCATTTGAGCGGTAGAGGAGTGACAGCTTCCACTGTAGAGGGAACACCCCTGCGCCATAATGGGACTGACTGGGCTGCCAAAGATGTGTCTGTCTGCCTGTCAATCAAACCTGTCCATCAGCCCTCGTTGATACAAACCTGTCTTTCTGTGCAGAGCACCTTTGTCTGGCCTTTCGTCTATCTTGCTCCCAGCCTTTTATGAAACTCTACGTAATACAGTAAATTCTTTTAGTTTGTAGATCTGCATTAGTATTTATTTGACATATGTTTGGCTGATCTTTTCATTCTATACAAGGTAGGTTCATGCTCTCTGCTGCTCTTCATAGCCTTTTCTATATGAGCCTAAATTCAGCAAATATCTCTGTATCTTTTCGTTACTGTATCTGATCAACTAATCAAATCGATATAGATGTATCTCTCTCAACAGCAGTTTAAAATTAGAATAATTTAATTTAAAAGCACCTTGGAGTACTTGACATGTCACCTAATGTGTAAAAATAACAAACACAGACCGTCTTGAATTTAAAAACCTTGTGCTTCTCTATATAAAGTACTTTGCCAGGGATGGAGTTAGACTGCTAATTGTCTGATACTGTTTAAAGATACCTTTGAACTGACTGAATTGCATTAAACTGTAAAAGAATGGCGGCTTATTTGCTCTAATTAGTTTTAGATTGTCATCATCTGACACCATGATGTTATGAAATTAGTTGCAGGGAGAAATTGCAAGAAAGAATTTGAGATTGAGCTCTTGTCATGTGACCAAAGCAGAGCTGAAAAGTGTTAAACTAAGTTCGTGCTGCTGTTCGGCGTATTGTTTTTGTACTATTAGTGCTTAGTGTGTTTTTAGTTTAACATTGTTCTTAGTTCATATCTTAAAGCTTATTACTGTTTTTCTTTTACATTTTATACTTTTGTTGGCTGCAAATGGGACTCTGTATACACTATTTCATTCCACCACATGTACCACACGTGGTGCATATGACAAATAAAGAAACTTTGACTTAGAAGAGTGAAAAAGAACTCCTTTGTGTCTAAAGAAGTATAAGTACCAAATAACTGGAGTGTAGTCTGTCATGTTTCTGTGCTTATTTTTTGGTTGAAAGTTTTTTTTGTTGTGTTTGTGTTTAGGTTTTCCACCTGTGTGTTCTGTGTTTTCAGACACTTGTTCCTCAGTCAGCCTGCCACGCCCAGTTACACCTGTTCCCTGTTTCATCAGCCACAACTGCAGCTAATTTTTTCATCAGTCCCAGTCCTTATAGCTCCTCTGTTCACCTCACGTTAATCTGGCACTGTTGTGCTTTCATGCCATGTTTGTGCCGCCGCCTTGATTTATGTAAGTTTTGCAGCCACATCAGCCTTGTTGTTGATGTTCTTCTAAAATCTTTAAGTTTCATTTGAGCTTGCTCTTCACAGTCGGCACTTCTGTGTTCAAACCCTCCAAATCTCTGGCACCCACAGCTCTGTCATATAGATTATATAAATAGATAGTTGTTTTATTTGATATAAATAGATAGTTGTTTTAAAACTGTATCATTAATCCAAGAAATATAACAAATGTGAAGAAGCTTTTATTTTTACAAATTTAGATTCAAATACCGTATTTAACAAAAATGAATTTGGCCTCTTATGTACACAATAAATCAGAAATTATTAGAAAGAAGACCAAACATGGCAGTTTTTACATCTGAGTTTTCTACAGAAGTGGCATTTTCTGTGTTTTCATTGTCTTTTCTATTTATTTATATATGTCTTTTATTTTCCTATTTTTACTGTTGGTGTTTAGAGAAGGTAAACTTGTTTTAAAAGCTAGAATAAGTCAAAATTGTATTCACTTTCTCCAGTTAGTGTAGCATCAACAATAACCCCATGTCTCCTAAATAGAAGCTGTCAGGAGAACAACAGTGAAACAAATGAAGGATAACTGGGAAGTCTGGTCTCTACATGTTACAACCTTCAGGTTCTGTTTTTGCTTCTCTGCTGTTTCTCATCTCATTTTTTTTTTTTCATTTTTCACCATTTCATATGAGAAAACTTCTGCATCATGTAGGACACAAAGGATCTCATGATCCACTTCCCACAGAAATGGATTGGATGTGACTCTAGAACTGAACAACTTTTGGCACCAACTGAATTCAAGCTGGCCACCACAGTGAATTAACCTTAGTAAACTCAGGTCTCTCTCGTAAATGAGTCCCCGAGGCTCAATGGGATTAACCGGTCTAAATAAAGGTTGAATGGGGGAGGGACTCAAAAATGGTTAATTCTGTCAAGTAAAAACTACACTGAGCTAAGATTTGGTGTGTTTGTAGCTCAGTCATTTCCAGCACGAACAGATCACACAAGTATTTATTCCAAAGAATATATATAATTCTTATTTTACACAAGTCAAGGTTTTGAGAAACCCTTTTCTCTATTGCAGACACGTGTAAAGCCAGACTGAGTTTATCCTCAGAGCCATCACATATTGGTTCGTTACAGTAAAAGTTGCAAATAAAGACCTCTTCTGTCTGCAAGGTTATGTGGGGAAGAAGAGGTCGCAGAAAACGAGCGCTTTCTGCTTGGTCTTGTTCTGTGTTCTCTTCTGTTGCTCAGAGGAAAAGCAAAACAAAAAGAGGGGGTAGCATGTATTATTTGTCAGCCCTTCCCTCCTTCAGTCCCCCACCTCCATCACTCTTGTTCCTTCACTTACTTATAGGATCCTGTTAAAAAGGCAGAAACGGCTTCCTGGACTGAAGAGAGCCACACAGACAGAAGGAGCACAGTGTGGAGATGTTTGTCCAACAGAGCCGGAGAAAGAAGCAGGGAGTTAGGACCACCTGAGTGTCACCCCCTCGCACCATCTCTCCTCTTTACCCCGTCCTCTCCTGCCTTTTTGGCAGCAGGACACCATTCAGCTCAAAGTGCTGACAAAGATGTCCAGTATGTCGTTCAGAGAAAGGAAGCGAGTGTCTCAACAAGAGTTGACTGCTTAAAGTGCAGACACTGTGTGTGTGTGTGTGGAGATGAAGGTCACACACCACAGAAACATGAACATGTAAACCGTTTTAATTATTATTTTCTTTGCATAAGTTGAAATAAAACAAAAAGGTATGCTTCTGAAACACAGAGGGACTGCATGTGGACGTGCTTCAAAAAAACTTTTCAACGTCTGCTTTTTAAAAAAATTTCATAGTATTTAAAAGAAAGCGCAAAAACAACTTCATGAACAAGTTTGGAGTTTAGTGTGTTTCAGTCTGTGCCTTTGTAAATTTGATGAACAATATTAAATTGGAGGTGGGGTGGGGGGGGGGGGGGCAGCACTCTCCTTGTTTTGGCCTAATCTGTGGAGTGCCTTGTATGTTTTCAAAACTTTTACAAAGTATATTTCTACTAAAGTACATGATGAGATCAGTTTTAAAAGAGGTTCAGTTGTCATTTTAGCTATCCTTACTCCATGCAGCTGTGCAGCATCCACACATCTGCATTAACTACAGACACACAGGGTGAAGTGGAGCCTAAAAAAACCAGAAAGGCAGTACAATCCAGAACAGCCAGGCTAGTTAGTTGTAGCAAATCTCTATCAAGATCAAAACCTCAATTTAAGTTATAAATAAATTTCACCAGCACCCTGAACGTCTGCTATTATCAGCTTCAACAAAGCTGAAATGTTTTGCTTTAGATTTTTAAGGTCGTCAACTTTTTAAAAACAAAAAAATTGCCTTAAATGGCAACACTTTTACTTTTGATCTGATATATAAACCCCAAAATAAAACCATAAAACATATATTCCATTAAAAAAATGTTATTTTTACTTTGTATTTGTCACATTTTGTATATGACAAATATTTGATATGATAAATATTTGTCATATTTACTGAATACAGCTGTATGTTTTCATAAATGACACGAGTGTCAATCAGTTTCTGTGCATTCACATTCTGCGCTTCAGATAATAATTAAAGCTGGTTTTCAGTTTTCATAGTTTTAGCCCTCAGAGAACATTAAACTTAAATTAAAAAAAATGTTTTTTTAAGACTTGTAAGCAAAAATGAACAAATCCCTTCATGTAAAAATCAATGTGAGCATAGAAGCAACAGTTCCTTTGATAACATTATTGTTAATAAGTATAGACAGTGTTGTCAACAACAGCTGCATAATAATTTTCATATAACTGGGATAAAATTATCTTTTTTTAGAAAATAAAATTCACATTTTTACATGTTAAGCATTGATCTTAAGATTTACTCCAGAGGAGTCAGAATCTGACTCTTGTCAGAATGTGTCGCGCTGCTTGTGTGCTTCTAAACGACAAAAATATCCCAAATCAGATAATCTTGTTTTACCTCCCAGCTGACAGTCATCTGGCTCCTCTTTCTATCAACTTGTTTCTGTTCTCCGTGGCTTGTTTTCATTCTCCGTTTCTCAGAACAACACTGAGTTTGGCCACACGGAGAGTTTCGTGTACACTAGAGAGAAAGCGGGGTAGACGGAGAGCGACCGAGGGGCCTGCGTCCCATTAATCTGCCGCATATGGCGGATCTGCAAATGATGGATCCTTAATGGTAAACATTGACGGATAGCGTTTGCTTGTTTCTATTGGCAGAGCTGGATGGGTACACTTGTGATAAGTGCTCCATTGCAGAGGAGAGAGATGGTGTAAATGGGGCAGGAGAATACCACTAATAAAGCCCCCCACCCACCCACCTCTGCTCCTCAAGCTAGACCTTTTGTCCCACCTGCTATTCTGCTGCTGTGAAATTAGGTTGCAACCCCCCCTCCTCTCTCTCATTCCTCCTTTTCTTTATCCAGCTCTTTTTCTTTTGGGTGAACGGCCATGTGAAGAGGTTCATTACCGCTGTGGCTGGATGCACTCAGGTATGGCTGGGTCTGTTCCCACTATAGACCCCGGGCTCTCTCTGTGTCTGGCCCCTCCGGCTCCCTGGAAAAGGGAAACATGGCACACAAAGGTCCTGTTAGCACTTCCTACGAAATCAGCAGTTTTCTCTAGAGGTACAACGCTCCAATTACCTAACACTTGGAGGATGCTATAGCGTGTACGTGAGCATCGTGGTGTTCTTAAAGGAAAGGTGGCTAATTAACGGTGAAGACGCACTCCTTATCCCTTTTCTTTCTCTCGTCCTTTTCTGCTCCTCCTCTCCTTGCCTCCATACGAGTGCATTTTATTTATCATTCTTGCTCCACGGTGGTGAACTCGGCTTCCTCTTGTCCTCCTTCCTTTCACACTTTACACCACCACACCAGTGCCCCATCCAGGACTGGGATGCTCAGTGGGGACCTGAGAAGAGCCCTTAGTGGATGGGGATGCTGTGTGGAGATCAGAGGTGCTGCCTCCCTGGGTGAAAGCTTGTCCGCCGTGATGCGACAGCTTTGTTACACAGCCTCACAGGGTGTAGACTCTGGTAAAGGGTGGACGTTTAACATTAATTACATATGGAAGTTTAAATATAAACAGGAAATGACTGGGTTTAATGTTTTTGCGTTATGCAGGAAAACACTTATTTCTAAAACTTTCACTTATGTTAAGTAATACGTATTTTATTAAGCAGTAATAATCAACTTTACATTTCAAGCTGGTATTTAATTTAGTGGAAGTATTCAGCGAAACAAAAACTGGTGGTGGAGGCCTATACAGTGAGAGCCTGGGTGGTCCTAAAGATCAGCAGGAGAGTTAAGTGCAGTGAAAGCAGAGCAAAAGTGAATCAGGAAGGAGGGATAAGAGCGTCCACTCACTAATAAAGACAGGTGTGGAGAGGAAGGGGCCGCAGACGTGGAGGAGGGGATGAAAAGACAAGGGTGGGTGTGGGGGACAGATGCAGACATGTTCATGTCATTAAAGTTATTTAAAAATGTTTTCTTTCCAGCAGCTTTGACCTGGAACAACTGTCATTTAGGGAAACCACTGATTGAGAAGCTTAAATAATTTGTTATAAAATTTCAATTTAAAGAAAAAAAAAATCACTGTTGTGTGATAAACTGAGTGAGCCTGTTTAATCTAACTCACTGACAATTTACAATTCGTTTTATTGAGATCAATTTTAGAGCAAGAGCTTCAGTGATTCACAGACATCAAACTCTAATAGACTTAATCCCATTGGTTACATAACACTTTACCAAAACTATAGTTCAAATAAAGGAAACGTTACCAAAATATACATTGTTTGTAGATTTTTTTTGCTGTGCAATACTGTTGTATATTTCCTAATTTATCTGTAGTAGTCTGAGATTTAAGGGTTTTCTAAATAATAAGGAAAAATCTGAAACTCAATGAAAAACGGTCTCTCTCTTTTCCCTAAATCTGCTGTCATTCCACCTCTTATCTTTATACCCTATCACTCATTGTAGGCTCTATCTATAACCAGATTATTTAGAAGTATGATAAACACGGATCCCCTCCTCCTCCTGCACACACACTCACTACCAAAACTATAGGTATTATTATAGTAACATTACCGGTAATGGTGTTGGTGGAGATTTATCCCATCTCGGTTCCTGTCATATCAGTAGATGGGATTAATGGATCCCCGAGTGTGATGCTTGAATTAAACTCCACTCCCTCCATGCAAGGAGTGGGGATAAACCCATCTGAGTATGGACCTTTGAACCAGCAACAATTCTGCCCATCTGCCACTCAGCTGTAAATATACTTCACTGTTAGCAGCCTCCAATGATCAGGTTCACAGGTTGACCTTTGACCCAAAGCAAATGATGGAGAAAGTTACAGTAGTGAAGGTGACTTTGGGGGGGAAGGTGTTGTATTTTCGTTTAGTGATTTAACAGCTTATTTATGGAGCATTTAGGATGAATTTAAAATATATATATATTGTGCCTCAGCAACACCTTAACAAAAATCACAGTTTGATTAAAACGACTTAAAATTTGATCTTTTCTCCACATTTAAAACACGGGGTACCTCGGTGATGGCAGGGAAAGGTGTAAGGGGGGTATTATCATAAAAAAAAAAACCTTTTCAAAAAAAGAGAAAGCTGATGTTGTTGAAGAAAAGCTCAAAATGCAACTCCATCATTTTTATTTAAAATTCTGTTAAAACTGTTTGCCTTGATTTGAAATATGTGAATTAGGCTGTGTCCAAATAAAAAAAAAATCTTACAGAGGCCTGTTTTTTCAGTTAATACTAATAATTGTTCAGTTTTTTTTGTTTTTTTTAAAGGGGCTCTGAGATTCAGTACAAAAGGCCTCACCTCATGAAAGGCATCGTTTGTAATATTTTAACACATCGCTGTCAAACAATGAAGTATATTTTATTTTAGACAAAAGTATTTAAAGATTTTTTTCCCCTTCTTTTTCTTTGTCATCTATTTTTTTTTTTTTTTTTTTTTTTTGCTTGCTGTTAAATATGAAGAAATGAGTTCCAGCTCCAGAATAAAAAAGCGATTAAGGCAGAGAGGATTATTTTGAATGAGGTCAGTGTTGATGTGAATTAAAACAGCGTCTCCACTGGAGGCCTAGTCACTCAAGCAGACAGAGCCGAGGAGGCTTATATTGGGAGAGGCGTTAAAATCCATTTTCTCATCTTTGTCTCTCTCTCCCTCCCCTGCATGAACACCCCCCCCCCACACACACACACACACACACACACACACACACTTCTCCATCCCACGCTCCTCCTCCTAAGGAGAGTCCTGTAAGACCCGCCGCATCATTGCGCCATTAAATATTGAAGCAAAACACTGAAACTATATGAAAGATTAAGAGCGCATAAAAATAATTAAGGATTATCGCAATGAAAAATGCATGCTCGGTGTAACCTAGGAGTCCATGATATGAACAATATAATATTAATGATCTGGAGTGGAGGAGTGTGCAGGCTCTGCAGCCTCATTAGGAGGAACTTTGCAGAGCTGCAGGTCAGGTTCATGTTTACAGGGTGACAGAAAGCAAACCAATCATACAGATGATGCCTTATGGGCCTGATACAATTATTTATATAAAAATGAGTTTATGTTAATATCTGCAATTTAAAAGTAAAAAAAAAAAAAAAAAGCTATCACTGTATCAGCTTTTTACCCCAGAAGGTCATTTTTGATGCAAGTGGAAAACCACTTGCATACGAGCAGCAGGAATTAGACAGCACCAATACCTTAAATTACATTAACAGACTCCATTTCTTTCACTGAATTACAGCAGCGTGAACAGCCTCATCATATACTATCTTTTTATGCATGCCCCCCCCACCCCCCTCTCTTTATGAATAAGTGTGCTCCTTTCTGGCGGGACATTGATATTTGAGCCGGTGTTTTAATTATGGGAGCGGAAGCAGCTCGAGATGAGGTTTCTCCATCGTTGGTTTTCAACAATGGCAGCTCTTTGACACATTTCCAGGTCTCTCTGAGTTGAATGAAATCCAAATGAAACTCATCGCCCATTGGAAAGAAGGAGGTATCAATAATTGGTGCACGTGCACGCGCAGCACCGGAGGCCGAGGACTCAAGAGTTTTGGGGCAGATATGAAGCTGCAGGATTAAGGAGTGGGGAATGGAAGGGGGGGGGGGGGGGGTCATGCGAGCACCTTTTGCCCTAAAAGTTTCAAGTTATCTGAGAAACGGGGTCCAAAGCAGACAATTGTAAAAAAATCAAATCAAATTGGCAAATAATTCTGAAATAGGCGTTTTCTGAGGCAGAAACTAAAATAACCTTAATATCCTATTGAGTCAAATGTTTTAAATAAATGAAGCATTACTGTGTATTTTTACAGGTAAACACACTCACGTGCTCTCTGCGCGCCCCGCCCAGCAGATCAGACGCGCACATGTCCGGGCCCATTATGAATTCAAACACATCCTCCGGTGATTGAAAGGAGCCATTACAATAAGTCACGGGCTGCTGCTGATAATGGCACGAGGCACGCGCGGCCGTCAGCCGTCCTGACAGGATATTGAACGGAAGGTGAAAAAGTTAACAAAATGATCAAACAGCCAACACCCCCGACCCGGTGCGTGCTTCCCTCAGATGTCACATGCAAATAATAGTCATAATAATCCGGGGAGCAAACCGCCATAAAACACTCATTCTCTTTCATATTGGCGCAACAGCCAATCAGATCGCGCTAATTTTACCTGCATGACGCATGCATCCTCCTGACATTGTTATTCTTGCATCAGTATTTTACCAAGACAACAATTTATGCCACTAAAATATTTGTGCGGTTCACTAATTGTGAGGGGGGGAAAAGCACTGACTACATCAAATGAGATGATTGGTTCGTTTATTGACAGGAAAAGTGAAAGAAAACCAAAAGAAGAGTCTGCTCCCTGTTCTGTGTTGCTGCGGAACAGATTTATGGTAATTTGTGCGCGCGCGCGCCTCATGGAGTCGTTCAGCGGGGAGAAATGATCGTCGCATTAACCCTTCAACTCTTATTTCATGGCTGCCTCGTTAAGAAGCTCGTGGATTTAATTAGCAGCGGTGCAGGCTGGGAAGGTACAAGGCCCCGGTGTCGCCGTGTAATTGGAAGCATTTTTCTCTACACCCAACTTAACATTTTCCACCCGGCTCTAATTGTTGATTAATAAGGAGAATTATGTAATTTTCCAAACAGAACTCGATGCTGATGATCATTCCTGCAGATTCAGTCCACGGCTTGCGCTGCTGCGTGGAGGCAAAGCTATAATTAACTCGCTTTGGAAGATTCCCCCTCGTGCACGCGCTGCATCACTGCCGGTGAAACTCAATGAATGTTTACATTTTAGCCATTTAAGTTCAAGTCAGTTTGCACATGCGTAATGTGGCCCTGAAGTTTAAACCACAACTACCAATTAAAAAAACATTTGAAAAAAAAACAAAAACAAACCGCAATTACATTAACCGAAACCGGAAGAGGTAGGACCAGTGGGAAGCATGAGACATGCTGATTGGACAATGGGGCGTTTGAACCTCCCACCTTTCCCACCTCTTCCAGTGTTGATAATGTTATTGTATGTTTTCCCTCCAATTCACTTCACTTCAATTCAATTATACTTTATTAATCCCAAAGGGAAATTATTTGTTGCAGTAACTCGTCATCCTCATTTCATTAAGAGATGTTATAGATACTGATGTTTGTAGACAGGAAGGATCTCTTGTAAAGGTCCATCCCACAGCGGATCCTAAGAAACTGGCTGCAGATGCCGTCCGATCCGTCCACCCAGACTCGACTGGCCTCTCGATTCCCCCGGGCTGTAGGACCACCTGAATGCTGGGTAGAACTCCTCCCAGAGCGATGGCCACTCCTCCCCGCAGTCTGCTGAGCTCCTCGTGGCTGCGGACAGCCAGCAGTAGGTGCCGAGGGACGATCCTGTCCTTCCACTGCCATGACCCGTGTTTCCTGCTAGTTCCAGGATCTCAGTGGTCGGGCACTAGCACAGCTGGCAGGTAGATGAGAATGCATCCACAGAACATCCTTTTCAACTCATTTGAGATTTGGGGCTGTAGATGAGATATTATTTGAGCTTTTGAGGTGTTAATCAGCTGCTGTTGTTGTAGAAAACTGCCTTGTTGCCATGGTTATGCATCATAACAAATGTCCAAAACAAACAAAAATTTCAGTAAAAATCCTTCCAGCTGCACAGCATCTGATACCAGAGGAAACAATCATCCAAAAAAATGTGATTTACTTCCAGAAAAAGAGGAATTAAAGTTTCCAAAAGCAAAATCTCAGAGTGAAAGTAACAGAGCTGCTCCAACATGCAGCCACCTTGAGCAGCGCAATTTTAGAATTGTTGTTGCATTTTTTTTCAAATGTTGTTGCTTTTCGTCAAATGTTGTTGCTTTTTTTCAAATGTTGTTGCTTTTTTCACATGTTGCTTTTTTTTAAATGTTGCTTTTTTTCAAATGTTGCTTTTTTTCAACTGTTGTTGCTTTTTTCAAATGTTGTTGCTTTCTTTCAAATGTTGTTGCTTTTCGTCAAATGTTGCGTTTTTTTCAAATGTTGTTGCTTTTCGTCAAATGTTGTTGC
>NC_056498.1:58573184-58583467 GCF_014905685.2 Nematolebias whitei | reverse complement strand
AATGTTGTTGCTTTTCGTCAAATGTTGTTGCTTTTCGTCAAATGTTGCGTTTTTTTTCTTCAAATGTTGTTATGTTTTTTGATTAGTAGTTGTGCTTTAAACTTCAGGGCCACTGTACGTGTTCGAGCTGCATTTAAAACTGTTGCGTCACATATAACAAGAACGCTCTCAGCGTGCACGAGAAGTGAATCTGCTTTAGTTAAACCTTCAGTCTGCGGCCTGCTCTCATAGTCAAATAGAAAATATTTCTCTGTGTCAACATAAATTAAATTTAAATAAAGTTATGAATGACAAAATTTTGTTTGTTGATCTTGTTATTCAAACGTTTGTTGCAAACTATTAAATAAATTTAAAAAATAACTGAACTGCCTGAAGCTATTATGCTCTTGGCGACATCTTTGTGTATGTGTTAGCAAAACATCCCATGATTTGCTATATGGATTTTAATGAAAGCTAATCGTTACAGATAAACAAATGCAGCTGATTGATAATGAAGTCAACCTTATTCAAAATGGCCACCACAGCTAATCAACATTAGCCAAAACGAAAAAATTAGTCATTTTCACAAAAGGTGAGCAAATACTTGTTGTGGTAGTAGCTGAGAGACATACACAACACATCCTTTGAGCACCGACTGAGAAAGATCTGTTTGTAAAACTCTTTCATGAAATTTTGTAGTGAACATTCTTTGTCTGTTAGCAAAATATCCCATTAAACATTGGATATATTTTAATGAAACTTTCAAAGGGCAATTATTGGGTGTAGATTTATCTTCGATTAACTTGTGAAGTGGACACAACTCAAGATGGCTGCCACAGCTGTCTGGCCTTGGTCTACACAAAAACAGTTTCATCTTTATCATCTTTACACATTTTAAGCTAAGTGTTAATGAGGTTGTAGCTGAGCATTGCCCCCAATTTTTGTGCTATTTCAACAAATCATAAATCAAAACATTCAGCTCCTTCAGGACAAACCTTGTTTGACTTTTGGTATTAGTGCATCTTTAGCTTTATGAAATATTTAGCCTGTTCTGCCATTTTTTTCTCATAGAAAATGAATTGAGCTCATTTTACATCCTTCAAATCTTTAGATATGTTTACAACCTTTTACTGCTCCTTTCACATTTTGTTCTGGTTCAGCTTCTTTAAGCTTTTTTGTGTAAATTTAAACTATTTTCAGCTACTTTCAGCTAATTTCAGCAGTTTTTAAGCTGTTTTGTGATCTTTACAAATTCTTTCTGCTAACTACAAATTTTTTCTGCTTCTTCTAACTTCTTTATGCTAATTTTAGCTTGTTATGCTCCTTTCAGCTTATTTCTGCAAGTTTCAGCTTTTTCTACTATTTCAGCTACTTGTTTTATGCTAATTTAAGCTTTTTCCGCTAGTTCCACATTTTTTGCACTCATTTAATCTTTTTTCTGCCTAATTCTGCAAAAATGTGCTCTCCACTTCCTTCTGGTAATTTCAGCTTCTTTCTGCTTTTTTAGCTACTTTTCAGCTGTTCTTTTTTCTAATGTCAGCTTTTTTTCACATAATTTTGACCTTTTGTGCTCATTTCTGCTTCTTTCAGCAAACATCCTTTCTGTTTTCTTCCACTTATTTAAGCTTGTTTTACCTTTTCAGCTATTTTTTTTACCATTTTTAGCTAATTTTAGCTGTTTTCAGATAAATTCAAGTTTTCATGTTAATTTCTGCTAGTTTCAGCCTAATTAACTTCTTTCTGCTATTTTCAGCTTGTTCTGCTCCTTTCCGCTTATTTCTGCTAATTTCAGATTTATTTATTTTTTTCTATTTCAGCATATTTAGCTGCTTTATGCTAAATTTTTTTTTTTTTTTTTTTGCTAATGCCACGTTCTTGGAGCTTATTTCAGCTCTTTCTGCTTACTTCTAGCAATTTAAGCTTCTTTATGCTTTACTTTCAGCTATTAAAAGAAACCAAACTAATTTCCGCTTTTTTAGCTAATTTCCTAATATTTGTGCTCATTTCTGCTTATTAGCTACTGGTAGTTCAGCAAACGTGTTCTTTCAGCTTTCTTTTGTTAACTTAAGCTTGTTCTTCCACTTCAGCATGTTTTCTCAGCTTATTTCAGCTGTTTTTCAGGAAGTTCATCTGAAATAATTGTTCACACTGCATTTTTGAAGGAAATGCAATTTCTCTAGTTTATATCGTTACCTTCCTGCTAACATATTTGAGCTTTCCTGAAGAGCTTATTAAGAACTTGTCCCACCCTCTTCTTCTTCACGTTTCAGTTCTGTCTCTTCTACGTCCTCCACGCATGCTGCTGGACAGCAAGTTTGCTCACACTCACGTTTTTTTCTTCCTCTCTTGTTTTAATCACCACTCAAAGGCCTCCGACAACTGTCTGGACAGCATTATTTAATGAGCTGCACTTTATTTGCTCTTTTTGAAATTGCTTTGCGCTGATGGCAAACAACGGCGACAGTCTCCGAGCGGAATAGAGAACTTGCATGGGGGTGACAGTGGCAGGGAAGGCGAGGGCCGAGCCTTGTTGTAAATGAAGTCCTCACCCACAAGACTCCATTAAACCGTCACAATGTGATATCAATCTGCAGCTTGATTATTCCCCGACACCCCCCACACCCCATCAGTGCTTCTGTCACTGTAGCCACCGCCACACTCCATTCTGCATTATCAGAAAACACAGTCATTAAAAAGCAGTTGACCTTTTTGCAGCGGGTATGGAGAAATTACCTTTCCCATTTGGTTCCTCGTCCTCCTCCCCGCCTTATTTGGCGAATAAATCACTTCACAGCAAATTGTAATGCAACTCCTCCTTTGCTGTGAGTGGCGTTCGCTTGGCTCCGCTTCGACAGCGCCTGAGGAGATACAGCCGTAATTAAATGTTACATCTGCCAATTGTTTCATGGGGACAATGAGGAGGGATGCTGAAGAGCACGAGGGAGAGAGGACAGGGGAGAAGTGAAGCAGGAGACAAGTGGAGGTGGGATGATGCTCAATGGAGGACTGTTTGAAGAGAAGACTGCAGAAGCCCAATGTGCGTGAGAAGATTGGACCCAAAACAGAGAAATAGTAAAAAAAACAACTAACTCTTGGCCTTGCAGTGAGCCTCTGTGTGTCGTCCTGTATTGATCTGATGTGTCTGAGTGTGTGAACGTGTGTTCATATCATTGTGCGACAGCTGGAGTGTTAGAAGTGTAAGAGCGTATCCTGACGCTGTGAAATCCTCTGAACAGACAGCATCTATCTCAGATATCTTGGCCTCGCTGCCTCTCACTGATACCTGAAGTCCGTCTCCTCGCACGCTGCAAAGCAACCAAAGAGCCGATGCGTGTCTCTGCAAGTGCGATAATGAATATTGATCGTCTTATAAAGCATCTCATCGCACAACTGCAACACGCTCATTTGGTGCTACACCGCATCCTCTGCACGAGTGTGCACAAATGCACGACCCAGACGTGGACTAATTGAGAAAAACACTCAGCACCGCCCCTTGTCTGCAGAACGAGCCTTTGTTTACCCCCGTCCAAATGAAAACTGAAACAGGAGGTACTCTACTGTTCACATCACCCTGTGAGCAATTAGCAAACTGCATGGGGGGTGGAGGTAAAACACACACCACCTCACATGACACGGTTTCATTTGACTGTTTCATTCCTTTCTGTCTTTGTTTTTTTAAGCAAAAAGTACGAGGAACGTTGAAGTGAATCGAGTTCAGGAATTAGACTGTTTCATATGCAAATTGTGAAGTTCTCATAATTATAAAGACATCTCATTTTCTTGTTTTAATTTGTATGAACATATATAATTTTTGCCTTATTTTACATATCTGCATTAGAGATGACACACATAATTAATGCATTTGCAAAACATTATAATAAATAGTCTTATATGGAATAAAAATCCAGTTCTTTTTAAAAAAAATTGGTATAGTTGTTTCAGTATAAGCCACAGTACATCAGCTCCGATTCATCTTTAAATGGAATATTCACCATTCTGTAATGAGAGACTGTACCCCCAGGTTGCTGTTATAACAATCTGAACTGTGCCCCGTGACGAATCAACAAGAGGACCGAGGAATGGGGAAAAAAAAAATAAAAATGGAGGGGTTTGTGGAATAAACCTATGTGCCCTGGGGTAGAGATGCATTTCCATAACAGCGATAAATTGGATTTAACGGTAAATCATGGTCAACAATAGTCAAGGACTATAAATAATGATGTCCCCCCCACCCTACAGCAAGGATCTACAAAGACTACCATGTACATCTGTGTGCCGTGCTGGGTAAGTGGTCTCGTCTCAGTTAAGGTATGAAATTGCTCTGACCATAAGCAGCTTCTTTATTCCTGCCGTGACTTGTTATCCTTTTAGTTAAAGTGAATTTAGGGGGTCCTTGTTTCTGCCTACGGGCACATGCCAGCACAGCCTGAACCGGAACAGGCCCTGCCTGGCAGACTCTGTGACTACAAGTGTTTCATTACAGAAAGGTGGCGTTAAAATAAAAATAAAAAAACATTGACCTGCTTTGGTAAAGAAGCTCCTTTGTGCTAAGCATTATGATCCAAATTTATGCGCTCTTTTTTTATAATCCCTATTTGAATGCTGGTTAACAACATTAATCTTCTCGGACTTCAGAGGGTTGCAGTATTTACTTAAAAAAGACAGGAACAAATTAAACCAAATTGCAGCGAAGTGAAGCTCTCTGCACCGGATGGCTCTTATTTAAAAAAGCTGAGAGCTCAGAGGAGGATTTTGTCAAAGAGAAGTAAACAGAAAAACACAAGCACGCTCGCACTCACTCCCGAACGGGCACACCTCCCACCGCCGGTGATAACAAACAGTGATTAGCATGTGAAAAACAACACAGACGGGGTGTAAGCAAGCAGATGCCTGTTTCCCTGTTAGCCCTGTTGATTGGCCTACTGTCTTAATATCTTTGTTTTGGTGGATTTGTGTCTGCCTCGTGCTCCCGTTCTCTCTCTGCACCCCCTCCCCACCCTGACACACCCAAGGCCACCCTGTAAAACACAAACTCATCCTAAAGCCAATCCCTTGCCTCTTTTTTTTTTTTTACCCAGAAAACAAATACACAATCAAACAACACTAAGCCAATTCCCCTCCTTTGTCGAAGCTTATTCACAGACACACTCGCTCAAACACACACACACACACACACACCTCCTCTAATTTCCTGGGGCCGTGGTACTGGCAGGGAGTGTTGTAGCGCCAACAGAGCCCTGTGTTTGGGGTAATTGCTCTGTCTGTGTTAGTATGGAAATCTGCGAATGTGTGACAGGGCCAGATAGCTTCCTCCAATGTGCTTCTGATCCTGCCTCCAGGCCCGAAGCCAAACTATTTTATCTCTTAATGCATTAGAGTGATCTTCCAATTAGCCCACACTCATAATACTCCCCCATTCCTGGTGGCTGCCTGCTTGGGGCTGCAGGGAGGCAGCGTCCATGTAAGTTGTATGTACGAGTGCGTCGCTTCACGTCAATGTGTGCGTTTCGTGCACCTTGATGGGATGGAGGCAGCGGATGAGGTGGAGGTGGTTGGCAGGTGGAGTTTGCCATACCAGGGGGAAAGCGGAGTGGAGAGGATGCTGCAAGTGTGTACGTGCGCGCAGGCGTATACGAGAAGGGCGGGTGAGCAGAGGGTGGTGGTGTGGCGATAGTTCTGCTTGAGAGGTGAAATGAGGTGCTTATTGTGCACGTCGTGGGGGTTGCACCGTTAGTCCGGGGCTCCTGTTGTAAAGTTTGCTGATAAGGGGAACCCGGCCCTTGAGCATCCATTCTCCTCGGTGTATTAGCGCTCCCTTATCAGGGGCCCAGATAAAAACCGGCTTGCCATTTGCCTTCGGTGGAATTAAGCCCTCCTCCTCCTCTTCCTCCTCCTCCTCTACCACTTCCACCCTCCTCCCCTTGTCTGCCACGGCTAACCGGGCGGGCTGCGATTAACCTCAACACAGTCCAATATCCTCGGCAGACTCCCGCCTGCAGATTAGCTGCTATTAGTTATGACCAACTAAATTAACCACCGCCGCTTCCCTGAGAGGGAAGAGGAAGGATGGAGCAGGAGATGGAGGGAAATGAGGATGGAGGAGGATTGAACGAGACACAAGCAGGAGGAAGAGTGATGGCAAAAGTGAGAAGAGAGTGATGGAGAGAGAGGAAGGATGGCAGAGAGGCCTAGTGGTCAGAGGTGTGTGTGTGTGTGTGTGTGTGTGTGTGTGTGTACTTTGAAGTGCCTCATTTTGTATTCAACCCTGTGGAACTTTGCAGATTGCAAGCCGGACACTTGCAGAGATATCAAAATGCTGCAATAAAACATAAACATAAGTTCAACTCTGAGTAAAAAAACACGCAGTTTGTAAAACACGTCTTCATGTTGTTGTTTTTGCTACCAAAGGCAATTTTTCCATGAACATACGTGGACACATGGTTGACCTTAGCATTTATTATCGTCAAAGTTATTTCACACAAACAGCACAATTATTTAAATGCTGAAGTTACTTGAACCTGATTTGATCTTGAGACAGTCGATGCTTGTGTAGCTCAGACCAATAATTTCAAATAAATACAGTTTTCTATCACAGCAACACATGAGCCAATGGGCATATTGGCATTTTATAATTATTTTGTTTTTTAAGAAAACATTCCCAAATCAAATTTTTTACTAATATTTATTTATGTCAAATGTAATTATTTGCATTATTTGATTCATTTGTTTTTTTAGTTGTTAAAATCAATTCAACAAAGAAATTTAGGAAAAGTTCTAAAGGTGAATTTTAGGAAAGTTAAAATAATTTTAAAAATCCACATTTGCATTAAAGAAATGCAATAAATCGTGCATTTTTGTGTGAAATGAGTCAAATAAATCTGAATATTTTTTCAAAACACATTTGTTTCATAAAAAGTTTTTTTTTTTTTTTTTACAAAAAAAAATTCAAATTTTTACACCAAGATTTTCATGTGTAAGAATGTGTGTGTGTGTGTGTGTGTTGATTAGAGAAATAAACAGTGGCCAGGGGCGAGATCGACACAGACTTTACAATTTTCTTTTCACAAGCTGATCCCTCACACACACACACACATCCTGAAGACACACTCCCAGTGTCACACGACGCCCTGCTCATGCTGCGCTGCAGCATTAAGTCATCACGTATGGGCTGCACTGACAGGAAGGGTGACGACTGCTGCTCTCTAAATCTGAAACTTCAGCTTTTTAAATAAAACAGAAGCATGAGCAAATAAAATATTCAAATTATCCTTATATACTCTCCAAAAAAATCAGTTCTCAGCAGATTTAGTCAAGAGCTAACTTTAAAATGTATATAAATATTTTTAAAAATATCTATATATTAGATTTATTAATTTACTTTTTTAATATTTTAGATTTTCTTTTTAATTTTTTTTTTTTAATTTGTCCCAGTTGATGCTAACAATAACCATAAAGGGAAAAATAAAAATGGTTTGTCTATTTTTAATTTAAAATAATTAGGCTACTACTTAATTATTATTACTTAATACTTGAGTTTTTAGAAGAGTTAAGTGTTGAACATTCAGATGTGATTCAAGGTCTGCAAATAGTTGCCAGATAAGCAAGTCGTGGTTACTGTATTTGGTTTTAGTGCTTACAAATTGGAAATCTGAAAATGCACACAAAGGTTTAAAAGAAAGAGTTTAACCTTCCACCAATAAATAAATAAATAAAAACATCGCACTTTATCTCTGCATAATTTAAACAAAAATGTAAATTTGCTCAAAGTTAAAGCTAAGAACAATTGAGGGAGTACTATCTGCAGTACAGTTCTTGCTTCTGGTCTACAAGACTGCAAATTTTTCTCTCCTTTCTTGCACCCATGTTGTCCCACAGAGAGCTGGAGTATTGGATAATGTGATCCGAAACACTCCCTGTAATTTCAGTGGGAAACCAATGGACTTCAAAGGACACGAGAACACGTCACGGTTGTTGCCTTCTGCTGAAACGACAACTGAAATGCAAAGCTGGCAACCCCCACTTTCTGTCTCGCGACACCCTTCATCCAAAACAAAACACTTCTTGTCTTTTTTGAGCATTTAACTCAAAACATAAAAAAAGAAGACGGCGTCGATCACTGATTTCCAGAATAATTATTTGTACATGTTAAATAATGATGCTTTGAGACCCGACAGGATACTCATTAATTGGGAGTTCCCGTGATACCTTTGGGTGCAAAGTGATTTTTAAGGAGCACAAATGAGGATTATTCGGTTCTGGTTAAATTTGGGGTATGCTTTTAACTTTCTGTTGTGACAGTGCAAGCACAAATCAAAGTTTAAACTCGTGTCAGAAAGTTTAACTGCACAATGGTTTTCTGTTTTCACATTGCTGTGTCCTGGCACTCAGAAAGTCAAGGACAAGCACACAGAGAACCCTAAAGCTACATGACTACATGCCAACACCACCCTGCGCTTGTTCATTCACCAACTGTCTTGGCCAAAGAACAGGCCCCCCTGGCTTTGCAAGTCAGCCAGACCACCCCGACTGCTTGCCTCTCACCGTCCCTCCATCTCATCCTCTCCTCCAGCCAGCAATAAGCAGTCAGGCTCAATGTGGCTTTACTTACTGCTATAATGACACCTCGCATTGCCCCACTTCCACCTTAAGAGAACGAGTAATCAGCACACTGGTAGCCATTTGCAGACTGTCAGTCAAATTCAGGACGCTGCAATGCTATCAGTCGTCCACCCGTCACCAAGCCCTCCTTGCTTTCCTTCCTCTCCTCTAATACCAATTTAAATTGTTCAACGTGCCTTTTCTCCTGCTGCCATTATTCAAAAAGATCATAATAGTTTTCCCTGTGCCCAAAGCACAAAAAATCAATTATTTCCCCACAAAGACTTGAAAGTACTTAGTGCGGGCCTGCGAGGGGAAAAGCTGTGGGTTATATCAAATTGAAACTGCACTCATTACACAGGCACACAATTAGTTACCTCTGGTCTGCCTGTCGCTCTTTAATTTCCGAAACGGCATATCTGTATTATAACAGAAACAAGCATGCAAATGCTATTGTTGGGGATTTAGAGAAATCAATAGGACGGCTGGCGAGAGGCGTTTGGTGGCGCTGTCACTCAAAATCTGCTGCCGGCGACTGATAAAGGTCTGAATTCAAATTAGCGTCAAAGCCGGCCAGTGACATCAGAAGTGACATCCGAAATAAAAGGAACAGCTTCATGATATATGTAATTATTCTCCTCGCATTTGCGCTGGATTTTTCTTCACTCTTCCTCCTCTTTTCCACTATTGCTCATTCTCTCTTTCTCCTCATTGTGTGCACTTGTGTAACTGTGTTTTGCATAAAGGGATTAGGGGCGCCTTAATGAGAAACTGTAATTGTTTTTTTCAGCTTCACTCCATGGATATGTTCACATGTGTGTATCTCTGTGCATATATATGTGAGAAAAACAAGCTAAAATACGCTGTTTAATGCCAAATAAATACAGCACGGGAACAATGAGATTTTTTTTTCTCTTCCATATCAGAGAATTATTGGTTTGAAAGCAAGGATGGACTGAGAATCAGCAACGCTATGAAACACTCTTTCTAAAATAACCAGCTACGAAGTGATAGTTGTTGTTCTTTCAGCTGCTCCCTTCTGCAGGAGTTGTCAAAGTGAGCAAACTTGCACGAAAGCTTTGGCAATTGTTTTGCATCAGATGCTCTTATAATGCAACTCGGGTTTGAACCTGCAGCCTCAGGCTTACAAAACCACAGAGATACCAAGAAGTGACTGTAAATATCAGAAACCGATTCAGCTGCACTTTCATGGTTTACCAGATACTATAATTTTATTTTTATTTTACAGTTTACCAGGCTTTTAACAATCATTTGTTATATTTGGTGGTATGTGGTTGCATCAGGAAGGGCATCCGGCGTAAAAATAATTGCCAAGTCTTCATGCGACTTAGTTCACTGTGGCGACCCCTGAAGAAGGGAGCAGCTGAAAGAAGAAATGAAAAATACAACAATGTTGCAAGTTTTCCTGCTTGAGAAACGGGGAAGGCAATAATGTTTGTAAGGGCAGTTTTATGATTATTTTGGCATTAAATTAATTTAGGGTAATATTATGATTTAAATTGACCTTTTAGGACAAAAAAGGACCTGAAAAGTGTGTTAGCTACAAAATTAATTTAGGATCTTTAAATGAAAACTTTGGAACGTGTAGCTATGGAACACCAAAATGTTTAAAATTAAATAAATAAATGAAACATTATGAAATAATATACATATATATATATATATATATATATATATATATATAT
>NC_056498.1:58551214-58573084 GCF_014905685.2 Nematolebias whitei | reverse complement strand
TGATCCTTCACATCCATTAGTTTTCCTGAATACCTGCTCACTGGTACAGCTAATCTTGCTAAATTCAAATAACTAAAACAGCAAGTCCTCCCGTGCGCCAATCGATTTTTGGCAGTCCATCACTTTTTGTCAAGACACCTGTATCTTCTGAGAACTCAATCCTCTCAGTTTGATCTGCTAAAGTTACCTGAGCTGAACAAAGTTCATGCAACTCTGCCATCCTTCATGACTGTTGACCTAGCAAGTTGCTGCTAGCTGCTATGCTAGTGGTACCAGTGAGCAGGTATTCAGGAAAACTAATGGATGTGAAGGATCAGCCAGTGGGTGTGAAGGTCCAACCCACTGACGTTGATTGACAGTTGAAGTCATTCTGCTGAAAAGAGTCATTGTGAAATAAATAAGCTATGAAAAAAAAAGAATAAAAATAAAAAGTTTTCATAATAATGAGCTTAGATACTTTTTTCATAATGCTTTATTTATTTATTTTTGAGCATTTTGGTGCTCCATATGTATGGTAGCAGGTCATAGTGAATTATTCTCTTCCGAACTTGTTCTTCTATGAAATCAAATCCAATTAAAACTTTAAAAAAAAGATATAGGTTCATGAACACTGACATGGTCAGGAGAGGATGAAACCGAGTAATAAAATCTGTTGGCTTCCTTGGATTACCAAAAGTACTTTTATAATGTATTTATACAGTGCCCTGAGATGGTTTTTACTGTGACTTATAGCTGCATTAAAACTGAAGTGAATGGAATTGAATTGTTAAAGCTTAATTAAAAATATCTAAATATAACTAATATATACATGCATAAATAATTACTGAACAATCAGTTTACATTTCAACTATAGTGCACCCTTAGTCTGAATAAGTAGGAGAAAAAACTCATAATGTGATTTGAAAGTACAACAAAAATATTATTTATAGATCCACCCAAATGTTGCATGATTTTAAACATTAGGTTTCTTAAAGGCACTTTGGTGTCACCTCTGCACTGCATATCTAATGGCACTCCCCCCTCTGGGTGTCATAACAGTGTGCTCTATACTTTATACCCATTACTATTAAATTTTGATATTGCAGAAGAACTAATGATTTTTATTTTATTTTTTTGGAACTGTATTCTTTTTCTCCAGGTGTCCAAAAAACATAATTGCTGTTTATCCAGTTTTTCTAGACACTCTTGATATTACGTGTCCACCTTAGTTGTGGAGAAAATATCTGCCGTTTTACATTTTGAGAGAAAGCAGGTATATCACAAGGCTTTATGTTCATGCATACGTATTACCTATAACCCTTTTCACGCAGCAGTTTTGTTTTATTGATGCAAAAACACATTGTCAACTGAGCACAGTGACAACTTTGTTAGTAAGAAATGCATTTTGTTCTGCTGCAACAAATTTGACGCAATGTTCTGCATTTGGGTCAAACTTGGCATGCAGTGAAGGTGCATCAGTATAACAATAAAAGATGAAAGAGCTAGCATTCCTTGAAGGAACACATATAGCCTATATCCTTTAATGCCAGATTTTTATATCATTATTAAGATTAGGGTACAGAGTTCTAGCAGTTTTGGTCAAACCTTGTATTTGACATTATCTGTGACCTTGTGCCGTGGTGGACGATCAGGCCCAGCGAGGCCTTCTCTGCCGGCCTAAACACAGTCAGAATCAATACCTTACATTTTAATATCCATCCGTCCGTCCGTCCGTCCGTCCGTACGTCCGTACGTACGTACCTACATACGTACGTACCTACCTACATACATACATACATACATACATACATACATACATTTTCTTCCGCTTATCCAGGATCGGGTCACGGGGGTAGCAGCCTAAGTAGGGAGGCCCAGACTTCCCTCTCCCCAGCCACTTGGGCCAGCTCCTCCGGGGGAATCCCAAGGCATTCCCAGGCCAGCCGAGCAACATAGTCCCTCCAGCGTGTCCTGGGTATTCCTCTGGGTCTCCTCCCGGTGGGACGTGCCTGGAATACCTCACCAGGGAGGCGTCCAGGAGGCATCCTAACCAGATGCCCGAGCCACCTCAACTGGCTCCTCTTGATGTGGAGAAGCAGCGGCTCTACTCTGAGTCCCTCCCGGATGACCGAGCTTCTCACCCTATCTCTAAGGGAGAGCCCAGACACCCTGCGGAGAAAACTCATTTCAGCCACCTGTATCCGTGGTCTCGTTCTATCAGTCCCAACCCAAAGCTCATGACCATAGATGAGGGCAGGAACGTAGATTGACTGGTAAATTGAGAGCTTCGCCTTTTGACTCAGCTCTCTCTTCACCCCGACAGACCGGTACAGCGCCCGCTTCACTGCAGACGCTGCACCTATTCGCCTATCAATCTCACGCTCCATTTTTCCCTCATTTGTGAACAAGACCCCGAGATACTTGAACTCCTCCACTTGGGGCAGGACCTCCTCCGTTTATATTTATTAATGTTATTCTGAAATATCTGTTCTCTTCAGTTCATAGCTTTTCTCCTGGTTGTGCAGCTTCCGGTAGCATTAATTTGTATAGAGCTTTGATCCAGTCATATTTCAACAATCATCTGTTGCTAAGGTCAACGAAATCTGCCTTCAGAATCAACAGTGCAGACACCTGTAAGTTAAAACAAATGACAATGAAACTGTTGCTTTGACCAATCAGATGTAGAGTTGGTGACACCAGGGCCTGTTAGCAGGCATTAGACAACATCGGCTTTTTCACGTCATTTGATTGAACGCTCAGGGAGCGGACTGGTCAGCTCTAGGACATGCATCTGTAGTGACCTGAATAAGCTAAATGTCAAGCAGACTTTCTCAGCCTGAAAGCAAATGAAAACTTATGCCAGAAACACAACAAAGCAGACTGGACTTTCAGCGTTAGCTTCCTGGTGTTAGAAAATAACTTATTGTTAAAACAGAAATACCTAGACTACCAGAGGAACTGAACTCTGATTGAAGAAAGAAAGGAGGATGGTGTTTGTGTGTAGATAATCAAAACCTCTGGTGAGTAAAACACATTTTATTCAAATTGTTATATTTTTGTCAATTTGTTATGTTAATATTGATGCCATTGTAAATGTATTTGTGCAGCTGTGACTGCAGTTGAAGGAAACTTGTTAAATTGTGAATTAGGTTTCTTGTTTTAGTAATGGCATTCATTCTCACTGCATGAGATACCTGATGCAGCACCATATTATTTCTGTGTATTATTATCATTTATCCTTTATTTATACAGGTAGTCTCATTGAGCCACGAGAACTCATTTTCAAGGGAGACCTGTTTAGGGAACAGATGGTGGGGGTTAAGAGCCTTGCTCAGGGCCCCAGAATGGGGCAAATGAGGGTGGAGGGAGGTGTGGGTGTTCCACCTTTTCCACCCACATTTTGATGTTGACGGTACCGGAAGTTGAACCTGCGACTTTCCGAACACAGGCCCATCTTCTAACCTCTGCGCCACCACTCCCCTTATTATTGATGGTTTCTGTAGCCATGGAGTCACAATGACTGTAAATCAAAAGGTGGATACATTCAGGCAGGATGCCTTTGAAGGCCTAGGTGTAAAACGCACGGCGAGCCCCTGATCTCATGAAACATTGAGAGATCTGTAAGAGCTAATTGGCACTGATGGAACCCCATAAAGCATATGTGTCAAACTCAAGGCCCGGGGACCAAATGTGGTGCTCCTTAACATCTTATCTGGCACCCAAGATGTTATTTTAAATGTAAAATACTTTTATCACTTTAATTATTTTTCAGTAATCTTTGATTATGATGTCAAAAATGCAACAGAAAATCGCTAATGAGACCAATCAAACTGTTGTTGAATAACCTGCAACCAAGAAAAGATGTTGGGTATGTAACTTGAGTAAATGTAGATTCTGAAACCGGCCCTTAGTTTGAAAAAGGTTTTAATTTTGGCCCCCTTTTATAAGTTCATTCATTCAATTCATTTGTCACCTTTATTTAGACAGGTAAATCCCATTGATCCTCGAGGACTCATTTACAAGAGAGACCTGATTTCAACACAGACGTGAGTTTGACACCACTGCCATAAAGGATGACTTTCAGCTACAACCACACCGAAATTTAGCTCGCTATCTGAACAGCTGATTGAATTAGAGCCATGTTTGCTAAGGACGCTAAACTGTGGGGCCGTCTTGAATTCCAAAGTCCAAACATTCATCAGTTTTTGATGTGCACCCAGGGATGTATTATTTTTAGTTTTTTAGTTTTTATTAGTTTTTTTTTTTTAGATAGTTTGCAAACACAACGGACACACCCACACACTGACGTGGGATAAAACATTACAGCCCTGTCACTTTCAACAACAGGCAATTATAAAATGTACTAAAAACTGTAAATATGCAGCACATATTCTAAAATAATTTTTCCTTCTGGAATTAAAAAAATAAATATATTTTTTTTACAGTCAATTTAAATATATGAATGTTTATATGCTGAAAAAGAACATTAGTTGTGTTCTGTATTAAGCAACAATTTTTGTGATTTATCTGACGAGGGAAGCTAAAGAGGCTTCATCATGAATTGGTTAGGGGGTTTGGGGAGTGGTGGTAAGTGGGAGTAGGTGGGGGTTGGTGGGGGGTGTTACTGTTGGGGGAGGAAATATCATGTTTATAGCTTTCAACCTTGCACTACCGTGTTCCTGGAGTCCAACTCCTTTCCACCCTTTTTCCATATTGTGATGTTCACTTTAGAAGAGCAGAGCCATGAGCCATGTTTCTGCCTTGTTCCCAAACAAAGCCTTCTGCTCCGGGCTGAGCCAGAATGAAGTGGGACAAAGTATGCAGGGGAGGGGGAAGAATGTGCCCTTTGTTACCCACCCCACTCCCTCTCCATCTCTAACCCTTTTCTCTCTGCATATCCTGCCTCCCACTAACTCCCACCCCTGCTAGTTCTCTAACACTGGAGGGAATGGCAGTGGGAGGGGGGGGGGGGGGGGCTGGCTGTTTCATTCAGCGTCGGTTAAACGTTTTCACAGCGGCACAATGCCAGGGCGGAGTAGGCAGGTGCAAGCCAACGAGAAGCTGCAGTGGAGGGAAAGGCAGAAAGAGAGCGGAAGCAAGAGATAGAGAGAAACAGAACAACAGGTTGACCTAGAACAGACCATAATCATGTAGCACCATTAACCCCAAACTGCGCCTCCCCAATTCTAAATTTTCTTTGCCGTCTAACTGTTTCTTTCTGTCTGTTACTCGCTCACCAGTGTACACAAACTTACTGTACTGGCACTTGCAAGACCACCTAAAGATAAACGCACACACACAACCATGGTTCACACACACACACACCTAAGCGGAACATTTGCACTCATTTCATACAGATGGTTGGTCAAGTGCAACTAAAACACACACTCACAACACACACTAACAACAGAGTAGGCATATAATACGTTAAATCACACAGACTAAGATAAGCGCTTGTGTCATAATGTGGACACACTCAAACATACACACTCACATACACACATTGGCTTTTTCCTGACTCAGCCAAGTGTGTGATGATCAGTAGGAAGGCTGAAAAAAAAGGGGGGTAGGTGGGTTTCTGGTTGTCAAAGTGTGCCTTTCTTCTGCTATCAAGGAGCAAATTTAACTTACTAAAGGCCTATTAGTTTATTTGCATGCTGAAATGCACAGTGAATATTTTCATTTTGTGGTCTAAATTCAGTTTGAAATAATATCTATTTTAATTTTTGATCTTGAAGCTGGATTTTTTTTTCTGTATGCTTTAGCTGTTCAGTAGTGTTTTTATTTTTTACTACTCTTTTATAACTCATGGATCTGAAGTCTTGAAAAACTATGCAGAAGTGATAGGTAACAAAGTTCATGTCCATTTTGATTTAGTTCTTCTCAATATGTAAAACAGATTTGTTCGTTGTTTTTTTTTTTTTTTTTTTTTTTTTTTTACAGTTTTCTCTACAATTTGGACAATGGTATTTTTTTAAATCACAAAAAAACTGTTGCTGGTGGACCCAATGGTGCAGGCAGGCAGGCAAGGACTCAGGATATAAAATAAAGAATTTATTAACAAAACAAAGAGCTGACAGGGCAGCAAAACAAACATAGACTAATCAAGGGGTTCTCACGATACAGACAGGTCATCACCAGTGAACAGAAGACAATGCCAGGACAAGGACTAACACAGAGACACAGACTTTTATACAGGAAACACCAATTGGACAAAGTGAAGGCATCTGTGAATAATCACAGATGCCAAAGAAAGAGACAAGGGATGCAAGACATAAACACAACACCAGGGACAAGACCACAACTCCTACATTTTTAAAACCTGTACAAATAAATCTGTCTAAAATCAAACCTGCTGAACATTTATTCAATCTACCTTTTGTCCATCAAAACTGACCAGTTGAGGCACAGAATTGAACCTCTGAGTTTCTGTTGTTTCTACCAATGCCAAGCTGTTGGTAGCTGACCGTTTTGGGCCTCCATTGTGTAAACTTATTCTACTGGTTTAGCTCAAAACCTTTGCCCCTTTCAGGTCATAGTTCTGCAATAAACACCCAAACACAAACTGCTCTTTATGGTTTATTTATCATTCATATCACACAAGTTGATCTAGTGAGGTCATAGGACTGTTTGTGCTTTCATAATGTGCAGCTGGGATCATGGAACCAAAGGGGTGTTGCATGTGGACTGTAAGCTACTGAATTTTATCTACTCTGTGTTTGTCAGTCTTGCTGTCACTCCAGTCAGTTATTGCTTTGATTTATTTATTTATTGCTAGTTGCTTAAATTTTGAAATCCCTCGGCTGGCTGATCATAAGTCGTCACAATTCAAATCACAACCATTTTGGCCTTGTCACGACCTCCCGAGGTGAATCAAAAGGTGCGGCAAATTCAACCTTCTATACGTGTTGACATTTTCAGATGATTTCCAAGAAAGCTTGTGGAAAATTTGTAGACCTCAGATTAAAATATAATCTGAAGGGGTCTTTTGAACACATATCCTTGTTGTATTTTTCAAATAACTCTTGAAATCATTTTGCAGTGTGGCAATGCATATGCACAAGACAAAAATCCTGACAATGGATCAAAAGACTTACAGAGAAACTACATCAACTAATTTAGGAGCTTTAAATCAATCTGTGGCCACACAGCATCTAAAGACACACATTGTACTGTTTTGTTTATTCAAATACCTCTTAATCACAACAAGCATTAACATTTTTTTAGGCACCATGATGAGCTTTATGCTTTCAGACTAAATATCTTGGCAGTGCCATCTGCAATGAAGATCTTGAACATGGCCCATCCAGATTTCATGTTCTCTACCCCCTGCGAATTAACAAAAAGTGTCTCAGAGGACAAGTAGCTCCACCACATGTTTTCAGTTCCCTCTCAACCTCCTACTCTTTTGGGTTTACTCTCCTAAGATTTGCCAAATCTGTCCAGCGGTCTTCCAAGATACCAGATCCAACTCACTGCAGAAGTTGATGCTCTGTTCCCTAAATGGGCACTGAAGCCCCCCAGCAGAATGGGGGGATACCCATATGGTCATCTGGGGACAAAAAATTGTGAAAAATTAAACAATTAAACCAATAAAAGTCTTCAGTATAACTACTATACAACCTAAATTTTCTACAACCAACAGCAGCTGATTAACATTTCAAAAGCTCATATAATATCTCAGCTACAGCCCCAAATCTCAAATGAGTTGAAAGGATGTTCTGTGGACGCATTCTCATCTACCTGCCAGCTGTGCTCGAGTGCCTGACCACTGAGATCCTGGAAGTAGCAGGAAACACAGCTCATGACAATGGAAAGACAGGATTGTCCCTCGGCACCTACAGTTGGCTGTCCGCAGTGACGAGGAGCTCGGCAGACTGCTGGGAGGAGTGGCCATTGCTCTGAGAGGAGTTCTGCCCGGCATTCGGGCGGTCCTACATCCCGGGGGAACCGAGAGGCCAGCCGAGTCTGGGTGGATGGATCGGACGGCATCTGCAGCCAGTTTCTTAGGATCCACTGTGGGATGGACCTTTACAAGAGATCCTTCCTTCCTACAGCCATAAGTATCTATAACATCTCTTAATGAAATGAGGATAACAAGCTACAACAACAAATAATTTCCCTTTGGGATTAATAAAGTATTTTTCAATTGAATTGAATTGAATTGAAATAAATTGGCATAGACAAGAAAGTAGTAAAATATGAATTACCCACAAATAATAAGGATAATTACCTTTTAAATCAACCTAATTTTCTTTTTTGGTCTGCTTTAAAGGCCCATGAACATCACACAACTACTACAAGGCTTCTTTGTGCTCACTCTGTTTTGTTCTTTTATCACCCATTTGAATTGACTTTCAATAGACTGGTTTAAAAAGTGAATGGCAATTTTTATCCTGTCAAATAGAGACAGTTTTCAGCAAAGCTAACTGAATGAAACCTAGAAAACTGTCATGAATAAAACGATATAATCTACAGGTCTTTCTAAAATCGTTTATTTCTTATTTGACTCGAAGATTTGAAAAATGGAAAAGTCAACAAGTTTAAAAAAGATCATCTGTACTTGCTTGTCTTGTTTCTTTGCTTCCCTATTTTCTGTTTTAATTTATTTTCTCTGTCTCTTTGTTCCAAAAACCTAGTTCTCTCATTCCTACTCATCTCCCATAGGTGATCGATGACCCTGTGAACATGAATTTTCCATTAAAGCATGAACAAGTGTCAGGATACACTTCCTAGTTTGCTGTCAAATCCTTAACCCTCCCCCCTTTTTTTTTTTTTACAATTTACCTCTATCTCCTCCTTTTTACCCCTTACACCTTCAATTTTCCTCCTTTTTTCTCCCGTCTGTCCTTAATGTTCTTCAGACTCACTGATGTTGATTGTCTTATTGAAGTGCTTAAAGTGCATAAAGCACAAATTCAAGATTAAAAGCAAAACATACTGTGCTCCAGCTTGAACAATGTGTAATTAGCCACATATGACACATTCATATACTCAGACTGAAATGGGCCTACTGGTGCAATATCACTGAGCAAAGCAAGTGGCTGAGCCTCCATGTGTCTGCGTTGGTAATTTTGAAATACTATACAATAGTACTTTGGCAAATCACATCATATCTACCGGTAGCTCAGCTGTGATTTGATAACCACAAAGTTTGGGTCATTTTATCTCTAAAATTGCAAGACTTGTTACTTTCCTTCTTTGCGTCCCACGATTCATGAGGTGATGACAGGAGCCACACACTGGGGATTGGTTAATATCTTACCAAAAGACCTGAAGCTCTCGACCTTGACCTCTCTAAGTGGCTTTAAGAATCTGTTGGACTCCTGGCAGGGACCGATGCAGACATGTTCCTGTTTTTAGTTTTCTACATTCGCCTTAGAATCTAGCTGTTTTTTGTTACTTTTCGTTTTTTTAGCCATCCTATTTGTTTAACAAAAAAAAACAAAAAAAATCTGTGTGACTTTTTATAACTGTTTATTGTTGTCGCTGTTGTCCATTGTTGTCATCATTCTTTGTTGAAATCAGGTCTCTCTTGTAAATGAGTCCTCGAGGCTCAATGGGATTTACCTGTCTAAATAAAGGTTGAAGAATGGTTAATGTAAAGGTTTATGAAGCATTCACACTACTGATATCCATTTTTCTTCCATAAATTTTTCGGCATCTTTCTTGTTCCACAATTTTTGTGCAATTTCAACAAATCATAAAAAAAAAACGTTCAGCTCGTTTAGGAGAAGGGTGATATATGACTTTTGGTATTTAGTTTTTTGAAATATTTAACATTTTCTGCCATTTTTTTCCTCGTAGAAAATGAATTGAGCTCATTTTATATCCTTCAGATCTTTAGATCTCTTTACAAACTTTTTCTGCTCCTTTCACATTTTGTTCTGGTTCAGCTTCTTTCAGCTTCCTTGTGCAAATTTAAACTTTTTTCCAGCTACTTTCATATGTTTTTTTAAGCTGTTTTGCAATCCTTTTAGATTCTTTCTGCTAACTACAACACTTTTGTGCTTCTTCTAACATATTTCTGCTGATTTTAGCTTGTTATGCTCCTTTCAGCTTATTTTTGCAAGTTTCAGCTTTTTCTGCTATTTTAGCTACTGTTTAGCTGTTTTTTTTGCTAATTTTAGCTTTTACAGCTAATTCCACATTTTTTGCACTTATAAACTTTTCTCAGCCTAATTCAGCAAAAATGTGCTCTCTTCACTTCCTTCCAGTAATTTAAGCTTTTTTAAAATAACTTTTTTAGCTACTTTTCAGTCTTTTTGTGCTAAGTTCAGCTTTTTTCAGATAATATCCACTTTTTAGTTTTCATTTCTGCTTCTTTCATTCTAATTGGATAAACAAGTGTTTTTTCAGTTTTCTTATCCTAATTTAAGCGTATTCTACCTTTTCAGCTTGTGTATTTTAGCATTTTCCAGCTAATCTCAGCTGTTTTCAGAAAAACATTTTTTGGTAATTTCTGCTACTTTCAGCCTAATTAACTTCTTTCTGCTAATTTCAGCTAGCTTTTTTTGCTAGTTTCAGCTTTTTCTGCTATTTCAGCTATTTTTTTTTTTTTTAGCTGTTCTGTTAAATTTAGCCTTTTCAACTACTATGCTTTTTTTTTTTTTTTTTAGCTCAATTCAACTCCTTCCACTTCCTCATGGTAGTTTAAGATTATTGTCTGCCTTTTCAGCTACTTTTCAGCTTTTTTTTTTTCTAATTTCAGCTTTTTTATCTAATTGCCTAATTTTGTAATAATGTCTGCTTATTTAAATCTAATTTAGCAACTGTGTTCTTTCTGCTTTCTTCTGTTAACAGGTTTGTTCTTCAATTCAGCTATTTAAGCATGCTTTTAGGTAATTTCAGCTGTTTTTCAACAAGTTCTTCAGCAATAAGCATTCACACTGCATTTTTTGCTGAAAATGCAATTTCTCTTGTTTATCTAGGACCCAATAAAACACAGTATGGTCATAAAACGTAAATGCAAGCAACCCATTTTCTGTCATGTAAAGCCAGCTACCAGCATAAAACCCACTGCAGCCTTTAAGAAATTCACCTCTTCTGATTTCTGCACCTCTACATGGTCATCAAGGAGATAGAAAATTGCTTGCTTAGTGATAAAATAAAAAAATAATAATTTAACACTTTTACAGTTTTGTTCAACATTTGACCCACTATGAAGTGCTGCCTTTAAAACTTTTAAAGAAAAAGAAATGCTTTCCTTTACATTGACTTTGTTTGTTGTGTGTGTTTGATTCTTAGTGTCATCAAATATTCCTTCTAAGCAGCGTGTCTTAAAGATATTCCAAAACATTCTGGTGGTTATGAGAGAAAGATCACGCTGTGAGACTGAAAGTCGACAAACAAAGTGGCTAACAAACTACTAGCATGATGTAGTCCACATGTTTTATGCCTTGTATTTGTACTATTTTTCTCATATTTGAAAATGACATGAAATCTGTTAAAACTGGCCATTTTCATTGTTGGTAATAATTTAAATAAAATTCAGTTTTATTTTAGTTTTGGTCAAAGCCTGAAAGAGCCACGGCAGAGGTACCAGAGAGACACATGTGGCCCCAGAGCTGCAGGTTGTAGACCCCCGAGTTAAGTTATAGATTTATTTAAGTAGAACCACATCAACATTCTAGTAAGCGCAACTGACGGACATATACAATCGTCAAATGAATCCTTCAAATCTGCAACTTGTTTAGGATTGCCCTTCAGTCAGAGGTGGTTTTGAGTGTTGTGTTGATGCAAAACATCTGTTCATCTCCAATCTCTAATCTCAACAGTTTAAAGTCAGTTTGTCTCTGAGGATGGGAAAAGGAGGCACATTTCTGAATGTCACACCTCTGAATTTTTTTTTTGTTGTTGTTGTTAAAAACATGCCCTGACACTTAAATTACCTCTCCACAACTGAAAATATACTTAAGTTGTTCAAACTGAGCAGGGAATCCCCATTTCTTGAACCCCATTCTGCTGGAAATACAATGAGTTGTTCCTGTTGTTCATGCAAAGTAGGGAGTTTTAGATTTGGATAGGCGTTTAGAGGATTATCTGGGTGCTTCCGAACATTCCTGTGTAATTAGACACCGCCGCTGCCAGTCATGCAGAAGCAAAAAGCTGATTGGCTGAGTATCAAATGAACTGCAGCCTTTGGGAATGTCCCTGGTGGAGTGTCAATAGTTCGTCTCTGAGCCCTCGAGTTCACTTACCTCGTCTGCTTCACTCAAAGTCACCAAAAAGAAGAGGAATAAAAAGACCTGGAGGCAAATGTTTTACTGTGTGAGGATGAGAGACACATGAAGACAGAAAAGTAAAGAGGACAAGGCCAATCAAGGGCAAAAAAACCCCTCTCATAATAGCTCAGTTTCTCTGGCATCATCAGAATCATCATTGACTGATTGGTTTGGAAGTGGGAGCTACTTATATGAAAAGAAAGAGAAATACATTATGACCTTAATAGACACATGGGAGAAACAAAGGAAGAAGAAACTGACACAACGATGAGCAAGAAAATGTGTAATAAAAAATAATAATACTTGAAAAAGCTGACCTAAAGTGAGATACTGGAGAATATGTTCATAAGAGAATTATTTGATGGAGAAGAAAGTGAAGAAACAAAAAAACAGCACATCAGTGATCCTGCCTCGGGGAACAATGACTGACCCAAACATAACAAGGACACTTCTCTGTTTACATTTTCACTTTTCATATTTCTTTTTGTCCTTGCACAAAAAGTAATGGTAGTTAACATTTGTTTGGATGTCTGAAGGAGACAGATCTGTCTGACAGACAGTAGCTGTGTGGATAAAAGTGTGTCTGTCACCAACAAGGACAAGAACAAAAGGTTGGGGGACTAAAGCATTCAACAAAATACTGTAACTAAGAAGACAATGTTTTTTTTGTTTTTTTTTAACCTTGACTACAACTCAAACCCAATCTGAACTCAGCCACATCATTTCTGAAGCGTAGACACAGTTAAGAAAATGGAAAATGTAACAAAAATATATACTTTTAGGAAAAACTGACATAAGGTTCTTTTAGAAGTCAATTTAGGAACAGAAATGTAATTTTAAACATTTTAGGTAATAAATGCTCTAAACGTGTTGTTTGTTGCCTGTGCTTCCAGTAAGTGAACCTGCGAGGGAAAGCACCAACCTCAGGAAGAAGTTAAGAACAAAAGGAAAACACTGAAGCAAAAAGCATCACTCTAGAGAGTGATGTGAAAAATGCCAAGTCAATGTGTACATTTAAGAAAAAGATCAAAACTGAATTGTTAAAAAAGTATATATGAAGTAGATTAGTGTGTGTTTTGTATTAGAATTGGAAAAATTAGAACGAGTTATTAATTTTGTTCTGTTACTTGAAAATTATTATGATTGAAATAATTGTTTGAAAAAAGGGGCAGATATAATAAGATTTTTTCTTCTTTCTGCTGCCTTTCTTTAAATCTTTTGTATCTTTTTTATATTGTTATGGAATTGTTTTGTACTTTTTTAAAATGAATAAACTTTATACCATACCATACCAAAAGTATATTCAAGGATTCAAGTTTCTTTATTTGTCATTCGCACCACCTGTGGTACATGTGGTATAACAAAATTCTGTACTCAGTGATCCAGTTATATCAAACAAAAGTATAAAATGTAAAAAACAAACAGTAATAAGATCTAGGATATGAACTAAGAAAAACGTTAACTAAAAATTAAGCACTAGTAGTACAAAAACAATACGGCAAACAGCAGCATGAACGTGAGTATGTGTGAACAGATGATATCTTGTGTAGTGACACATTTAATTTTTTCTTCTTTCGACTGCTCCCTTCTTGGGACAATGGGGACCATTTCAGATTGACAATTTACATTTCCTTGTTGTAATGTTTTTGTTTGATTTCATCACAGGAATGAGTCCTGGGCACAAGTATCTGTCGGGGTGCTGACTGTAATCTGAGAAGATGCGCAATTCATTCCAAATCAGCTCCACCTTCACCCAGTGTCTACCATCATTGCTGAGGGAAGTATTGTGCAGATAGATCTCCAGAACCTACCTGAGGCACTTTGCCTTTTGTTTGGACTGTCATATGCTTTACATTTGGACTACCCTAAAGCCATGAAAAACACATTTGACTTTATTCAAAGAGTGATGCTGCGCCCAGGCGAGAACAGACTTCCACCAAAACTGCTTAGTCTTAAAAATCTCTTGTTGAGTTAGAATGTAACTGCACGAGTGGTGACATTTGGCAAATCTCATGTGTTCTTGAGTGGATTCAGTTGTTCAGTTTTTTTTTTTTTTTTAATTGTTCATTACCAAAAGACACTCCACTCAAACTGTCAGCCCATGGGTTCGTCAGCAGTAGAGGCTGTAGATCTACATATATTTATTCACATGTGAGATGCATTGACAGTCATTACCTTCTCATGTTTCTGTGCTCATTCAACAAAGCCACTTTGTACTTGTTCTTTTTTGTTTAGTTTTTTCTCCATATGTACATTTTATCTACTGAATTTCAATAATGTTCTTCAGGAATACAAACGTACACCTGTCAGCCTGTTTGTTCCCACATCAAAACTACCATCAACATCAGAGAGGTCCCTCACCAGTATACATACCTCAAGAATCGATCAACAGAGGACACCATCTCCACTATGGTCCACACTGCTTTCACCCACCTAGAGCAGAAGGACTCCTGAGTCTGTATGCTCTTGTGGACTTCACGTTTGCCTTCAATACCATGATTCCCCAAACCCTGATGGACAAACTACTTACACTAGGACTAAGCCCCTCCATTTGCAACTGGGTACTAGACTTCTTAACAAGCAGACAACAGTCTGTGAGGATCCACAACTTCTCCTCCTCCACCTTAACCCTCAGCACTGACTTCCTTCAGGGCTGTGTGTTGAGCCCCCTCCTGTTCACTCTGCTCACATATGACTGTGCACCTACCCATCCAGGCTGTCATATTGTAAAGTTCACAGATGATACAGTGGTGGTTGGATGCATCACAAACAACGAGTCCAGCTACAAAAAGGAGGTGGAACACCTGGAGAGCTGGTGCAGGAAGAACAGCCTTCACATCAACGTGAAGAAGACAAAGCAGATGGTTGTGAATTTCAGATGAAACAAACACCCCCCCATCCCCATAACCCAAGTGTTAGGGTATTCTTAGTTTAGCATATTTTTAAGTTCATATATTAGATCTTTATTACTGTTTTCTTTTGCAATTTATACTTTTGCTATTGTTGGATGTAAGTGGGACCCTGTGTACACAATTTCGTTCCACCTCATTTACCACATGTGGTGTGTACAACAATAAAGAACTTTGAACTTGAAGTTGTTCTTTCTCAAGATTGGTCTAAGTATTTTATTGATCTTAGAGTATTAAAGCTGTCTGTGGACATCATTAAAGACAATCTTTAAAGTTGATATAAAATGGAAGAAAAATAAAAAATATATAATAAACTTTAAACTGTTATCACCTTGATTTATAATGTTTAATTGTAATTCAGGTTTCCTGATGCATGCTCAATAATCAAATAATTAAAGAGGGTGAAGCAGAACAACTCAGAATCAGAGTTTCAGCCTGCCTCAGCAATGCCAAACCACCACCTTCCAACATCAGTAGAGAGGAGAGGGATGCACTCACCACTCTTAGCAAGGACAAAAACATCATCATTCTCCCAGCAGACAAAGGAAGGTGCACAGTGATTTTGAACCAGAAAGACTATCATGAGAAAGACATGACACTCCTTAGTGACTTAACCACTTATGAACCTCTGCAAAGAGATCCAGGAAGTGGTTACAAGAAGAAGTTGATAGATTGCCTGAAAATTTTGGAGCAGGACAAGGCTATTGACCGTTTTCTGTACCACAGACTGTACCCAGGGGAGGCCACACCTAGTCTGTATGGTTTACCTAAAATCCACAAACAAGGTGTACCTTTAAGACCAATTGTTAGCTTGATTAACTCTGTCACTTACAATGTTTCCAAATATCTGGCGTCTGTACTCATCCCTTTAGTTGACAGCTCAGAACACCACATACAGAACACCATGGACTTTGTGGATAAGGTGAGGGATGTCATCATGGAGACTGATGAAACAATGGTCTCTTTTGATGTGACATCACTCTTTACATGCATTCCTGTTGATGATGCAGTAGAGGTGGTTAGTTTAAGATTAAAATCAGACACCACTCTGAGCAGCAGGACCACACTTTCCACAGAACAACTGTGTCAGCTCTTGAAACGCAGTCAACCTACTTCACATATGGGGAGCAATATTATAGGCAGAAACATGGGTGTGCTATGGGGTCTCCAGTTTCTCCTATTGTTGCCAACCTGTACATGGAGGAGGTAGAAAAGAGAGCCTTAACGTCCTTTTCAGGGATACCACAAAGTCATTGGTTTAGGTATGTTGATGACACCTGGGTTAAAATTAAATCTCAGGAAGTCCAACATTTCACTGATCACATCAACTCTGTGGATAAATACATCAAGTTCACACAAGAAGATGTAAAAAATGGCAGGTTTGCTTTCTTGGACTGTTAGGTCTCAGTCTCTGATAGAGGACATTTGCAAACTGAGGTGTACCGCAAACCCACCCACACAGACCAGTATATGCAGTTTGACTCCCATCACCCTTTGGAGCACAAGTTGGGTGTCATCAGGACTCTGTACCACAGAGCAGACAGCATCCCCACTAACTCAGGAGCCAGGAAGGATAAATCCCCTACAAGACAGGCTCTAGAGCAATGTGGATATCCTAACTGGGCCTTCCTGAAAGCAGAGAAGAAACCCAAACAGGACTCCAGTCAGCCATCAGGTGAAAAGGAGAAACCCAGACCAGTGGTCATTCCGTATGTTGAGGGGGTATCAGAGAAATTGAGATGTTTATTTTCTAAACACAATGTCCCAGTGGCTTTTAAACCCCAAAATACATCACGGCAAAGACTGGTTCATCCCAAAGATCCAGTCCCCCGTCACAAACAGAGTAATATTGTGTATGCTGTTCAGTGTCAGGAGGGCTGTGATCAGTCTTACATCGGGGAAACTAAACATCCACTGGCCAAAAGGATGGTCCAGCACAGAAGATCAACACCATCGGTCACTTTTTCAGGGATGAAGATGTTCACATCCTGGATAGAGAGGAACGATGGTTTGAGAGAGAAGTAAAGGAGGCCATCTTTGTGAAAAGAAATTGTCCATCATTAAACAGGGGTGGAGCCTCCGTATTCAACTGTCCCCATCTTACAATGCTATTATTGCTAGTATCACTCAGACCTCTGTGAATAGTAAACAGCAATCAGTGTACTAGTGATCCATTGTTGGGCTGATGGTCCTTCTTGATCATGTGAGCAGCTGGTTTTGGTTGTCAGCAGCAAAACTGGTTGAAACACTCTAAGAAGGTGCTATTTATAAGACTGAGCTGAATACAGCACCTCAGACTGAGGAAGTCTTTCGAATGAAAGACGAAATGTTTTTACATTTTTTGTTGTTTTGCTTTGTTTTGTTTTTTTGAATGTCCAGAGGACCAGATTTAACTTTTTTAGATGTAATTCAGGTTATTTTTGAAGATTGGAACCTGATTTTGATTTATGCATGGATATCTGAGACATGTAACACTTGTCTATTTTTTTTTTTTGGTAAGTGCTGTCAATTTGCAGTTTTAGCAAATATAAGTCATATTGCTGTTCAAGTAAATATAACTGAAATGCTAAGTCAGCCCAACTTTGTATGATAAGTATGTTTTAATGGACTAAACAGAGTAGATTTCACATGCAATGATTTATTATATTTAAATTGTTGTTCTATTAGTTGTCTTTACTAAGTCAAGAGTACATCTAAAGTAAGTTTTCAAGTACAAGTTACTTTATTGTTTAAGTTGTTTGAACTCATGTCTGAGTTGAAGAAAGGAAGCACTAATTTTAAAATATGTACTTTTCTGAACTTGTTTTTATAATTGCAATCGGTTTGCATGCTTTTTTAAAAAAAAGTAATAACTAATTGGATTTTGCTGTGTACTGATTATTTTCTTAATGTCTCTCTCTCACATTTTTGTGTTTCTTGTTTTCCTATCACAATCAAATGATTTTGTTAATGTTAATACACTGCACTGAATTTGTTCTCAGTATTCACTGAGCTGTATTTTAAAAAATTTCAGAAATTGTCACAGTTGTCACTGAAGACGTGTGAATGGAAGAGGGTGAACCGGAGAAACAGTAAAATTCTCTGAGGTCTCTGTCTCTCTTTTTTTTTTAACATGGCAAGGTTGCTTTGGATATTCACACATAAAGACACACACTGTGGTCAATGCCAAGGTGGTGAAAAGAAAAGTGAGGCAAACACAAAGCTTTATTGACTGATTGCCTGCACACAATAACTGTCATTTTCTACTTTATAGCAAAACATTATCAATTCTTAAGACTGCGGACCTCCACTTATTTCTAATAAATGGTCACAAAAGCAGAGATGCACTTCTCAGGGTGAGAAAATTATGACATTCCTGTGTATTATCAAAGTGCTTTGGAGGCAGCACTTTACAATAACAATGTCACAAAATCTAATGAAATGAATAGCTCCCTGTTCCAGTTCTTTGCTATTCCCTCCGAAAAACATAACTTTCCAACCTTGACAAATGTAGATGTCACAGTGCCTTGATAATTGTTAAACAAAAAAGAACAAGTTGTCTCTCAGCCACTCACAAAGCTGAGGGAAATGGGATAAGTTTGAAGTGTTTTTGTTACACTTGACAGTACAGAATAAAAAAAAAATCACTGAAGAACTTCACAACAACACAATTTAAGGCTCTTCCAGGCACTGTCGATAGCATCGCATTTCTTCGAGTACGCCATCACGTCCGAATAAAAACACATGAAGTGCCTTGAACCTTTTTTTTTCAATTTGAACATTCACAAAAAACATACACCGGTACGCTCATTTATCATTTTAAATTCCTGCTGAAATTAACTCATTTATTTCAGCTTCTTTGTTCTTTTAATTAATATCTGGAAATATTTCATTTTGCTGTGTTAACATGTTTTGTTTATTACCGTGGAGGAGATGGACACAGTAGTACATGATGGGAAAACCTTTTTGTGTTTTTGCTGATAAATCCACCCTTAAACATTATTTTCAGACAAAACTATACATTTTTGCTCAACTATGAGGCTTTGAGTTTCTGAACTATCTAGCAAAGCATCACTTAGCTATGATTTTTCTAAGGAATTTATCCTTCAACAGAGGCTTGTGGTCATAAATGTACATTGAGCCATTAACAGAAATGATCTCTTCATTACACTGTAACAACTGTTTATTCATATAGTGACAAAATGATGAGGAATCTTTCCCCTTCAATTCAACGTTCCAAAATTAGCTGGATCGCTTGCGGGATGGCATTGACAAGCAAATAATTAATTGTTTACTCTTGCATTCATGCTCCTCTGAACCCTGTCTGTTGTGACCATGGCACATTCCCTCAGTCAGCTGAGGAAAAGCTTGAACTCCCTCAGGTGTTTAATAGTTACAGCTCTGAACTAAATTGGGTGTACATCTACAGATTGTAACCTTTGGGAGTCAACACACACAACAAAGATGGTTGTCACAGCAAATCAGTATTAACAAACACAAAAATGGCTCTTTTCTAATATTTTTTGTGTTCAGATAATGATATACAGTAGTCTCTCATTTTTCATGTGGGTTCCGTACCCTGCCCCCTGCGATAAATGAAAAACCGTGAAGTAGGGATACAGTAGTCCAAGTTCAAGTACAGTAAACTTTATTGTAATTACCATCTCATGTGGTACATGAGATGGAATGAAATTATATACACAAGTAGTAGTAGTAAGTAGTCGTTTATTTTAGTATTTATATACAGTATATATTAAGGCTTTAGAAACCCTTCCGACACTCTTGCAATGTTCTAAACTCTTAATCCTTCATCATTTTAACATATGTTACGCAGTTTTACTTTCTAGCTTTGCAGAACAGCAGCGGCTCGGTTCCGGTCCAACTCAGTTCTATTCCAACTCAGTTCGTTTCTGCACATCAGTGGTTAATTTGAGCCAGATTCTGCCAGAACAAGATCCGGGAACTCCCTCATTCAGACCGACTGTGTTCCAGCAACTGTTTGGCCGGATCCAGCAAATCTCCGCCCCTAAAAGTCCAAAGTCATAGCACTTTTTTTTGGAATATTTATTAAAAATACAACGAGAGGAGATGTTGCCCAGTCTGTGGAGTGGATGTTCCAGCTGCACTACGCACACCAGCTCGCGCACATGCTCCTGCCAGCTGGGTGAAGCTGACGGTGGGGTGAATGCAACATCATCACATCATTGTGATGATGTTGGTCCATGTGGTCCAACAGGAACACACTATCTGCAAAGAACAGCGATTGAATCCCGAGGCCACCGAACCGGTATGCCTCCACACCCTGGCTGCAGCGAGAATTTCTGTCCATAAAAGTTATGAACAGAATCGGTGACAACAGGTAGCCCTGGCAGAGTCCAACTCCTTCCCTGAAGGGGTCCGACTTACTACCGGCAATGCGAACCAAACACTCGCACCGCTTGTATAGGGACTGAACAGCCCGTAATAACGGGTCCTCAATCCTATACTCACGGAGCACCCACCACAGTGTACTCTGAGGGACATGGTCGAATGCTTCTCCAAGTCTACAAAACACATATAGACTGGATGGGCAAACTCCCATGACCCCTCAAGGACCCTAGTGAGGGTAAAGAGCTGATCCAGTGTTCCACAGTCAGGACAGAACCCGCATTGTTCCTCCTGGACATGAGGTTCGACCAACGATCAGACTCACTTCTCCAGTACCCTTGAAAAGCCCTTACCAGGGAGGCTAAGGAGAGCGATGCCCCTGGAATTGGAGCACACCCTCCAGTCCCCCTTTTTGAAGAGGGAAACCACCACCCCAGCCTGCCAATCGAGTGGCACTGCCCCCAATGTGCACGCAATGTTGCAAAGGCATGTCAATCAAGACAGCCCCACAACATCCATAGCCTTAACAAAATGAGTTTGAATCTCATCCACCCCCAGAGCCCTGCCGTTGCGTAGCTTTTTAACTACCTTGGCGACCTCAACCACGGTTATGGACAGACCAACCCCGAAGTTCCCCGATTACACTTCCTCCATGGAAGACATGTCGGTGGGATTGAAATGGTCTGAGAAGTATTCCTTCCAATTCCCAACGACATCACTGGTTGAGGTCAACAGCATTCCACCTTCACTGAACACACTGTTTGTAAAGTGCTGCTTTCCCCTCCTCAGCTGCCTCATGGTTTGCCAGAATATCCTCTGAGCCGAACAAGTCTATCCAAGGCTTTGCCAAACTCCTCCCACATCCGAGCTTTTGCCTCAGCAACAGTCAAGGCTATGGACCGCTTGGCCTTCCGGTACTCCTCAGCTGACTCTGGAGTCTCAACTCGACTGACTCAGTGCAGTGTGAATATGAACCGCACCAGCTGAAATGATTTGAAATTTGGTCCCCAAACAAACCGAGTCTACTGGATTATCAGGTGTGAAAACACCCTAAGAGTAATAAAACAAAAAGTAAAAGTAGTAGCAAAGGTGTAAGAAACATTTAATGTGGGGGGAGGGGACACTGGGTACGGCGGGTCCTCCCCGAGAAATTTTTGAATAAAGTAGATGCCATTTCCTGCCTTCTGGTGTATTTTACTGGGTTGTTAAACATTTATATTTACGTACACAAGTAAACACTTGATTCAATAACTTTAGATTTTTCTGGATTATTGAGCATGAACTTTGATATCCCTATTTTTATCTGACGTTAATATATACTATTTGGTCAATTCTATTTTAAGGTAGAGATATTTGGTTTATTTTTGTTAGAATCGAGGTTGTACCCAGGATGAAGGACCAGAAAACCGAAC
>NC_056498.1:58534617-58541214 GCF_014905685.2 Nematolebias whitei | reverse complement strand
TATATGTATATTAGATATTACATATATATATATATATATATATATATATATATATACATATGTAACAGAGACAAACAGAACAAAAGTAACAGAGACAAACAGAAAAAAAGTTTTGTTAGAGTAAGTCACAGATAATAAATTTACAACAAAAAAAGCACTCATTTAAATTGCTTGGACAATATCTCACATCTTTCTCATGTAAAAGAAATCATATTTAGATCAACACATCTATATCAACATTTGTGCTCACTGGATCATCATGGCATCATTGGTAAATTGTAAAAACAAGTCCTTGCCATTTTTCTCTGGACCTGACATACTTACAGCTTTTGTGAAGGCAGCAGATTGCTCCTCTTCCTCAGTTTCTACTTATGAGACACAAGTACCAGCAGCTCTCAGATGTCAATATTTCACTTTCGCTGCATTTTGCAAACATATTGGAGAATCGGATACTTTTGTGCTTGTTGGCATAAAAATTTCGGTGACACTTGGACTTGAAAGATTGGACGATGCACAGGTGTTGCATTCTACTTTTAAAAAGTTTCACTTTTAACAACAGAACAACCAGCATGCAGCTACAAAAGTGGAACCCAGCCCTCGATAGCACAAAGCCTTCCTTACTCTTTTAAGTCAAAATGTCAACTGCGAAATGGTTGATAATTTACTCATTTATTGTAGTTGAATTCAAAGTATTGCAAAACTTGCCAGTGCACTGACTGAATCCTGGCATCCACCTACAACTGTGATTGGCATCCCACTCAAGAAGCTCCAACAGAGTCTCCTGTTGTGAAAACACCATTGTTTGCTTTTAGTGACCTCGGTCTACATCTCACTGTAAAACTCTGCGGATCCTCCAAAGGGTCTTGGCATTTAAATAGTTTTAACTGACCTGTAAGTCCACAAGACTGATGTGATCTGAGTGCTCAGGCTTTTAAGTGCACCGCAGATCATCACAAACTGACAGCACAACAAGGTTTATGTATATATTTAGATGTATTATTCAGTCCCCACGCTCAGAGTCTTTTTTTCCCTTGAAGCCACACATGAATAAGGACAGAGGTAAACTGCATAACTTCACAGTGGAGAACATTGCAAGTAATAAAAATGCTAAGGTTAAAAAAAATTAAAGACAATCTTAGTCACAACTATAGCCCCCTCATTAAACTTTATACGTGATACTTTGCATACATATACAGTTTCTGTTTCTTAATCTGCTGAAACTCTTCTTTCAATCATCCCATCTCACCTTCCACTTTGCACCCTGAGCAATGATGTTGCAGGATAACCCCCGGGGTAGATTGAGGATAATTTGAAAAGAAAGTTGATTTAATCAGCTGCACGCTCACATATTCACCTCCAAGGTCCAAGTTAGAGAAGGACAAGGTTGCATGAATTGTGTGTCATCAAAACACGGCAGGTCAGTTCTTAGAGCTGCTGGGACATTTCCAGTGTCAACACTAACAGCAATGCTGAGGCCGCCTGTTTTCTGTGGGAAACTGTCCAACAAGCAGCTTTACATCCTGTTCATTCACATAAACATGCACACTAGTTTAGACATAAAATAAATGCATTCCTTTTATGTGTAAAACAATTGCTTCATATAGCTGGGGATAGCTCCAGTTTTTTAACTAGGATTTTGAAGAGAGGTTGTGAACACAATGTCTTATCTGCAGCTCCTTGAATGATGGCGAGTTGAAGGAAAAGAGTTTGATTTTAACAGAACACACTCAAAAAAACAAGTGGGGCCAAGACTAAAGACAATTGTTGTCATAAAAACAACTCAAATCTTGAATAGCTCAGATCATCGTCATCGCATCACCGTTTTCTAGTCGAATCTTTCCTGCATTGTAAACCGTCACACATGCCTCTAAAACATTCAAATGCATGACTAAAGCCACAAGCTTCAAATTATCCAACTAAAATTCAGACATGAAGAACGGCTGCAGCTCTGAACAAACAAGCACTCAATTTAAACAGAAAAGCAACCTCTAAAAGAAATCTTCTCTGTTAATATCAATTTATCCATTAAAAATTGTGAGGTTTTGACAACACTGGATTAAAAGGGACTAAAATCATGATTAGAGTTTTTTGGTTTTTAAACATAGAATTAGGAAAAGCTGAAAACAACAGCTTATTTGCAATTCCCTCAAGGGATAAAAGGGTGTTTTTGCATCCTGTCCTATACTGTAAATATGGCGGTGTTTTGAAGCTCCAATTCTTTATTAATGAAATATACACACAGAGTTGATCATGTGACACCCTGCTATGACAAAGTTGCAGGGAGTCAGATTAAAGAAGTGTCTCTTGTTGGCGGATTTCCGAAGGATGATACTCTGGCGGTTCATCTGAACCTGGTCGGGGGTGCATTTCACCAAGCGCTGTGGAAGCCTATTTGCTGTGGAAAGGATTATAGCGACCAATCCAGTCGCAAACAAGATTAGTGGCAGCGGATCATGTTTGATTGGGAAGCTACAAAAAAGCTTTTGCAACTGTGGGACAAGTTGTTGTAAAGCCAACAATAAGAAATTGTTGCTTTTATGCACTAAAACTTTGTTTTTAAAACTAACGCAGAGTTGTTCAGGTCACAGCGAAACAAAGTAGAAAGTATTCCACTTTTAATCTTCAGATTGAGCTGTAGTGTCTTGTCTTTTTATAGAGTCTGCCCCCCCCCCCCCCCCACCACCACCACCACCACCACCACCACACATACACACACACGTAGAAGTATCTTTAATCTGAGCTGAAACAGTCAGACACCCTCAGTGCATCACTCTCCTGCTCATTTCATGAATCTGCCATCGTCTCTGGACAAAAGCACCTCACCGGGATGACTAATCTGTACTCAGCTCGCCGTCCTGGCTGACTCACGCTGCCATGTCGATTGTCTTTCACATGTGACTCAACGATCAGTGAAGCGAACCGTGATTGGAATGGAGACAAGTCACACAAAGGGGAGACGGAGGCAACGGTAGACCGAAACAGACAGGGGGAGATGGCAGAATTCAGTTTATTCTCAGCTCATTAAAACTTCTTCAAAAGCTGAAAGACGATGGGAAGCAGAGGAGTATTTATACCATTGTGCACGTGTATTTGTCTCTTGTCCCCCCCCCCCCCCCCCCCCCTTCGAGCAGAGACGGTGACGCCTGCAGGGTAAACACAGGGGACAGTCCACCTCAGCCTGGCACAGAAACCCTTATCGTGTCCGGGCCACTAAGCACTCAGTCCCCCTCAGTCACCAACTGTACCCTGTGCAGTGATGCTGTGGAGACAAGAGAGCTTTAGGAAGTTGAGGTTTAAAGTTGACAAGCTGCACGGCAAACACACACTCACCCACGGAGCAGTATCAATGTGATGGTAAGTGGGCATAACTGAAATATCACTTTTCTCATTACCTTTCCCCTCCTCTTAACAGCAAACACACAACTTGGAGAATCCTGACAGATAATCTTCGTAATCCAAACTGTCTTAGCTAAGCAAAGTCTGACACACCAGCGCATACATGCAGTCAAATACACTAAAACACACAAACCTCAATACACACTAACACTAAGGAGAAGGCAAAACTAAAATTCAGTTTATATAGCACCAAGTCACAACAGAAGTCATCTCAGGCTACTCCAAGCTACTGTTCAAATTTTAGTTTATCTACTGTTCTAACAATTTTAGCTGTTAGCTTTTGCTTTACTAATTTAAGCTTTGGCATTAATTGTTTTAAATCTAACATTTCTGTTTTAGTTTTTTTCAACAGGTTTAGGAAAAAGTCGTTCAGCACTCAGAATTCACACAGAATTTAGAACAAAAAATCTCTATATTTTTTTCTTATTTTGTAATATGTTTACATTTTACAGCTGTATGTCATTGACATTATTATTATTAATTATACTGTAAATATTTATTCAGCAGATGTTTTTATTTAAAATTACTGATGGGGAAGAGAGGATCAGTATTATTGCTCAAATAAGTTCAATTCAATTCAGTTTATTTATATAGTGCCAAGTCACAACAGAAGTCATCTCAGGGCACTGACCAGAAACATCCATACATAAAAAGTTGAAACCATAACTATGGAATTAAAAGCTAAACTTTTCAAATTACTTTGCAATAAAATAAAATAAATAAAGCAAAGCAAACATGTTTTAGTAAAAGGATTCTTTTTTTGTTTTGTTTTGAGATTATTACATTATGTCATACTTATATTTTGCCATTTGAAATCGATCTTTTATCTCATTTGTGTTGAAAATGTTAAAACAGGTCAGAGTAAAAGGTTTGTGAACTAGTCACACTTCTATATTAAAGGTAATCGATTAGTGTCTGCAAGTATAAAAAAAATCAAAAGCTCTGAGGTTGTCTGTACTTTTAAGTCTGATTTTGGAGCCCTATCATGGCTGCACTTTGTCTCCATGTTTTTCTCACAGATACATTGCAGATCAGTGAGCCTGCTGTCTTTTTGAGGCGGCGGTACACCATTCCCGCTGAATTATTCACGTCTTGTGGAGAAAAGGAACAGAGAGAAACAGACCGCATAAAGCCAAGCTAATTAAAGTAGCTGGATTAAATGTGTGGCTGTGTCTCTTCCAAGAAGGAAGGAAAGAGAGATCAGCTGTGATACCTTTCCTCATCCTGCATCTCCATCACTCGTGGCCCCTCCTCCCTCCTACTCTCGCTTCACTTATCCCCCTCTCGTCTTTCGGCTTTCTCAGGAAAATTACATCCTGACTGCTCACTTTAATATTTCAGTATCTAAGTGAGTATGACAGGCTCTACTTTGTGTCCCCCACCCCCCTTTTCTGTCCCTACTTCCATCCACACACCTCTCTCTTTTCCTGCCGCATCCTTCTTGTGTCGTTTGCTTATCGTTACTCAGACAGTCCAGCCGTTACCATGTGACAGGAGAGAGGCAGAGAGTTAGGGTGGTGGGGGTGGGGAGGGGGGGGATGGAAAAAACAAAAACAAATCAGGCTCAAAGTGAGGCCGCTTTGCCGGGCTATCAGGTTGTCTCTCTGTGTCTCCCTGTGAGTCCCGTGACACCTACACGTCCATGAACCTACGATGAGGCAAGGTATCGCGTCGCCCTGATATATGCCACTCGCGCTCAGCCTTCGATGCACTCGAGCGGTGTTTCAGACTGACAGAACGGGGTAGTGATCTCATTCTCCGAGACAGACAGAAGAGAGGTGTGTGGGTGCCTTTGTAGCCCCTTTAGCTGAACCACTTCACGGTACAAGTTTCCTCTGTAAAGCTACTTATGCAGCAAAAGAACATGAATATTTTTGAATGTTGGTAATATTTATGAACGTCATTGTGAGGAAATCTCAACATGTCCTCCATCATGTTTTATACAAAGATTTCCTATACATATTCCAGCATGAGAGGTGCACTTGTTGGAGTGATACGAGTGCGTTATTGGAGGTGAATAGCCGAGAAGATAGCCGAGCATGTTGTGTGTTCATGCAAACTATGATACACATCAATAATTTAGCTCATCTCTTCTGCTACCCATTCATTCTATTTTCAACTCTGCCATTTGATATCCCTCTCTGTTTCCACTCTCAAACAGAGTATATTATGCCCAAAAGCAAAAAACGAAAAGAAAAAAATGCACAAAGAGCCTCAGGAAACAAGGCCTTTATGTCAATAAGGCGGAAAGCAAATGGTGCAGCTGCTACAATGTGGAGACAAGAGTGTTTAGGAATGAATCTGCACCCACATGAGCACTGGTATGTCTGCACACAAAAAACAAAACAGAAATATTCACAAAGCAGAGAGTCTCAAAGTGAGCAGGTACAGACACTGAACACAACATTGATCATATAATTTACTCCTCTCTATCAAGCTACAAGGCTATTGATCAAATAATTCCACGTGTACGCTTTGGCTGCTGCCAAATTGCTGAATTAGGGCTGCTCTACTTAAAGTGTGTGGTCCATAATAGGTTTGGCATCGATCATGTCTCCCCTTACTCATTCCTGATGCAAACAAAACCCATTCAAGTTGAGCTGAAAGCAACCGAGAGGGTGTGTGAATAAAATAAAAGTAGGCACGCAAACACACACACAGACAACTGGGAGGCGAACGCAACACTCAGAGAACGACGCTTACGGATTTCGGAGCTGTCCACGGCAGCTTTCAGCAAGTTCAGCTGATTTCTTTGAGTTCATTAGAAGCTGAAAGGAACTGTTGGCTGTGGGTTTCAGAGGAGAGTTGCAGTGGGGAGTGGCAGGTGGGTTTTTATTTGAGGACTGGGAGATTAAGGGGAGTTGAAAGGCCAATTTGACCCCATTTTTTACCACGACGGCTCAGCTGACTGATTTCCTGCTGTTGAGCTGCCTGGAGGCTGCAGTCACACACATGTACACAATACAGCAGGAGTGGTAATTCAACAGTTCAACATAAGTACCCGATTGCCTATAATTATTTTTTAAAAATGTGAGCATATGACCCTGTTTTTATTCATCAATACATGTCCACAGTAACCACTGGGTCTGTGGATTATAAAAAGGAACGTTGATAATGCAACAAAGTTCATGCTCAATCATCCAGGTATCAAATCCAATAATTCTCAATCAGGTCATCTGGACAGTGTTTTTTATTTATTTT
>NC_056498.1:58530048-58534607 GCF_014905685.2 Nematolebias whitei | reverse complement strand
GTGGTTCAAGGCAACAAAGTTCATGCTCAATCATCCAGGTATCAAATCCAATAATTCTCAGTCAGGTCTGATGAAGCCCTCTGGATAGAGGGTGAAATGTCTCTATATATAAAAAAAAGAAAGAAAGAAATCGTCCAGATGACCTGATTGAGAATTATTGGAGTGTTGATAATGTTTCACACTGTGAAGACTCTGCAATTTTCTTTAATAATCATTGGTCTGCTGGTCACTGCTGTCTTCTTGTTGGCTAAACAAAATTAATGGATAAAATAAAATTGGGGCTTTTTACTTCCTGTTTGCCAACAGTACTTGTGCTGAAAGAAATGTGACTGTTTTAGGTTTTTGTTGAGCGGGAAGTATGTTGGAATTAGTTGGTAAAGTTTAATTTGTACGTCTCCACCTGTCTTTAACCCTTGCTATTTGTATTCACATGGGCTGTTTTGTAATTTTTAATATTCTTGTGTTAAAGCTTTTTTGTTATTCAGTTTGTGCTATAACATGCTGCTATTTTGATCCTGACTGTCGGATAATTATTGTATTTCAGCGGTACCTTACTGGGTGTTCACAGCATGAAGGAGACACAACGCAATATTTCAAACCTTTTGAAGGGGAGTTTTGTAAGGTTATGAACAAATATGACCTTAACTGGTGTAGACTGACCAACTCAGTTCATAAAAATACATTTTATTCTGGTTAGTGGTGAGCCAACGGTTAGTTTAGTTGGGGTCGAGTCTGAAGTGGTTTGCGGTTATATGTAAACTAACTCCAATTTTAAATATTTCCATGACTGTTTCTGCAAATGTTGTATAAAAACCTTTATCTTTTTATCAAGTTTGCGTTACACAAAGGCTTACATGTCATTCGTTTCATGTTTTAGGGAAAAATAAGCAGCAGCAGCAGTTGGCTGTAGCACTTCCGGTGCTGGTCTAGCAGGGCTATTAAAACACCGTATTGCGTAATGCAAACCTGATGAAGATTTATAGTTTAACAAAATAGCTATCATATGAACAAACTGCTATGAACAATTTAAAACAGGAAATCCACTTCCGTTTTCAGACTAGCCGTTCGACTCAGTCAAACCTAAACCCTATTTATTCGAACTACTAACATAACAACAAACAAGTGGGATATTATTTATTTATAACCATTCACAGAAGCTGAACTATCCCTTTACTGCTACAGAAATACTGGGAGGTCTGAATGAGATCAGAGAGTTAAAATGTGTGACCGTGGAAGCTACACCCATAAAGGGAGGAGAGAAAGTGAGCACAGACAAGGATGGCACAGATATCGAGTGTGACAGAGAAGGGGAGAGGAGGAGAGTCCAGCTGGTGGCAGAAACAGAGAGATGTAAGGATATGACACCTCCTGTCTCTGCTCTGGCCTTTACTGGGTTTTGCAGGAACGTAGATGACAGCCCTGTCACACTCGTTTACTCTCCTTAACTCCATCATCCAATAGATAGAGGGATGGAGAGAATAATGCAAACAAAAGAAAGAAAGTTGGTCTGTTTGCCTTTTTTATTTGATTCAAAACGAATTGGCAATCATCAGCATTTCTTTAAATATATATATATAAAAAAGAGCCATTATGATGCACACACAACCTGAAGCCACTTTTTGCATTTTTCTACACGTTTCTTTCCATTTTATTAAAGATCTGCAACTTGAAATTTTTTTTTACAGCACATAAACATTTTTGTTGATGAAGCAAAGATTGTACTTGAATAAACGAGTCTGGCACAAATTTTCAGGGATTTGCTGCCTTTAAGCAAATTGCCGCTAAATTTTTAGTGATAGAAACTGCCGTGCCTTGATTTAAAAATAAATAATTGCACAAAATAGCAGGGAAACAATAAACTTCATTTGAAAAATTTATCAAACAAACATGTCTTTTCATTGAGCCCTCAGCACTCGTGTCTCATCTGATTCATTTCACAAAATGAAGGAGTGTTTATTTTTATTATTAAACAATAGTAATGGAGGAAGGTTTGAGCAGTAGTGTTCAAGCAGTTGGTAGAGGTTGTATAAATACAGTGACAGACAGTACCGGATACTTCCATACAGCTTTAATCATAATCCTGTTCAAGGATTCCCTCACTTTTTTTTTTTTCCTTTTCGGCTTCTACTTTCTTCATGTGTGGCCACAGCGAACTAACTCGCACGAAGACTTGACAATTGTTTTTACACCGGATGCACTTCCTGATGCAACCACAGACCACCGAGCTACCACAGCCCTCTGTGTGGAGCAGAGAGCTGCTCACCGGGGGAGCAGATGGTGGAGGTTAAGGGCCTTGCTCAAGCGTCCAGAGTGGGGTAAATGAGGGTGGAGACAGGTGTGGGTGTTTCACCTTTCCCTCCCACATTTTGTTGTTGTCAGTATGGGGAGTCGAACGGGCAACCTTCCGATCACAGGCCCACCTTCTACAACCTCTGTGCCACCTCTCCCCACATTTTCTCAGTTCTCTCAAACTCCCTCACAGATTAACTGATAATACACAGCAGAATGTGGTAAGACACTTTTCTTCCTTCATACTTCTGTTTTACAATTTTATATAGTATTTGTCACTGTACTTGAACAGTTTGAGGTGGCTGTGCAAGTAAAGAAAAATGCAAGAAATTGCTTTTATCTTTGATTTTCTTGTTGGTCTGTCAGATTATTTTTCTTGATTTGAGAACATGATCAAAATATGACCAAATAAAACAAACCATTTGGCCAAATATCTGACTGTGAATAAGGATAAAAACATAAACGGTTTAAGGTTCAAGGTGACTTTATTGTCATTCACATCACATGTGGTACATGAGGTGGAACGAAATTGTGTACTCAAGGTCCCAGTTACATCCAAAAACAGCAAAAATATAAAGTATAAAAAAACAGTATACAAGGATCTAAGATATACACTAAACAATAGTATAATATAGTTTATTAAACAACAGCTTGAACATGAGTCTGTTGTGAGCAGATGGGTATGAATATTTAATTTAATTTTAATTAACCATTATTTAACCAGGCAAATTCCATTGAGATCACAGATATCTTTTGCAAGGGAGGCCTGGGCCTGAAGGAAGCCTAACGTATGTTTTTGTTTTGTGGGAGGAAACGGGAGTACCCGAAGAAAACCCACACACGCCCAAGACAAAACATGCAAACTCCACACGGAAAGACCGCATGTCCAATCAGGGATTGAACCCAGGACCTTTTTGCTGTGAGGCAACAGTGCTAACCACTGAGCCGTCATGCTGCCAAATATATCAACTTAAGGTAAGGAATCAGCAGCATGGATAAAGTGATGTATCACCAATTTAAGTGGCATTACAGTGATTTTTTTCTGGTTAGGGATTCATGAGTCTAACAGCTTCAGGGTAGAAGCTGTTCCTCAGTCTAGTGGTTCTAGACTTAATGCTCCGCAACCTTATGCCTGAGGAGAGCGGGACAAAAAGTGTGTGTGCTGGGTGAATGGGGTCCTTCATGATGCAGGTGGCTCTCTTCCTGCATTTGGAGGTGTAGATGGTCAGGAGACTGACTCCAACAGCTTTCACCACTCCCTGCAGAGCTTTTCTCTCTCCAGCTGTACAGCCCCCTGCAGGGATATACAGCTGAGGTGTGAGAGTCTGTCCATAGGACAACAATCAGTCGTACACTGCACAAATCTGGCCTTTATGGAAGAGTGGCAAGAAGAACGCCATTTCTCAAAGATATCCATAAAAGTGTTGTTTAAAGTTTGCCACAAGTCACCTGGGAGACACACCAAACATGTGGAAGAAGGTGCTCTGGTCAGATGAAACCAAAATAGAACAGTTTGGCCACAATGCAAAACGATATGTTTGGCGTAAAAGCAACACAGCTCATCACCCTGAACACACCATCCCCACTGTCAAACATGGTGGTGGCAGCATCATGGTTTGGGCCTGCTTTTCGTCAGCAGGGACAGGGAAGATGGTCAGAATTGATGGGAAGATGGATGGGGCCAAATACAGGACCATTCTGGAAGAAAACCTGTTTGAGTCTGCAAGAGATCTGAGACTGGGACAGAGATTTATCTTCCAACAAGACAATGATCCAAAACATAAAGCCAAATCTACAATGGAATGGTTCACAAATAAACATATCCAGGTGTTGGAATGGCCAAGTCAAAGTCCAGACCTGAATCCAATCGAGAATCTGTGGAAAGAGCTGAAGACTGCTGTTCACAAACGCTCTCCATCCAACCTCACTGAGCTCGAGCTGTTTTGCAAGAAAGAATGGGCAAGAATTTCAGTGTCTCCATGTGCAAAACTGATAGAAACACACCCCAAGAGACTTGCAGCTGGAACTGCAGCAAAAGGCGGCGCTACAAAGTATTAACGCAAGGGGGACGAACAATATTGCACACCCCACTTTTCAGTTTTTTATTTGTTAATAAAGTTTGACACATCCAATAAATTTCATTCCACTTCATGATTGTGTCCCACTTGTTGATTCGTCACAAAAATTAATATTTTATATATTTGTTTGAAGCCTGAAATGTGGCAAAAGGTTGAAAAGTTCAAGGGGGCCGAATACTTTCGCAAGGCACT
>NC_056498.1:58507660-58529648 GCF_014905685.2 Nematolebias whitei | reverse complement strand
ACCGGATAACAAATGTTGACCGACACGAGAAAATTGAATTCAGAATAAATTGTCTTCTTTACCACACTTTTCATCTCCAACCTTACTTTCTTCCACCATCCATAATAATGCCTTTAAGATGCAGGCAGGAGGAAAAAATACATCTCCAGGCATCCCATGATTGCATGTGATAAATAAATGAGATGAACCAATCAAGGGAGCTTTGTGTGTGTTTGAGTGCACGCATGAATTACTGTCTGGTGCTCGGCTGGTTAAAACTGCATGAAAAGAGAGGAGGAGGAGGAGGAGGAGCTATCAGGAAGAAAAAAAAAAGATCAGTCCGGTGCTGTAGTTAGTTTATATAAAGAAAAGCAGACTGAGAGGGAGAAGCAGAGTCTTGGAGGGCCCTGTTGCAGCGCTCCACACAATAATGAATTTCAAATAAGTTATTCACTTCAAGAGTAAGTGGCTGGCACCCACTCCTTACAGCTGGTTTGTTGAGATAATTGATTTTCAAATAGTTTCAAGGATGAGGAATGGGAATGTAGGGAAACAAGGGGAAGGAGGGGGTTGAGGGAACAGGGGATGACAGCTACAGCAGGGTGAGTGTAGATGTGTGTACTGGTACTTCTGAGTGTGTGTAGTGAGTGAAAATGAAGTAACGAGGATGTTATCATTTGTGTTGGAATGAAGCAATGTAAGCATGGAGGCCAGAGCTTTAGCTGTAATTAAACTACTCTGCAGAGCTCCCGTAAGGGAGATGAATTTTTTATTGCGTGCATGTCCGCCTCATGTCTGCCCGCCGTCCACTCTCTCGTCCCGGCTCCGAGCATGTTGGCTAAACTTTGTGCTGCTTTTAGCTGAGCTGTTGACACAGATAACTGAGCATCCAGGACGACAGCGTCACGGACTCAATGAGATGCATTAGTGGCAAGATTTGAATCGACAATGTAATTTACCACATCTCTCGCCCACTCCTCTGCTGTCTGTCCCCGCCACCCTCTTCTCACCATCTCCCTGTTTATTTCATCGCAAGCGAGAGAAAGTGAGGCGAAGAAACTCAAGCAGCTGCCGGCGTTTCCATCATGAATATGTTTAACACATGAAACATCATACAGAGAGGTGTGGAGATTGACGCTGACCAACAAACAGCTTTTGTTGTTGTGCATCAAGAGTGTAATAAAAGGATATCTGTGGGGCAGATAAGCTGTTTCAAAACATCAATTTATAATATGCGAAAAGGTGCAGTACGTGGATGCGAACCATGCTGAAGTGATCAAAATTGGACAATTTTTTTAAACATATTTCCTATAAAGCCGAGAAACACTGTTAGATAAAAAGAAAAATCATTGTTACTGTGATATGAAAGAACAAATAGGAAAAGTGTGGATGTTCGTGTAAAAAAGGATAGTTTTGTCCGGGTTGTGTTTAATGTTGTAAATTAATGAAGAGATACAAATCAGAAGTGATAGATTCAGTTTTCTCAAGTCAGAGACCTGCAGGCTTTCATGTGAGGCCTACCAAATCTTAGCATGGCATACGAAATAGTGAACGTACTGGTATTTGCGGGAGCTGCTTGGTGGTTTGGTGGTTAACACTGTCCCCTCAGAACAAGAAGACCCCATGTTCAAATCTCAGCTGTGCAGACCTTTGTGTGTATTTTGTGCCTCTTTGTCCATAAGTTTATGTTAGGTGATTTTCAATTCAAATCAAATCAAAACTTTATTCATACAGTGATTTTCATACAACACAACAATGGTAAATGCTTAGAGAGAAATTGAAAAAAATTCAGATGAATACTAGAAGATCAGTTAAAAATGTTCTCACTCTATGTTCAGGTGTTCTTTTCATAAGAATTAACTGAGACTTTGTCATGTCTTCTAATCCATACTTGATAATTAACTATTACTGGGGAAAGGGTTAGACCATTAAGTGTTTTGTAAACATATAAGCCTAAATGCTATATAGCTAGTTTGTTTGCCCTTTTAGGTTAATGATATTCAAGGAGTTCATTTAAATAATTTAACCTTGATCATGGCATCTTAAAAGCTTTGAATGACAGTTCGGTTCCTTCATTAACGTGCATTGTGTCTGTGGTTCTTGTCACATGAGTGAGAACCAGTTCAGTAATTATGCACATACTGGATGTGGCATAATTCACTCAAACCAGTTCTGAACACGTCCAGAAACCAGTGTGACAACAGAAATTATCTTCCACCATTTCCAGTCATTTTCGATGCCTATCTCTTAACTGATTTTTTTTTCTACCTTTGTAAAGATGTTGACAATGAACTTTCAAATACAATGTCACTGAAACTAATCCAGGATTTAAAAAGCATTTACCTGACACTGCTGACGGCTGGTTTTAGAACGTACCTCCTTCTCCATGACTTGAATTCTCAGACAACAGGACTTTTTGACAGCTGTGGCCTTGGGCCTAGATACTCATTGAGACCATAATTGTGTCATAAGCTAAAAGGGTAATTGCTATACCCTCTGTTTAACACCTGACTGTTAATCTGCATTCGTGCATACATGTGTGAGTGTGTGCGAAACCCAAATTTTGACACTGTGTGAGAGGAGGAGCAAAGATCAGGCTCTGTGCAGACATGCATGTGAATGCCTCCGAAGCAAAATTTTCGCTTAGGACAAAAAAGTGCTGGGCTAGAACTGACACCCATATACACAAGCACATGTACGCACGCTAATTACAAGCATTTGAAAGGACATACTCAAAATACAATAGTTTTTTTGTGTATGCGTGCACGTACATATGTGTGGGTTCTTTTTGATTCAGATTGACAGGATGCTTAGGAGGCTGTGTGCTCACTATAATTACACACACTTCAGAAATGTCGGCTCTCGATGTTGGCGAGGAGGGTGTAATCAACGCTCACACACGCACACAGATACGCACACACCTGACATTCTTGCAAAGATTAGCAACACACCTCTTTGCTCTGGAATTCAATCTTGGGGTGAAAAAAAGAAGTCAGTAACACACACACCCACACACACACACACACACACACACACACACACACACACAAGCACAAAGGAAGCATCACTGTCATCATAATCATCATCAGTGACAGCTGTTGTCTTATCATCAAATCTGTCACCATCATCACTATCATCATCACATTTATCATTGCATGTTGTTGGCAGCAATCTCTTTATTCCCCCCCCCCCCCCCAAGAGCTTGTAAAAACAATTCATTTGTGCACACACACACACACACACACACACCACAAACACACTAAAACAGATTGTGAATTTTGAGACTGAATATTCATTACCTGCCACACAACATTCATATCCATGCTGAAGTGAGATATTAGGACAACAAGAGAGATTAAAGGAAATTGAAATGAGTGAAACTGGCTGTTGGAAGGTAAGAAATCAATGCTGACTGCTGTTTAGACAAAAAGACCTGCGCTGGAGTCCTCAGTATCAAACACAACAACAAGTTGCTTTTCTTTTTTTCTTTCGGGAAATAGATTGACATGACAGCAACTATTTGAATTGAAAAATGTAATTTGAGGGGTAAACTAGAAAGCAGCTTCAACCACTTGCAGCTCCCGTGCATAAATATTAGAGGAGCGGACATTTTTTTCTTGAATTGATAACCACAAATCATCATTTACAATTTGCATTGCATATGTTGCTTATTTATTTTGTTTTTCTTTTGTGTACAAAGTTGCCACTTTTTTTATCTCCCTCCTGTGGGTTTAGGTTGTATCTCATGTCAACAGTTTGGTTTAATAAATACATGAGAGAGACAAACACCTCCCACACCCACATACAACCACCCCCACCTGAAATGTTCATTTTAAGTGCAAAAAACAAAACCGACAAACGTGTACAGCAGCTTTCTGGATCAGAGTTCTGATTGGATTTGAAATAAATACTCTACACAAATACTCCAAATGAACAAAGTTAAAGGGTGTTGGGGGATTTTGGTGAAATATTTCTAAAAATACACAATCTGAACCAGTGGTGCTTGCATATACTGTATATTTACCCCTTTGCTTTGAATGCCCACCCATTACGTTCAGAGGCCACAAAATCAGTTAAATAAAATCCTCCTGTGGGTGATCTAAAAAGCTGTAAGCCTGTTGGAGAAAATGTCTCTTTGTGTCTCCCCTCTGCCTTTAGTTTCTGATGTTCTGCTCATGTTTGGTCTGTCTGCTCCAAGGTGCTGACTGAGCATCCATCCATTATCCTTTACCCGCTCCTTACTTTTTGGGTCGCGGGAATCACTGGCGCCCATATCCAGCAGTCACTGTGTGAGAGGTGGAGGACACCCTTGGACAGGTCTCCAGTCCATCACAGGGGCACCTAAAGACAAACAACCATTCACTCTCTCACTCACACCTAGAGACAATTTAGAGTTACCAGTCAGCCTAACATGCATGTTTTTGGTTTGTGGGAAGAAACCAGATCGCCTGGAGAAAACCCATGCATGCATGGAGAGAACAATCCCCACCCAGAATGGCCCCCCAGCCAGGGTTCGATGTGGCAAACTTCTCGCTGAGAGGTGGCAGCTCTACCAACTGTGCCACCGTGCCGCCCCTGACTGATCATTTATCTTCTAAATGTAGTCTCATGAATAGGTTTTCAAATATCTACACTGTTGGACACAGCAGGTTTCCTTATTAAAACAGATCCGGTGAGCTTTTCATCTAGCTAAAAGCAGCAGAAAATGTTGAGACTTTACTGAAGCTGCCTGCAGTTCTGATCACTGCCAATAAAGAAAATCTACAAAGGTGAGCAGTGAACTGTCCCACCCCATACGTAAAAAAACTGAGTGAATCACCAAAAAACAACTTAAGGTAGATTCCAAAGTAAGGATGTGCAAAGAAAGGACATTGTTTCTCAAAATGTCTAGGCCACATAAAAAGTTTAAAAAGATTTCTACTTTTGAATGCTTTCTTTTTTTTAATAGTTAGTCCCCCCCCCCCCCCCCCAAAAAAAAAAGAGAACTCCGTTAATTGCAGATGAATAAGCAGTGCAAACACAGCATAAGATCTGTTTTCAAAATATCCAGAAAATAGACGAGGCCATAGCTCATTTACTGTATTGAAAGGTCATGGTTACATTTTTGATTTCCTGTTGGTTAGTTCAAAGGCAAATGCTCATTTAACAAAACTATAATAATAAATGGCTCCAAAGTAGATTCTGAGTTTCTATACTGTAGCAATAATCTCACCTTTGTGATGCTGAAAACAACTACTTTCAACTGCACAAATGCATTATTTCTATCTTATACACCCCATGGGTCATGTTAACAAGCAAGTAAATAATTTGAAGGCATTTTTATTTTATTTATTTTTGTTTTATTCAAAATCTTACTTCTAACCTACAAAGCTCTCAACAACCTCACTCCATCTTATACTACAGATCTTATTGTTCTATATTTTTCTTACATAACACTTGGCTCTCAAACTGCCGGCTTACTTGTGGTCCCTAGAATTTCTGAAAGCAGAATGCAGTTATCAGGCTCCTCTCTTGTGGAGCCAACTTCCAGTTTCTGTCCATAAGGCTGACACATTGACCAGTTTTAAGACTGGGCTTAAGACTTTCCTTTTTGATAAATCCTATAGTTAGTCGGATTGGACCTATTCCTTGTCCTTTGCTGCTATAGCCTTAGACTATACAAACTGACCTCATTTCATCAAATGAAGAAATACATACAAATGAATAGTTTGTATTTATAGTTATTCTTTCTTAACATGTGATTTCTGTCTTTTTGTCTTTCCTCCTAGAGCAGGGGTGTCAAACTCACTTACAAAAGGGGGCCAAAAATTAAAATCTTTTTCAAACTAAGGGCCGGTTTCAGAATATACATCTCAAGTTAGATACCAAACATCTTTTCTTGGTTGCTAGGTTCCTCAAAAAGAGTTTGACTAGTCTTATTTGACATTCACTGTTGCACTTTTGACATCATAATCAAAAATTACTGAAAAAAATTAAAGTGATAAAAGTATTTTACATTTAAAAAAACATTTTGGGGGCCAGATAAGATGTCAACGAGGGCCACATTTGGCCCCCAGGCCTTGAGTTCGACACATATTTAATACCGTAAATTCCATTTTAAACGTGCCTCGGTTTACCAGCATGGAGGCCTCTGTTGAAATCTGCAACGACTTTACCAGATTCTTTGCTGATAAGGTAGAGTTGATTAGGTCATCCTTCCACCAGTCCACAACTGACCCCTCTGTCTTTGTCCCTTGCTCAGCTGTCTTCAAACAGCTTGAACCCATTTCACTCCCATTTCTAAACAAAGTCGTTGGTCAGATGAAACCCTCCAGTTCCCCTGCTGACCCCATTCCTGCGTCGTTTTTCAAACAAGTTCTACCCACGATTGGACCCTCTGTTCTTACTATTGTAAATAGTAGTATTGTGACAAGTGTGGTTCCCGATGTTTTCAAACATGCAGTAGTTCATCCGTTAATTAAGAAACCTGGACTTGACCCTTCGACTTGCTCAAATTTCAGACCAATCTCAAAACTTCCCTTCCAGTCCAAAATCCTGGAGAAAATAGTTTTCATTCAATTAAACAAGTTTTTGAATGAGAACAGAATCTTCGAGATTTTTAAGTCTCATTTTAAGCAACTCCACAGCACTGAAACAGCATTAATGAGGGTGTGTAACGATATTATGATATCAAAGGATTCTGGTCAATTTGTGGTACTTGTGCTCCTGGACCTTACTGCTGCTTTTGATACTGTTGACCACAGTATCCTTATATCACGGCTGGAACAGTGGGTTGGGATCACAGATGCTGCATTAGAATGGTTCTGCTCATACCTGAGTGGCAGGAGTTTTTGTGTCAAGGTTGGTAATAATGTATCTGCCTCATTAACTCTTTCTTGCGGGGTCCCACAGGGTTCGATTCTTGGACCCCTTCTGTTCTCACTTTATTTGCTCCCACTGGGGTCCATCCTGAGGAAACATGGTCTTTCATCCCATTGTTATGCTGATGACTGTCAGATCTACCTGCCTGTGAAACCAGCAAGTGTTTGCTCCATTCACCCTCTGTTAAAATGTCTGTACGACATTAAGGCCTGGATGGCTTCAAATTTCTTAAGTTTTAATGATGAGAAGACTGAAGTCATTGTCTTTAGCCCTAGCTCAACTGCCACCACTGATCTTGTCAACCTGGACTCTCTTCAGCCATACCTTAAGCAGTCTGGTAAAAATATCGGGATGGTTTAAGATTCTGAATTCAAGTTTGACAAACAAATTAAGTTTTTCTGCAGAAAAGCTTCTTTCAACTAAGACAGGTAGCTAAACTCAAGCCAGTGTTGTCCAGACCCGACCTTGAGAAACTAGTTCACGCCTTTGTCACAACCCGATTGGACTATTGCAATGCACTGTATGCTGGGGTCAGCCAGGCCTCCAGTTCACGTCTTCAGCTTGTCCAGATTGCTGCTGCCCGGTTTTTAACCGGAACTCATATGTCTGAACATATTACACCAGTTCTGTCCTCCCTTCACTGGCTCCCTGTGACCTTCAAATGCTTAAATGGCCTCGCACCCCTTTACCTCTCTGAGCTACTGGAACCTTACGTTCCCTCTCTGGCCCTGAGATCATCCGATCAGCTGCTTTTGGCTGTTCCAAAATCAAGACTGAAGCTCATAGGAGATCAGGCTTTTTCAGTCATGGGCCCCAAACTCTGGAACAATCTGCCCCCCAACATCAGGCTGACCTCTTCCCTTCCTCACTTCAAAATCTTTGCTAAAAACACATCTGTTCTCTCAGGCATTTCACACAGTGTAAATTGATTTAGTGTTTTTTGTTCTGTGATCCTATGTTTTAAATGCTTTTTATTAATTCTTCTGTTATTATTATTAGTGTATTGTATTTTTTTCTCCTTAATTTTACTCCCATTGATTGTTATTGTTATTGTTCAGCACTTTGATAACAGGTTCTGTTTTAAATGTGCTCTATAAATAAAGTTGACTTGACTTGACATATGTCCTAGAGAATAACCTGATGGCCTCCATCCTGGACCTGCTATTGTTTGTTTTCTCCTTCCTGTTCCTCTCAAACCCAGCCGGTCGCAACAGATGGCCACTTGTCCTGAGCCTGGTTCTGCTGGATGTTTCTTCCTCATGAGGGAGTTTTTCCTTTCCACTGTTGCCTCTGTGCTTGCTGAAGATGAGAGTCTGTGATGAAGTGAAAACTCAAAGTAGTTTGTTGGCTCCTTAGATAAATAAGAGGAGAGAAGAGAAGAAAAGAGATATAAGATACAATATAAGATAAGATATGAATTAAGATAAGTTGAAAAGTTGGATAGCCACAGGGAGGAAGGACTTCCTGTGATGTTCTGTGGAGCACCTCGGTGGTCTCAGTCTATGACTGAAGGTGCTGTGGGAAGAGTCCAGTGTGGAATACAGGGGGTGTCAAGGTTAAGTTTCTTTATTGTCATTCAAATCGCATGTAGTACATGTGGTGGAACGAAATTGTGTACACAGTGTCCTAGTTGCATCCAATGAAAGTATAAATTGTCAAAGAAAAACAGTAATACTATCTAAGATATGAGCTAAGAAATACACTAAACACGTAATAGTGCAAAAACAATAATACGCCAAACAACAGCAGAACGAACATGAGTCTGTGTGAGTAGATGAGTATGAATGAATGCAACATGATCTAAATCAGCAGCATGAGATCAGCAGCATGAATAATCAGCAACACATGATAACAATCAAAGTGCATTATAGTGATTTTTTTCTTCATAGTGATGATCCTGATTAGGGATTCATGAGTCCAGCATGTTAAAGACGGGAGCTGGCTGCGGGTCACCGGATCAGCATAGTCCACTGCAGCTCAGAGCTCAGAGAGAAACGGTTACAGTTTACAGCGCTGGTCTCTCCGGTCTGTGACACGTTCACAGACCCGGAAGAGCCCCGATGTCCTGTGTCATTACTCATTTACAGGGTCCTAGACTCCTCCTTTGCAGAAGGGGTGCTCAACCTGTCAGTGTATGATGGGGCGTGACTAAGTGTGATCTCAATGGATCTTATGTGGTTCTGATGTGTTAGGAAATATGAGACGGTGCTTCAAAAGTCTTTCTACAAGATTTGGCAAGCAGATTAAACTCTGTTCTTTGACTGATATTGAAATCCCAGGGAGACTCTCTTAGAGCTGCTGGCCCAGTTTAACCCAATCAGAACCGGGTCATAATTTCATTATAATCCCATCTCTGAGCAGATCAAAACCATAGGACCAGTTTAGATAAAAATAATATCCAACAAACAGCTTCAGGGTAGAAGCTTTTCCTCAGTCTAGTGGTTCTGCACTTGATTCTCCTCAACTTTCTGTCTGAGGGGAGCGGGGCAAAAAATGTGTGTGCTGGGTGAGTGGGGTCCTTCATGATGCAGGTGGCCGTCTTCCTATCTGGAGGTGTAGATGTCTGTGGTGGTGGGGAGGCTGACTCCAACGGTCTTCTGTGCAGCCTTCACCACTCTCGTGTGATGTCCACCACGTGTGACAGGATCTGAAGCAGTTTTCTCAGCATCCTCTGCTCAGACACTTCTGTCAAAGGCTGCAGTTCCACTCCCAGAACTGAGACAGCTCTCTTGATGTGTTTATATGAGTTTATCTTTATGAGTTTAAATAATGTTATTAACTGACTTTATATGTATGTGAATATTTTTGTTCAGTGCACTGACACGACTTCTGTTGTGATTTGGCACAATATAAACAAACTGAATTGAATTGAATTTATTTATCTTTTAACCTATTTGTTAAAGAAACTTTCTGGCTCAAAGAGTGTCTTTCTCGTTCCCACTGGGCACCTTAATTACCTCAGGCACCATTTACCAGTGGTTATTAAGGAACAGCTGTCTCCTCCCTGTTTTTGTATGTATGGCTCTGCCCTCCCACCACAGCCCCTAGGCTACCAGACCTGCCTTTTTTGCATAACAAGCATGCACTCTCAGGTCCAGGTTCTGTGGTCATTATTCTGCACCCTGTGGTCCCTGCATTCCCAAGTACTCCCTGAGGTCCTGGACCACATGCAGAGATGTGTTGAGGGAACACTGTTTTCATTAAGATGGTCATTTTCCTCACACTATGATTTATGTGCGTTCCTTTAAATGGTTTTTAAAAAGCCAGGGCTCCTTGCATTAAATGCCACCACAGTGGAACTTTTAAGTGGAGAGAAGCAGCCGGACAAACAGTCGCTGTTAAGGCATTTCCAATTCTGTCGCAATGGGTCTACTACACACACACACACACACACACACACACACACACACACACACACACACACACACACAAACACACACACACACACACACACACACACACACACACACACACACACACACACACACACCCACACACACACACACACACACACACACACACACACACACACACACACACACACACACACACACACACACACACTCACACACACACACACACACACACACACACACACACACACACACACACACACACACACACACACACCACTGCCACTGTTAATGAACATGCTTTATGTAGCTCTTTATAACCGGATGCTTCTTAAATAATTATTTTCTTTTTTCTTTTCGTTTTATTAATGCTCTGGCAGTTTTTTGTCTGGAACTATCATATAGTACACTTCCACACACTCAGTCCTCTTCAACAGCAGCCATTATTCCTCTCTGCTGAACTTCAAAACAGGCAAATTAATTATGGACTTCTTGATCTAGAAACAATTATGATTACAGCACAGGCTCTTCGTCGGAGCCTCAAAGTGTCATGGCTGCCACTCCCAGCATCTTTGAAGTGTCATGTTGGAGGATGGCACTATTAGTGTGGCGGTGCATCTTATCATCATCGCCTCTATCAGCTGGGGAACTCGGCAGCACAGTACCCTTAAATAATTAATAATTACTGCATCAAAGTCTAAATAGGCTTTTTCCTCATTAGGGAGGAGAGACTTGATCACTTTTTTTCTGCTTGTCTATGTGCACATTCAACCCACTCTCAGGACATTAAATACTGCTTTTAAACAATTCTCAATATATTTATGATATGTACAAAGTGCAGAATCACTGGGTCCAGCAATAATGAATGTGTGAGGGAAATACTGCTCTAATAATAAGTAAAAAAAAGTTGATCCATCCCCTGTTTGAGACCATTGTGTAATTTGGAGGAATTATTTTTTGGTCTTTGTGTTTTCCTGGTTTGCTTTCTGGAACAAGTTTATCCATAAACGCTCTTTTTAAGAAAACAAAATAATAGCTTATTAAACACTATATTTATACTGAATATTAAAATAGATGATTTGAATGTGTGTTATTGTATGTAACGTGCATTTAAGCAGTTTTATAACTGTATGTTTTCTGTCTAAAATGAATTAAAGCTGTGCATGTTTTAAGACCCTTTTGCCTACCATTAAGTGGCCAACTGACTGTCTGGGTAAATAAGTTTTAGAATAATTATTATTTTTTTGTTTATGATTAGTTTCAATTTTTTTCTCAGATTATTTACTGAAAACCTGACAGTGTCACCCTGACCTGACCTGCAGTTTGTGCAAAAAGCAGATTTAAATTTGTCCACAGAAACAAATACTGCAAATAAAATAAATAAAGTGATGTACAGACTGAACTTTTTCCATAATGTGTAGAAAAAAAGAGAAGAACCTGATGTATTTTTATAGATTTATTTGCACAAATAACAAAAAACACTTAATTATGTTTGCAGAAGGTTGGCTGGCATGACCTTTATCATCCCTTGTTTTCCTGAATAAATAGAGACCAAGCTTAAGTACAACACCAGCTGATGGACTTTTGGAGAGAAGGTAATTCAAGATGGCTGCCACAGTTAATTTATCTTAACAAATACAAAACTGCTATAATTCAGTCAAGTTAACCTTTACTGAACTTATATGTAATGGGACTCATCTCCATCACGTACTTTGAGCGCTAACAGAGATCTTGGTTTAAAATGTTGGCATTAACTACTGGAGACAACTGTGTGTTAGCAAAATATTTCATTAGATGGACTTTAATGAGGAGTGGTGGCGCAGAGCTAGAGAGGTGGGCCTGCGATCGGAAGATTGCCGGTTCACGCCCCGGTACGACAACATAAAAAATGTGGGTGGGGTAGGTGAAGCACCCACATTTGCCACTACCCTCATTCTCCCCACCCTGGGCCCATGAGCAAGGCCCTTAACCCCCATCTGCTCCCTAAACAGGGAAAATGAATTCTCGTGGCTCAATGAGGCTACCTGTATAAATAAAGGGTAAATGAAAAAAAAAAATAATAATGAAACTCTCAGAAGATAGTCAGTGGATGTACAGCTGGAGCCAACCTGATTTAAGAGGGCTACCAAGAAATCAACCTCAGTAAGCACAACAATGCTTGTGAATTATACAGCAATTAGATTAAAATTTGATGTGGTGGTAGCTGATAGTCATCCCAAACGTACTCTGAGAGCTAACAAATATGAGATCTTTGTTTAAACTGACATGCTCTTCCCTTTAAGGAATGCTACGTTCATTAAAAAGGGATGTTTATTCAGTGGAAAAGGTAAATAAAATGTACTTTGCTCTTTTTGTTCGTCTTGAGTGGAAGTCGACATTTTTTTCTGCTTTCCCTATCATAACTGAGACACACACTCAGTTATGTTCACGTCAGCTCACTGTCAGTAGCATAGCAGAGTCTGCAGGGTGCATGCTGACACACACGTGTCCTACATTCTTACACAGAAAAGCACTTAATAGACGGGCTGTCTGGGGAAAGGTGTGAACAAGATTTATTGTGGCCTTTTTTCTTGAAGCTGCTGAGCTAAGCTAATGGTTCTGCATGTGCAACACACATTCCTTCACCCTTAACCATGGGAATGAAGTCTTTAACTACATCTTAACTCTGCCTTTTATCTAGTTCTGACCTTAAGCCTAAAATGCTTTTTTGATGGCAAAATGTTTCCTAAACTGTCATCACTACGGCTCACATCGGTCCTTACAAAGATATCCATCTGCACTAACACATCGGGCCTTCAGAGGTAGGTCTCACTTTGCGTAGAGATGAATCCCAGACAACCGTGTTGCGCACCTCTATTTCCACCACCCAATGGGAGGGCAAAAGGGACATTCAGATATAAGACCGGAAGAGAGCGGTGAGCGGGGAGGAGATAAAACTGTCTTTGGTTTACTTTTCTCCTCATCTTCCCAAACCATCTGCAGTGCGAGACCTGCGTCAAGGTGTGGAAAAATTGAATAATTTCCTTCGTATGATGTGTGACCCCTAAAGTCAGTTCCTGTTCTCAAGTCTTTGTATGACTGTCCATGTTTCCCTGAATGGAAAACCTGCTCATCAAGAAAGGGACCAGGTGCTATGAAAGGCCAGAATGTGGATAGGGAAGACGAGGCTGACTTTTAAAGGCTCCGCTCCTCTGCAGCAGCTTGTGAAGCTAAATGTGAACCTCATACATTCACACTCGGTGGCAAAACCACAACCACAAACAGCAGCATGGAGACTTTGTAGACCATGTTTGGGGATATTTTTAATGGGTGGAATTTTAAATATGCATCCAATATTTGCATGCATCTCATGAAAATACACCACAATGCTATTTTAAAACCAAGAAAATGTAATTAATTTTATTAAATAAGAAAAAAATTAATAAAAATCTAAACCTACAATATGACGTGAGAATATCAAAAGGTTGTCTCCTGTTCCTAAAGTTTCCAAAAGCAGAATGGGAGGCAGAGCTTTCAGGCTCCTCTCTTGTGGAACCAATTTGCAGTTTCTCTCCATGAGGCGGACTAGGATTAGGCTTAAGTCTTTCCTTTTTGATAAATCCTATAGTTAGGGTCGGTTTGGGTTTCCTGAGTTATCCGATAGTTTTGCTGCTATTGGTTTAGACTGCTGGAGGACAAAATTATCACATTTCCTCACTCTGCTGCAGTCCACTTGCTCTACTTTACCTGTTTGTATTTCTATCCTTAATGCGTTTATTTGTCTTTCATCCAATAGAAACCTGGACCAGTCATTGTTTGTTTGTTTCTCCTTCCTGTTCCTCTCAAACCCAGCTGGTCGAAGCAGATGGCCGCTCATCCTGAGCCTAGTTCTGCTGGAGGTTTCTTCGAGTGTTTCCTTTCCACTGTTGCCTTTGTGCTTACTTATGGAAGCACGATCGAGTGAAGATGCATCACAATCTGTTGACTGTTTTACTGTATGTGAATGTATTTGTTCAGTGCCCTGAGATGACTTCTTTTGTGACTTGGCGCTATATAAATGAATTGAATTGAAATGTCTTTATGAATGAAACGCAGCACTGAGAAAATTTCCTGCAGCTCTATAGGATTGCTAACAAATCAATTTTGAGAACTGTCATTTTAGCAACGTTATTTTTTTTTTTTCTAAAAGCCTATTTACTCTAGTATGTTCAGTGTGGAAAAAATTAGTCTTAAGGGTAATAAATAAGCAAAATGCAATGCATATTTCCTGCCTTTTTGTTTTGTAAAGAAAGAAATATATACTATCTATGTAAAGGCATTGTTTATAACTGAATGTCACATAAAGTTCAAACCTGTCAATCATTCTCCTTTCCCACATCGTGCTTTGACGATTTCCTTGCGTCTCTTTACGTCATCCCCCCACACTCGTTGAGCCTCCTAATTCGCAGCCTGAAGGAAAGTAGCATTACTCTCAGCTACCTAATGAACCTTTGACATGTGCCTATGTGTCCCGGGTCCTGCTGATGATTGGTGGTCTGGGTGTGTCCCATTTTTAACGCCTGTTGTTTTCTTTTTCTTGCACATGTGAATGTTACTGTGGGCGTAAGTGTGAGTAGGTGTGCTTGGATTGGGTAGTGGATATACTTTTCTATTTAAATTTACTGCTTCTTTTGAAAACTTTAGGTGAATAAATATGACCCAGAAGACTTTAGAAGCTCTTTAGAGCACTTCATCTCGTGCTATGTTGGTGTTTATCCCACATAGCTGCAAGGCTGCGGACAAGATGTTTCTGTTCATATGTGTGCTCATGTGTTTTTCTGTTAGAAAAATATATCACAGTGCATGGGTTTTGATGTAACGTTCCAGAAGTAGTCATTAAATTACTTCTACAACTGAGTTACTAATTAAAGATGGCCATATCAAATTCCTTAGAAAACACAAAAATGACTCTAAAAATCATCTTATTGTTGGAAGTCCAGGTTATTTGACAAGTTTATCAATCAGCTGTCAATGAGCAATCTGTTGCTTCAAAGTTCCCATTGCAAACTAACATATGGGCTTTTTAACAGCAAAACTCTGGAAGCCATCTCATTCATGAAAATCTCAGAATACTCTAATTTAATCAGCTCTGCTTGACCAAATATAATTTTGTGATAGTTTGTAAGCACAATTAGGGGCTGCAGCAGCATGCTGTAGCACTTCCAGTGCACCCTGATGCACTTCTAACAGGTATAACAGACTATTTCTGCACGAATAACCATGCAATACAAAATGGCAACTTAAAGATTTATAAATTAACATTCACATGAACTGCTATGAAATGTTTGCAGCTGGAACTGTTAACAAAACACTATTTACTGCAGGTAAGATATTAACTGTTTATATTAGGGTGTCCAAAGTGGGGCCCGTGGGTCAAAGTTGGCCCGCCAAGTTGTCCTCATTGCTATATTAAAATTTCCTTTGAAGAATCAATGTGCTTACACTCATTGATGCCACCCATTGACTTTATTGTTAATCAGACTGACTTCCATAATTTAACTACACGGATTACACAGTAGATAGTTTATGTATTAAAATAATAATAATAAAAATAAATATATATATATTTCATTTTGACAAACTTTCTACCATTCCTCGGCAGTTTCTTGCCACTGAATAACATTTTCCTTTGACAGAACACACTTGTAAATCACAAAGTGTTTAAAAGTAAATTGTAAATATGAACTGGTTTCAGTGGTAATTTGAGCCTCTTTAAATTTAAACTCAGCACCCCTGAACAATAAAGAAATCATTAGGATTGTGTAAGGAAACAGTTCTCAAACCGATTCACCAAAATATTGAAGAAATATAGAATAAATGATGACAGTCACAATCAGGCCAATGAAATCTATGATTTTTTTGCACGAGTCTTGCCACCTGTCAATCAATCCAGTGGGCATGTCAGCAACTGGCCAATCAGCAACCTCGATTTGTTCTGAAGTGAACACCTCTTACCTGCAGAGCTGCAGCTGCGTTGCATTAAGAATGCTTTGCAGTCAGAGATATTTCAAGAATAACAGAGTTTACATTTTTTGTTTCATGTTAATCTATTGTAAGAAACCTTTGCAAAATGCACCAGAATGCAGGAAATGGCATCTACTTTAATCAAAATTTTCTGGGGGAGAACCCCCAGACCCCCCCAATGCTAACAACGCAGCCTGTTCTGTGATGTTATTTATACAGAATGGAAGGATAAATAATTGTAATAAATAAATGGACTTTAAAGAAGTATTTGCATTTCATGTATTATTGCATTTTGCCTGCAGCCCTCTGATAGATTTTAAATTTGACCCTCTCAGTGAAAAAGTTTGGACACCCCTGGTTTTTTCACATTAGTTTCTAAAAAGATTGGAACTATTTTTATTTTTTTTTTATTTTTGTAACTTAAAAACATTCAAAACCTTATTATCAAAAGGTTACATACTTTTCAGTTGCCGCAACACAAAAAGAAATCGCTCATGACTCAAAAAATGAAAGCAAGTTGAGGATCTGTTTTGACTCCGCGGTCTGTGTCAGTCACAATAGCTGCTGGGAAGAGCTGTGGCCACAGGCAACTGGTTGACACCGACTTGTGTGGGGATGTATGGTGAATTAAATCCCTTCACTTACATGAAAATTATCTTCCTATAAAAAGAGGTGTCATGTTCCAGGTGACTCCCGTGCCAAAGAGTTATGCCTTGGCTTTATAAAAATCATAACCAGGCTAGAAATATGCAGCCTGTCTGACTGAAGGCAATGAGGGGGAGGCTGTGATATCCTCCCATCTTAAAAGCAGTCTTCCTCTTCCCTGCCATCCCACTCTCCGATTGGTATAACAGGTAATTAGTGGTATGTCGTGGCCTGAGGGAGCCGAGGAACGAGGGAAAGGTGGATGAGGAGGGAGACCGTGAGTGAGAGAGAGAGATTTCTGATTACCTGACAAGTTAGGGCTGGAAAGGCTACACTTAGCCCATTAAAGATTTTTTTTTCAGCATGACATTTGAGAGCAGCTGTGAAGCCGCGCGCCACCTTGCCATTTCCCCGTACACTGGGCATTCATTTAGGGGACATGGATGGAGAGGGAACGAGTTAGAGAGAGGGGCCACCGGGCCATCACAGCAGCACAAATGGATTTCATTCACCAAGGTGAACTGTAGTACTCTGATAAATGCACTTCCTTGAATGTCAGCAAATGTCACCGGAGAAGCCATTTGCCACCGTTTTAATAGCTTCCGCAGACTTATGGAGGGGAGTGACAGAAAGTAAGACGGTGTGAGGTGGGAGAAGATGATGAGTCACATCATGGACTGAGAGGCAAAGTGAAGCCGCTGCATGTGCAGCAATGAAACACAATAAGACAGAGAGATTATGTCAGAGACAAGAACAAGTTGGGCTGTAGTCACTTCCACATGATTAAGCAATTAGCTATTTGAGATGTCTCCAGCAAGGTGCAGTTCAGAGCCAAATCTTTCCTTCCCTTTCGCTCTCTGCGAACTTCTCCCCACGTCAACGTTGTCTGCTTCTTCACCAGCACATCCTTCAAATCTGTGCTTATGAATTTATCCAGGGCGTGCTTCGGTCGGTCTGTTTGCCCTTCTCTTTCCGCGAACACAAACGTTCACACGTCGGCGTCTGCTCAAGCGAGCGTTGACATCATTAAGTGTAATGCGAGACGTCGGCGGTACAGTGGAGCCTGAGGGCTGTCAGACGAGGCCTGGGACTGAGCTGAAAATAATCCAGATGTCTGAGCAACACAATTGCCTTTGAGTTTTTTTGGTTTAACAAATAAAGGCAAGGCACACTAATTACTGTCAGTTTAAAAGTGGCTCCTTCAGTCTTACTCAGTGTCCTATTACCGAAGAAGCATTTGACCCTTTGCTTGACTCTGAGTTTTGTTAAGAAATCAAAACAGATCGAGTGAAAAACAGCGTTTTAGCCTTCCTGAACGCTTAATCCGGTTGTTTTCCTACTTTACTTCTATACTTCATTTTCTGCAAACCCCAGTTTTGTGTCTTGAACACAACTTTTTATTGCTTTTATGCACCCGCAGTATGCCTGAAGTGACTGAACGAAGACCGTGTGCATCGGTGTGTGTTTTGGCTGCACGAGGACAACGCTGGCTGCAGCCAATCCTAATCCCCCATTCATTTCCACAAGCAGTTGCTAAGGTTACAAATTACCTTTGGAGCTGGTAAGTGGTTTCTTTTATGACACTGGACGCCCTAATCCTTTTACTGAATACATATTTCATTTAGGATTAGCACAACAACGGATACAGTTGTTCTTAGACTATTTGGGCTCCAGCTCTGTGTTTTGTTCATGCTCATCAGGCACAGCACTCGCATATCAACTCTGACTCTCATTTAAAATAACTAAATAAATTAATAAATCTGCCTTCTTTTTAAAAAAATATTACTTAGTCTGCTTTCTTTTTTTCATTGCAGTGGTGGGAAAGCCCGAGGGACGTGACACTCAATCTAGCAGACAGTGTTAGATAAGTAACGACGAGGCTATTATCTGGTAAATAATCAATAAGACCACATTATTCTCTTTTTCAGCTTTCTACTGTGTTCAGCTCAACTTTATTTTGGTAAATTAAAAACATTACAAAAAAGGAAAACGATATAAAATGGTAAATCAGTCATTTACCAAAAAAGGAATAGGCTGAAGCCAAGGCTTGTACTTACCCTATTCATAGACTCAGCAGTAATGACAGATATATATACATATACAAGTACACATACAGACATTTAGCATATATTTAAATATGCATGTATATACATACACTCACATTACATACATACATGGTTACGCAATACATATATACATCTACATAACGATATAAGCTTTCATAGTTTTACATTTTAAGGCTCTTAAAAATTACATAATTTAAGATCATCATTCAATTCCTTCCACATAATAAATGTGGATCAATCATGGTCAACCTGCCTTCACCCTCATTTGCCCCACTTTGGGCCCTTGAGCAAGGCCCTTAACCCTCACCATCTGCTCCCCTGGGTGCCGGTTGTGGTAGCTCGGTGGTCTGTGATTGTGTCAGGAAGGGCATCCAGAGTAAATATAATTGCAGAGTCTTCGTGCGACTTAGTTCTCTGTGGTGACTCCTAAAGAATGGAGAACTTGAAATATATATTTTTTTAATTTCAATTCATTCCACAGTTTCACGCCGATAACTGAAATGCATCTACTTTACTTTTCTCTTTAGCGTGTTCAAATATCAACAAACCTCGTAAATTACATTTACTCTCTCTTAACTTAAATAATTTCTGAATTCCAGAAGGAAGACTTTTGTTCAGTGCATTATTTCCAATATTTTTATATAAACAAAGTCATTAAATTTTAAAGTATCACTTTGAATAAAAAGTGTATTAGGTGGTTCACAATATCCCATTTTATTAATAAGCCTAACTGCTTTTTTTTTGTAACTTTACTAATATGTCAATAGTTGTTTTATTTGTATTTCCCCAAACTTCTGAGCAATATGACAAATACGGCATAACCAAGGAAGAGTATATAATATGTAAGCCTTTTACATTTATTAAATATTTTATTTTAAACAATATTCCAATAGTTTTTTCAATTTTATTTCAAATATGTTCAATATGATGAGGAAGTTCCAACTAAGTTTGTTGTCCAGTTTGTCTCATGACCTCTGTCAATTTCAACTCCATTTATATGTAACTTTACATTATTGTAATTTGGATTACCAGAAAATACCTTTTTTTTTCATTTAAAGATAACTTATTATAATCAAACCACATTTTTGTAACTCAGTTAGCTGTGTTGTGACTTTGTGTTGTTAATTTGTACATATTGTAACCTATTACTCCAATAACTCTGAGTTCAGAGAGCTTTTTAAAATTATTTTCAACTCTTCTTAAATCTCTTATTGAAGAAACTCATATGTTTTCTGGAACTTGTCTTCCACGAGGAGATAAATGTTTCTGGAGCTGATCGTCCAAATATTGACGGAGTGCACTTTGTGATAAAACGGTGTAACACATTCTCTTTTGTCTTCCTGATACCTAAAGATTTAAAAATAAACTTACACTATTATTGCTAAATAACAGAATACTAAGTTGCATTGAAGTGTTTTATGGAAAGATAACATTTTCTCACAGAAAAGCAAGTTAGGATTAAAAAGGTAAAGCATTCATAATTAATGCAGGACAACACATTGAACTTAAAAATACAATTAAATAAATAGGAGTATGATTTTTAAAACTCACTCTAATGAATGATGCATCTTGAACGCAACACCTTCAGGTTTTCTGTCTTTCTTTGGACTCGTATGAACCTGAAAGGTTGTTTTCGGGGGAGAGACTTACAGAAACTAGAAGCTCTGAAAGGGTTTATCCCAACCTTGTCTGGACTTGAACACTCCTTTTTTTATTTTCAACGTGACAGTGACGTTTGGTATTGACTTGACTCGACAATAAGATTTAACCAAACTGCAGGAAGAGCAGCGGTGGTTGTAATATCCTTCCTCCTCTTTTCCTCTGAAGCCAACAGACATAACAAACCCTGACTACCTGTTACACGGTCGTGACTGACTGATCTCATTTTTGTATTTAACTAGATCCCCAGTTGACTAAAAACTCTGCACCTGAGTGATTGACTGACTGGCTGTCCATCTGCCTGCCAAATTGTCAAACTGGCTTGGCTGCTACTGAGGTTTATTCCTGCTATGTGGTGAGATCATCATCCCTGGCAAACGTAACAAAAGACTGATGGGAAGAGGCTGCCTCTGTGTGTGTGTGTGTGTGTGTGTGTGTTTGAGAGTGTGTGTGGAAGCACTTGATGGCTTCATTCCTATATCAACACTGTTCTCTCTGAGGATGAGTCAGTAGGCCAAGCCTGGCCATCATCCTCTCTCATCTCTCTCTATCACACCTCGCGCACAAGAAATCAAACAAACCTCAGCTTGCGCACACGCATGCACACACAAAAACGTGTGTTTTGGGGTGAAGTGGTGCTTAAAATAAAAGAACTTTGGGTCAGGGTGGAGAGAAACAAGCGAGGGACAGATAACACAATATGTTGTATTTTCTGCGTACTCTGCTGAGTTGTTTGAAACCTTTGCCTCGGCTCTAAATTTTCCACAAACTGCTCTACATTTTTGCAATCATATCATACTTCCATATTTTTCAGAACTGACTCCCGTCTCCGGTCTTCAATCTTGGAGAGTGAGGCGTGAGATAAAGAGAGGAACACATGGAGGGAAGTGACAGCGAGAGCGGAGCCCTTGTTCGGAGGGACACACGGGAGAAGGGATTTAGCATAACACCCAGCTGTCTACCTGTCTGTCTGATTGAGGGGAAAGTGGGGTTTTCAATGTAACACTGCCAAGCCTGTCTCCTCTGTGGCGCCTAAAAATGTGTGTGTTTGTGTGCATGTGTGTCCTCTTTGCCTGCTTGGTCTCAAGAGCACCATGGTGAGGAAGAGATAGGCAGAAAACCAAATCTGCCTCCAATATGGACGTCTCAATGTGAGCACAAAGCCGAAGAGAGAGGATGGAAACAGCAAGTGAAAGGAGAAACAGAAGGAATGTAACGATAAAACAAACTATTTCTGAGCTGCATCTGTTACTGTGTTGGTTTCTGTCAGGTGGATCTCAACCACCAGCTTTGAGGATATGTAACTTCTCCATTTTTTGCTTTTTTGTTCATCTTATCTCCAAAATAATTTTTATTCTCCATTTTTCATAATCTTCATTTGCTTCCTTATTAACACACACACACACACACACCAACACACACACACACACACATACACACACA
>NC_056498.1:58501965-58502660 GCF_014905685.2 Nematolebias whitei | reverse complement strand
TTAACCTGAAGAAGAACATTACAATCTGATATTAACCTGAAGAAGAATGTTACAATCTGATTTTAACTGAAGAAGAAAGTTACAATCTGATTTCAATCTGAAGAAGAAAGTTACAATCTGATTTTAATCTGAAGAAGAATGTAACAATCTGATTTTAACTGAAGAAGAAAGTTACAATCGGATTTTAATCTGAAGAAGAAAGTTTCAATCTGATTTCAATCTGAAGAAGAAAGTCACAATCGGATTTTAATCTGAAGAAGAAAGTTACAATCTGATTTTATCCTGAAGAAGAAAGTAACAATCTGATTTTATTCCGAAGAAGGAAGTTACAATCTGATTTTATCCTGAAGAAGAAAGTTACAATCTGATCCTAATCTGAAGAAGAAATTTACAATCTGAGTTTAACCTGAAGAAGAAAGTTACAATCTGATTTTTACACCCACATGAGAGATTAAAGGCGCTTGACATACACAAGATGTCAAAAAAAGATGGAATGTATTTTTAAGTCTTGAAATGTTGCGTTTGAGATTTTAAAATGTCTGTCTATCTATCTATCTATCTATCTATCTATCTATCTATCTATCTATCTATCTATCTATCTATCTATCTATCTATCTATCTATCTATCTATCTATCTATCTATCTATCTATCTATCTATCTATCTATCTATCTATCTATCTATCTATCTGTCTGT
>NC_056498.1:58498676-58501865 GCF_014905685.2 Nematolebias whitei | reverse complement strand
TCTGTCTGTCTGTCTGTCTGTCTGTCTGTCTGTCTGTCTGTCTGTCTGTCGGTCCGTCCATCCATCCACCCGTCGATTGATTTGAAGTGATTCAACGCTGGAGCATATCACCTCTCATGGTATAGTACTGTTGAGGTAGAAATGTTTAGGTGAAAAGAATTTGTTCACCTTTTGCTCTTTTTTTCCAGTTTCCTGGTTCCTTCGTGTTTTTGGATTCTCCTCGTGGCCTGACCTGGATCCCTCGGCCTGTCAGGTATCCCTCGTGTCTCTTTGCCTCCAGTTGCCAGCCTTCCTCGTTTCCTTTTGGACCCCTGTTGGATTCCCCCCTGCTGCTCACTCCTTGGACTGAAGGACCAGCTCACCTCCTTTGGGTTTGGACTGTAAGGACAAGACGCTCTTTAAATCTACCACTCTGGTCTTCCCCGTTGGACAAACAATAACCTCTCGTCCCTCTTTCCAGGAGCCGCTGAGAAGCAGCGTGTGGACTTTAACATATCACTGTAAATAATAAACACTGTTCTTTTGTATTTTCCCTGTGTCTGCCTCGTTCTGGGTCTCATAACATCTGGGTTCCCCGCGCAATCGTAACAGATAGATAGATAGATAGATAAAGCCTGTCTAAATAAAGGTAGAATGAAAAAAAATGTGTGTGTGTGTGTGTGTGTGTGTATATATATATATACATACATAGGCTATATATTTTTATATAAATTAAATGTACTTTATGTTGAGCAAACATGTGGCAGATGGGCAACTTTAAAGTTTTTTTTTTTTTTTTTATAATTCATGTCTCAAGTCAGACAAAGTTTACCTAAACATTTAAGTCACTTTAATCAAAGTACTGGATCAACAACTAGCTAGCTAAATATATAAATAAGAAGTCATCACAAATTCACACTGCTTTAACTCAGTTCTATTGCCTCAACTTTTTGGACTTTTATACCTTTAAATAACACATTTAAAATAAATAGTCTAAAACAATTTATAAATAACCCATCTTCAGTTTGGAACTTCATACCAAACTTTATTTTCTCTAAATGAGGAGGCCTACATTTTGTTCTATTTTGCAATTATAATGCTGAAAAAGTTCCCTCAAAACTATCCAGTTTTCATAAACAGATGCTTCTCTCTTGGTCATTGATTTACAAACACAATTTCTCTCCACGCAGATATTATATTTGGAACAATAGAGACATCTTGCATAAAAACAAATCCTTATTTTACCCTAATTGGTTTATTCACAACATAGTTTTAGTTCGTCAGTTGCTCATCATTGATGGATCATTAATGTCATATCAAGAATTTGTCATAGAATATAACATTATGATCCCTATTAACGAATTTAATATTGTAATAAAAGCAATCCCTACTGGAGTAATTATTTTTACATAGAAGTACAGCAGGACAGAATCCAACACTGTTATCCTTTGATCCAACCAAACTTGAAATTGGTCAATCTGCTTCTCCTCAACCCATAACGGCAACCGTCGTATCCGTTCACTATTTCAGAAAGATGTTGTGTCAACTCCATATGTGGCACCTTATTGAAACACCTTTATTAATAACCTTAACTGGAAAAGGATTTGGACTTTACCAACCAGATACATGATAAATAGTAAAGTAAGAGAAGTATCATTCAAAATTATTCATAGCTTTTACCCATCCAAAGTTTATTTACAACGGTTTAACAAGGATATAAATATAATTTGCTCTTTTTGTGATGAAAACCCAGAAGATGTCTTTCATTTATTTTGGTCTTGCCCCTTCTCGACTCAATTTTGAAAAAAAGTATTTGTATTTTGATTTCTACTTTTATAGAACCAGATCTTTTACTTTGCTTTGAACATGTTTTGTTTGGCTTCACTGACTACCCAACAGCTAAAGAAAAACAGTTCTATATTATTAATCTTATTATATACCAAGCCAAATGGCATATTCATAAATGTCGATACACTAATCAAAAACCTCTTATCTCCATTTTTGAAAATGAGGTCAAACAATACATCAAAACTATTAAATTCTCCACCAACACGAAGGCCATAAAAACTTGCACCTTATGTGCTCTCTTCAATATATTTATGTAATATGCTATTGTAAATTATTGTCTCTGTGTTTGTAACCCCCTGGCGTCTGTTATATCATTACTGTATACTGCATTTTATTGTATTGTTTTGTACTTTTTCAATAAACATTTAAAAAACTAAAACTCAGTTCTATTTATTTATTTTGTTTGTGTGCTTGTTTGCCTATTTATTAATTATTTATTAATTATGTAATTGCCTGACATAAAGTTCCCCTGCCTAAACTTATTGTGTGTGTTCAATAGTTTTCTGATCCACTGAGATGCCGGCTGTTATTATCGCTGCCTGATTGTTGGACTTTGTCTCATTAGTAGAAACTCGGAGGTGTGCTGGGCTGAGGAGCGAGCTTGAGGAGAAGCAGCCACATGAGGAAGGAGAGGACTGAGCCACAACTCCAGCTGCCTCACATGAATGTTTGATGGGCGGGAGGGATAATGGCTCCTTAAATCAGTCAAACAGAAACACCTCATCACGCTCTGACATCTGCCACCATGCAGCTAATAATCTGAACGTGAATAATGAATGAAGAGCAGAACAAAGCAGATACAAAGCAGGAGCCACACGGGTCAAGTTTGTGTGGAAAAGGCTTTTAATAAAAACTTAAAGTAATGCTTCCATATTACTTCACTTGTTACACACTTTTAGTATAATTGCGTTTATTTTTTATAAGTTTGTTTGCAAGAGCAGAGGAGACTGCAGGTCAGTTGTGATTTCAGCAGTGTGAGTTAGGGCCTCATGAAAACATGACCGGATTAGGGAGTGGGTGGGCTGTGGTGGGAGAACCCACCTCAGCCAAACCACTGACACTGTTCACACACTGATCTGCCCACCACAAACACACTTACAATCATTCACGTCTCCTCCTGCAAAAATGGACACACCACAGCCGTAATTAATCTTGCTTTTATTTGCAGACTCAAAATCAAACAGAAATTACCAAAAACTTGGGAGTTTCTTTCTGCTAAGTCTGAACAATATTAATAAAAGTAGTCTGAATTCAAAAATAAAATAAAATAATAATATTAAAATAAATCTATATATAAAACAACAACAGCAACATAATAATAATAATAATAATAATAATAATAATAATAATAATAATAATAAT
>NC_056498.1:58493294-58498666 GCF_014905685.2 Nematolebias whitei | reverse complement strand
ATAATAATAATAATAATAATAATAATAATAATAATAATAATAATAATGCTGTCTTTTCATCCTACAGCTGACCTGTTGCACCTGTCCCTTAAACCCCCCACCCCTCACCCCTTCCCCCTAATCTCTGTCAGGCATCAGTTATTGATCCTATGAATAAAGAAAATATATAAATAAATAAAAATAAAGTATCTCGGGACAAAAATGAGAGGTGGCAGGTGCTGTTCATCTGTGAGTAACTCTCAGCCCTGCCTGTTATCCTGATAGCTGCAGTTGTTGCTGTCCGGTTGTAGGACGGTGACGTCCCGGCCTCAACATCTGATTGGCTGCTGAGGCAAAGTAAAGATGCTCCATAAAATAAACTCACATGACCACCATGCTAGTTTGTTTCCAAGCAACCACATGCTTTAAATACAGGTGCATTAAAAATGTTTGAATATTGTTAAAAAGTTCTATTTCTTTTGTCGATAAATTCAGCAAGTGAAACTCATATTTTATAGATTCATTTCAGAGTGAAATATTTAATTTACGTGTAATGAATCTACCTAATATATGACTTTCACTTTCTGAAATGACTGACAAGATAAATTGAACTTTTCATGATGTTTTAATTTTTTTCGAAGCACATGCAAGTTAATGATTAACAAATACTTTATCGGTCATTAAAACAATGGCGTTATTTGTTTTCATCTAACAAAATGATCACGTCTGCAACTCATGTGCAAGGAGGAAATAGAAGAAACTGTTCAATCTAACTAAACTGATAAAGTTACAGTTAAATTAAAGAATAACATTTTTGGGGTTTTTTGGAAGCTAAACTCTGGTGCTCTTGAACTTTTTGCAGTGTTAGTAATAAATAACCCTCCATTTGGACTTAGAGTTCAAAAGTGTTTTGAGTTATCCTTGAAGTGGTCTCGTTTTAAAGGGAAATGCCTTGTGGTTACTTTAACACATACTCTTTGAAGCAACTTAAACATGCTGGCAGCGACAGACTTGAGCTGACTCTGTAGAAAAAGTGCCTGATCAGTCCAATGAGGCCTGCAAACAAAGCACACTGTTGTTAATTTTCTTTAGGATACTCCTTGCAGCAGGAGTCACCATACTCACATGAACGTTATGGCATATATTTTCCTCCAAACACCCATCCTGACACAATCTTGGCACAAACCTTCAGCCTTGACATTACAAGATGGCAACACTGACCACTGAGCTATCACAGCCCCTCTAAATAAAGCATGTGCTGCTGAGAAACTCGTATGGTGAGAAAAATATGAGCAAATTACCGTATTTTCCGCCGTACACGTCGCACCACCATATAAGTCACATCAGTTCAAAAATGTCTAATAAGGTGGAAAAAAAACATAAATACATCGCTTCGCCATATAAGTTGCATCTATTATGCACCAACGCTGATGCGTTGCGTTTGTAATGCATCGCTGCTGACCACCTGGAAACGTGGGCCGGTGTTGTGCCAAAAATCAATTGGCTGCCAAATGGCAGCCACGGGAGCGTGCACAGGAGGATTTTAACAAGAATTTAATAAGATAAATAATAATAATAAATAAAAAAAGTGCTATGTGTTGTCATCATTGTATATTTCCATACAAAGACGAAACTGGCTCTCTGCATTTAACCCATCGCACCTGCATGGGATACAACCAGGTGGAGCAGTGGGCAGCCATGTAAGCACCCGGTGAGCAATTCGGGATTAAGTGTCCTGCTCAGAGACACCACGAGATGTGCAATGACCGGGGATCAAACCCAGGACATTTGGGTGCAGTGAAATGCAGCTGATTTGACGTTTGCTCCAGGAGTTCCGGAGCGAGACGAAGGTGGCTTAGTATGGCAAGCCAAGTGTCTCATAGCCACTTTTACCTATTAATGAGACACTTTGCTTGCCATAATGCTCGAGCACCCTCTAGCAGCTGAAAATGGTAATGTTCAATATTTTTCATGTCAAAATGAATTAAATCATCAGATCTCAGCCAAAAACTGGATTATAATGGGACAAAAACTTATATTAGGAACCTTGGTGTATAAGTCGCAGGACTTGCAAATTTATGCAAAACGGTGCGACTTATACGGCAAAAAATACGGTAGCCCCAATTTTCAACTGTTCTTGTTCTTCTGAGCAATGATCCTGGCCACGCATGCAAACAATCTCATGCACACTGAGCAGATATGACATGGCCCACCTCTTTTACACTTTTGCCTCAAACTTGACTTGAGGCTGAACGGCCAGTCGTGCAGAGTAATGTCAAACGCTGCAGTGAAGGAGGAGAGACAGAGCGTTGGCCGTGCAAACGCTATAATGAAAGTGTGAGACAGTGGATCAGGGCTGACAGCAGCCTTCAACGGGAGGAGACATCTATGGATCACTCGTGTCAGCTGGTTGTGGACCGACGCTTTAATGGAAACATTTACCCATCAAGAAGCTCTGATCTGCATGTTGTGAGAGGAATGAAATGAGTGTGACAGGCAGATTTGTTGACACGAGTCAGGGTGACAGTTCAGATTAAGGAAAGATATGTGATGGAAACAAAATCTAAATTTATCAGGAGTCAAGTAAACATTCACACATAGTTTGGAGACATTTTGCATGTTCAGATTTTCATAATTTGTCAAGTGTTTAAAAATGACAAAAAATTTGACAATACAATTAGTCAATGTAAGTTTTATTATATTTGACTGAGTGGAAGGACAAATCGTGAAACGTGCTGAATTAAAATTGTTCATTTACTTTTGAAATTAAGTAAACTTAAAAATAGCAAAAAATTAAAGGTATTTAAGTAAAAATAGGAGATTTGAGAAAATCATGAAACAGTTGGAGCAAAAACTCATCTTTATTTAAACCAAAATATAAATTTTGTGCCAAGAGCTTGACTTTAAAAAGTATTTTTTACATTAGTTTGTTGAGATGCTTAACCATCCATCCATTCATTATCTTTACCCGCTTATTCCATTTTGGGTCACGGGGGTCGCTGGTGCCCATGTCCAGCAATCACTGTGCGAGGGGCAGGGTACACCCTGGACGGGTCACAAGTCCATCACAGGGACACACAGAGACAAACGAGACAAACAAACATTTACTCTCTCACTCACACTAGGGACAATTTAGAGTTACCAATCAGCCTAACATGCATGTTTTTGGTCTGTGGGAGGAAACCGGAGTACCCGGAGAAAACCCACGCATGCACGGAGAGAACATGCAAACTCCACCCAGAAAGGCCCCTGGACCAGGGTTTGAACCAGGGACCTGCTCGCTGAGAGGCAGCAGTTGCGCCACCGTGCTGCCTGAGATGCTTAACCTGTACATTTAACACTTACACATAATTATCATTGTATTTCTCATTGCTATTGGCATTTCAGCCAACTTTATTGAGATAATGTCAACTTACAAATATTTAGGTATTGATGATCAAATTATTAAAAGTGCACAATGAGAATTTTGTCAACAAAAAAAAAAGACATTTTAAAAAGCTAAAGGGCCTGTTTTTAATATTCAAAAGGGGAAAATGGTCTTTAAATGTTCTGGTGACATGTGCTGCTTCCTCTGCACTTGGCTTTCCATATTTCATAATTTTTTTACATTTCACAACAACTTTATTGTATATCTGATTTCTTTAAACCTCAGGAGACAACATGTAAACTCTCCTTCTGTTTCATAAGATGAGCACTCCTCTGGTTCGACTCTTTTGAAGAGTTGCCAAGATTTTTCTGTACTTTCTCTTACTTTGCAACTCAGTCTTTCCCCCATTTTTTTAAGGTTTAAAGCTTTGGTAAAGTCTTGTTTTGAAAGAGTAACTTTTTTCTTAATCTGGGTTTACTTGGTTTATTTTCATTCTGACTTGCCTTTTAAATTTACTTATTTAAGACAATAATTGTAGGGGGGGGGGGGGGGTAGCTTTGAACTGTGTTATGGTGTATACATAAATGCGTATTTAAGAGCAACATATAATCATATTAAAGAAAATCCAAAGATAAAGATATAAACAAAATTGCATAAAAAATTTTGGGTGACATATTTTTGTCCCATTTGTTACAGTATGCAGTTTTTCTTTTTGTATGATCTCCCTCATCATATCACTGACTCTTAAATAAGAGGCTATTTCACTGCTGAAAAGTTCAAATGGAAGGGGTCACGTGCAGGAACATCTGCTTTAAAATGGACTTCCTGGCCACAGAAGCTGAGTTTTTCTCCCCTGGATGTCTGCGGTGTCTCCCACATTAGTGAGCTCTGAGAGCTGCATGTCAGTAATTACAGCTTGTCAGCTCCTGTGACACCAGGCTGAAGGGCCCTCTCTGCAGCCTCTTTCTGTTTGGGAGAGTTGTGTGTTGCTTTGGTCATATATTGACCTCATTAAAGCGCACGTTGAAGGAAATATTTCATGGTGAAGAGTGTTGTTCTTTACAGAAGTCTTTGGGGGAATGTAAGGTGAGCATCATATGTAAAGCTCGAGGCTCATTTATTTCTGTTCGCCCATCTACCTGGAAGAGTGAACACGTCGCCGCCTCCGCTGCTCCTCCGTGTCACACTCCTCCAGTTAAATCATAAAAAAAAAGATCAGACAAGAAAAGATGTGTTTAATATTATTGACATAAATAAAAAGAGTTTTTTTTATGGTTAAATTACTTTTATAAGCGTCTGAAGTGCCAGGTGCCACTTTGTCCCCTGCTGGCTGCTGGTGCATGTTTTAGTTTCATTTCATTATCGTGCGCAAATTGAATGCGTAAAAGCTCTCCATCCTAATGTGTGCTATCAGGTAAAGGAGAATCAAATCTAAAACAAGGCAGGAAATGGAAAAGTTTAGGCATTAGGTCGGATCGTGAAGTCAATAGGCTGCTCCGTGAAGAGTTGGAGAGATCTAAGATTTTATTTAGTTTCAATCTCCCAGACATTTTGATGGAACTCACCTGGCGGGAGTAGATGAAGTTAATTGATTTTAAAGTGACGCCTCCGAGGTTTAGAGGAGGGGGGTGTCCACTTCAGTGCTCTGCCAAACCCCTCCAGTTTGTACCTGAATTCAGGGGCAGTGATGTGTTGCTGATGCGACTCAACAAGCCGCACTGGGGGGGGGGGGGGGGGGGGGGGGGAGGGGGGGGGCCGGGGGGGGGGGGGGGGGGGGGGATGAAGGGTAATAAATTAACTTCTGCTCTGGTCTTTCGGGTTTGATCGTAATTTTATTGATAATAAGATTTAAAGTTATCAGTTTCAGGACGGGTGGGGTGTCTGCAGGACGCAAACGGGCCTCTTTAAACCCGTTTAGGCTGCAGCGACGTTTCACAAAGAGTGGACACCACACGCACACACACTGCGCGCGCATGCACCATAAAAGTCTGCAGCGAATCTTCCTTGTGAGCGAACGAGAAAAAGA
>NC_056498.1:58485681-58493194 GCF_014905685.2 Nematolebias whitei | reverse complement strand
GGGGGGGGGGGGCTCCACTCTTCCAGTCCCGCACACACCAGATCCGGGCGCACGGCTCCATTGACTACTTGAAGGCTTGCTTCTTCTTCTTCTTTTTTTTTTTTTTTTTTCCATGGAGGTTCATTAGAAGTAACGAGTTGACACAAGGTAAATCTTAATGTGGAGGCGCCTTTCTCTCCCGGCCCGGGGAGGAGCCCTCATTAACCGTCGCTAACAACCCGTGTAAATACACTGATTGGACAGCTCGGATACAAGCTCCCAGCCCTGCCAGGAAGTCCCCCTAATGAGACCACACAATAAAAAAACAATAAAAGAAAAGAAGGAGGGAGAGTTGCAGAGAGATGTTAAAAAAAACAAAAAAAAAAACTTGTGTATATGTTGGTAAAGGTGGCGCCACATTGTGACGAGAGCTGCGTAAAAACTGCGCTTTTTGGCAACTTTCTAAAAGGATGTTTCACTTTAAGTCAAGATTTTGTGCATGCTACTAAAATGGTGCACAAATGTACTTAAAACGAACATTGCAAATATCTTAAAATGCACAGTTTTTAAATAATATTAATTAAAATAAAAGCATTTGAATTGAGTGAGAAACGTTTTCAAAATAATAATAAAAAAAGTATAAGTGCAAATTAGCCAAGTCGTTTTGGTTTTATCACAGTGATTTATTTTGGACTGATACTTTTTACAGTGTAGACTCTGTTTGTGTGTGTGTGGGTCCTTACACTGACTGCGTGGTCAGCAGCATCACACAACTGTTCTGTAGAGACACACATCTGCGCGCAGTTCAAGCGCGCAAAATATAATTGTCAATTTAAAAAAAAACAAAAAAACTTATTTTTGTATAATTATCCAAAAGGTAAAAATTCAAAGAAGAAAACTTCGTGGCCGGAAACGAGCGGGCTCAAAGAGGAAAAAAACTTACAAGAATCGCAGCTGCGTCATGATCTGGGACAAAGTGAAGTGTCCCTTCAGCTCCACAAACTTCTGCAGGAAGGACAAGAAGAAAAACCAAAACGGTAACACCTTTATTTTAGTCATGCAAATATAAAAACAGAAAAATATATAAGCAAGCATTAAAACCTCATGGTAACAATCTCTTGACGGGACAGTCATAAAAATAAATAAATACAATGATAAACTCTAGAATGATTTATTTTTGTACATACCAGTTATTGGTCCAGAGTTCCGTCCTGTGTGGAGTTGAGATGAATCCAGTATGGAGCAGCAACACATGAGCCTCCTGTGTTTGCAGGGAGGGTGTGCTACTGTTTTTCTTTTTTCTTTTTTTTCTTTTTTTGTCCAGCCTCTGTCAAACATGGGTCAACGAGGGAGCAGAAAAATAAAACAAGGTCCCTTTTTTTCGTGCTGGATTTCTTTCTATCATTTTTCCTCCTCTCATCCGGTCTCCATCTCTCTCTTTCTCTTTCTCTCTCCCTTTCACTCCTGCGCCTGACGCAACTCCATCTTTGTTTCTTGGAACAGACTGATCAAAAATAAAAACAGTTTGTTTAATTAAAAAAGTAAATTAAATAAAACTTGTTAAAACAATGTAAAACAACGTTTTTTTGGGTGTTTTTTTCTTTAACTAAATATTAATCTGACATAAGGTCGCACATGTGGGTGCAGCGGTTTGCGCCTCCTTGAAGGACGCAGAGTGTGCGCAAATTGTTTGTGTTGCAGTGTCAGAGGTTTGAGGCTGTAAGTAAACGGAGAAGAAGTTGCTTTCAGAGCCCCCGTCCCCCGCTGCTTGGAACATTCAGCAGGCTCTCGGATAAACACACAATTACGGCAGGTGAATAAACTTGTTTGGGGGGTGTTAATTACATGCTTAGCGTAAACAAAAGCCGCATAGAAGAATGTGAATTACCATTAGCTTCCCTCTCCCAATCCCCATTCAGGTTTTACATTTCACCTCTGGTCTCTTCTCCGAGCTGCCTGCGAGGGCAACAAGGCTCCTCCAAAACAGAATGGACACCTGCTTCAATTGGCGCACCCAGTCAGGTACCGAGGCTTTGCATATTCCAAGTGCTGGTGTCGTGCGTGCATGTGTGCGTGAGAGAAAGAGAATGAGTTTTGTTTTGTAACAGCAGCGTGAAAACGCGAGCCTTTCCTTCCAGTCCACAGAGCTTTCCAATTCAAGTGCCACTTGGAATTAGTCGCTCAGAAGTTTCGCGGAGCTCGAGCGCGCGTCCCCAACCCCAAAAACCAAACGTCTGACCCTGCTGCAAGATCATCACAACCCCTGCTCTGCATCATACACGCACACCTCCAGACACAGACACTTGCACAACAGGCGTGCGCGCGCATTTAAGCACTCGTTTACCCAAAACGCCCGTGCGTAAAAGCGCGCAAATGTTCGGATAATTGCGCGCTGGCGTCCACAGCTGTTAAAGCGTGTGAGCGAGGATTAAACATGCAAGCTGCTGTACTCACTGTCCTTCCGAGCTTCAAGTCGGCGGTCCAGGTCGGTCCAGACCCGGACAACGATGCAAATGGCAAAGAGAGGAGATCAAAAAAAAAAAAAAAAAGTTTTGGATCCCTGAATGAATTTGCAGAAAGGCGGCTTAGGATCATTATGTCAGCTTTACTGAGGGTGGATTAGGCAGAGTCTAGGTGCTGCACCTCGTACATGGCACTTTAACAATGCGGCTCTGTTTGCTGCAGAGTGAACTCGCACTATTTTAACACCCTGTAAGCCCAGTCCAAATATGAAGCCCTTTTAGCCAAAAACATGAAAATCACACCGCCTGGCTACCGCTAAGCCGAACCCCATGACTGGATGTGGACACTGATCGTGTCCTTACCACCAGATCAAACTGCTTTTATGTCTCCAAGAAGCTTTCATGTTGGCCTTTAATTGCAATTCTAAGCAAATTGACTTAATTAGTTGGATTAATTCAAAAATTTAAAATAAAGTGATAGATTATTATAGGGCAGTGTCAATAGTATAAGGATTTTTCTGTGCGCGTCGATATTCATTCGGAACTTTGTGAGAAAGAAAGCAGCGGGCAGGGGGCCAGAGCCGCGCGGTGCGTCCCAGAGGCAGGGCGGGTGGACAGCGGGAGGGGGAGCGGCACCACTCTGCAGCTGCCCATCATGAAGTGTGCACGCACCCCAGCGCGCTCGAGTAAAGTCACGATCGGAGCATTTCACTTTTTTTTTTTTTTTTTAAATAAAAATAACAAACTTGTACAGAAATCCGCAACAAATCTTTAAAGGTTCGCGCTTATTAAAAAAAAAAGAAGAAGAAAATTCTAACATCTTTCTATGAATTGCACAAAAAGTTGTCTTTAAAAAAAAAACGAGCTGGAGGAAAACCCCGAAAAATAATGTGCAAATTGACTCGCTCCTATTCAAAACGTGTATTCCCGGGATGCGGTCATTGGTTGTCCATTTGTCACCCATTTAAAGCCTCCCTCCCTCCCTCCCTCCCTCCCCCTCCCTCCCCCCACGTCCCTGCAAAGCATCTCCAGTCTACATATCTCCTTTAGCTTTAACGAGCCTCGTTAAGATCGCAATAATATTCCACCCTCTAATTGTTCTTTCCATTCAGCAGATAGGGCGAGCATTGGCTTGTGCCTGACGCGCACGGTGCAGTGGGAGGGTTGCTGTGGAGATCCGAGACTCTGATAACCCCCCGCGCGCGCTGCACAAGTGGTGAAAGCCTCGCGCTACGTACTGGCTAATGATTGGCACGCTTGACAGTGATTGGCAGGGCTGCCATGACAACGCTACAACGACACCAAGAAGACCAATAGAAAAGGGAAACAAAATGTTTCAATGCTACACTCAACGGCGGATTTAGGGGGGAGATATTATGAGGCTGGTGTCATTAGGCGATAGTCATTGAATCATTCAACCTTTTCTACTGGCCGGATTTTTTCGGTTTTTCCTTTTCTCGATAATTTTCTTTCTCTCTCAGGTCATTTCCATGGTGTTCAGATCCCCTTTAGAGCTTTATCCCTCCCATTTCTTCCTGCCGAACTTCGCTGATCGCCCACTGCTGCTGGCGAACAGCGCTCCCACCGCCAGGTCTCCAGAAGACTTGTCCATGTTTCAGCTACCGACCCTCAACTTTTCCCCGGAGCAGGTGGCGAGCGTCTGCGAGACGCTGGAGGAGACCGGGGACATCGAACGGCTGGGCCGCTTCCTCTGGTCCCTGCCGGTGGCTCCCGGAGCGTGCGAGGCGATCAACAAGCACGAGTCCATCCTGCGCGCTCGGGCCGTCGTGGCTTTCCACACGGGGAATTTCAGAGACCTCTACCACATCTTGGAGAACCACAAGTTCACGAAGGACTCGCACGGCAAACTGCAGGCCATGTGGCTGGAGGCGCACTACCAGGAGGCCGAGAAGCTGCGCGGCCGCCCCCTCGGACCTGTCGACAAGTACCGCGTGCGGAAGAAGTTTCCGCTGCCTCGGACCATCTGGGACGGGGAGCAGAAGACGCACTGTTTCAAAGAGCGGACACGGAGCCTGCTGAGGGAGTGGTACCTTCAGGACCCCTACCCGAACCCCAGCAAGAAAAGGGAACTGGCTCAAGCCACTGGACTCACTCCTACACAGGTCGGGAACTGGTTTAAAAACCGGAGGCAAAGAGACAGAGCTGCCGCGGCCAAAAACAGGTTGGCAATCCTTCTGTGCAACTTAAAAAAAAAAGAAAAGAAAACACTAAAATGTTTTTAAACCTTTGGGAAATCTCTATTATGAAACGAGAAGACGCGAATTTTTAAAGTTGTTTTGCTTCTGGAGGGAACCGACAGGAGGGAGGACGTGTTTGTTGTGATAGAAAATAAATTAATTAAATAGATTATTTTCCTAGCAGTTATCAAAACACACGTTTCCTAATTATTAAAATAAATTATATATAATATAGGGTAATGCTAAACCACATTGCACTGGATTACAATTAGATATATTTAAAGAAAATAGAAGTATTTTTTATAATCATGCTAAAATTCACGTTTTGCATTAAAATGCATGAAAAATAAAAATAAAAATCCAACAATAAAGTATAAACTAAAAGCAAAATTTAAGCACTACAGTGTTCTTCTTACGCAAATAAAACAAAAACAAAAAAAATTGTTTCTCTTTTAAAGAAATAAAAGTAACAAAGTTCATGAAATTGATAACGGCTAAACTTGAACCATTTTTATCCACATATATAAAAATAAACGTAATACGAGTTTGATCATTTTAGCGTGAAAACAAAAACAAGGAACTATATTAAATTGATGAAAAATCGTTTTAAACACTTGTTTGGCTTATTTGGCAACACGTGGAGCGGTTCATCGCTCTTTCTTCTCAATCTATTTTATTTTATATTAAATAGCATAAAGCTGCAGGCGTTTTACTACCTTTAATAAAAAGAGAATAAATAAATAAATAAAGTGTCTTTGATGCACGTGCAGCTCATCCAAAAGGATCACAGAAACATTACTGATATTACTCCGCTGCACGGAGCATGCGTACAAGACGCCGAGTGTAATTCATAACATTATATGTGTGATATCATTTCATGGAAATGCTATAATTAATTAGAAAATACCTCGGAGAGCACTAAGCCATATGACCATTGTTCTAATCTTTTAGATAAATGAAGAGATCTATTTCCGCTCTGACATTATCCCGCCGTGATGAAGTTATCATCCTGAGTGGGTTGGAGATAAACATTTAGGATGATTGGAGCAACATGGACCTCCATGCACGCCCATGGTTTGCTGCAAAGCCACAGATTTGTTTTTATTTTTAGGACCAATTGCAAACCTGCTCGACCACTTGAGGAAAACATAAAAAAAATTAAATCCACTTTCTGCAGATTAAAAACAACAAAAATATAAACGAGCGTTTTGGAGCCATTTCATCCCCGGATTGTTGACTTGCTCAGACATAAGGAAAGGACATTTGTTAGTTTAAATGGAGCTGTTTTGTCCCTTGAAGCTTGATAAAAGCATGGCTGGGGCCGGCAGAGGGAAAGAAAGAGTTTGAACCCCTATTTTGCAGCAGGAGGAGGAGGGGGGGAAAGGGTGAGGGGGACATTCTCAGCTCTAAATGCCATTTCTACACCCCACCTTTTGTCTTTATTCTCCCCTTTCTCGCCTCTTTTGATTTATTTTTGTTCCTCCTTCTTGTGCACGCAGGCTCCAGCACCAAGCAATAGGACCGAGCGGGATGAGGTCCCTCTCAGAGGCCGGGCTCACCCCTCACAGCTCGGCCGAGTCGCCGTCCACCGCGGCCAGTCCCACCACCAGCGTTTCCAGCATGACAGAGAGGGTGGACACTGGGACGTCCATCCTGTCCGTCACATCCAGCGACTCGGAGTGCGACGTATGATGGAAGAAGAGAAAAATCAGAAGAAAGAAATAACACACAAAAAAAGAGAAATATTTACAGGGAAAATGGACCTGATGAAGAAAAAAAAAGACATTAAATATGGCGGATGAAAAAAGGACCAATTCATATAAATATTAAAATAAAAAAAGAGATAAAAGCACGTCATTTTTTTATTCAAAGCGCTTTCAAAGGACCCACGCCTACCCTTCCTCTTCATACACCCCCACACCAACAACTCCTTGCATGATTTCATTTTTTTAATTTTTTTATTTTGTAATTAGGGAGAAAAGAAACCTGAATGCAACATTTTTTTTCTCCACATCAGGAACCAGAGGGAATAAAAAAAACAGATCGTCTTGGTGTCTTCGTCGCACTTTTATTTTTATTTTTTCCTTCTCCATATCCGGTTAGATGATGATGATGATGATGGTGAGGAAGCCGCCGTGCAAACAAGATGCATCACCCTGTTTTTCACTTTGTGCTCATCAGACAATCATTTAAAGTCGTAAGCACCTTTCTTTAAATCCACTTCTGTCACTGCCTGTGTGGGGTACATGGTCACCAAAAAAAAAAAAAAAAAAAAAAAAAAAACGTTTATGACTGTATCAGATTTTTATTTTTATTTTCAAAATTTTATATTGAATTATGTATATCTCAAATGATGCGATCATTCTCCCGGTCTGTAATATACGTGTATAGAAATATGCTTGTACATAATTATTGCTCTGTCCCTCGCTCCGACCCTTCCTCCCCCTCACACACACACGCGCACCCCCCTCCCCTCCCGTCTCATCCTTTTTCTACCCCTTCCTCACTTTTCTTGACTTGGTGTTCCTACATAAAATACTTGTCAAAACTTACACTGAAGTGCTGCAGGCATTTTTCTTCCTTTAACTTCAGAACATTTTCAAAAACACTGAGTTTATTTAAAAAAATAGTGCCCCGATTTATCTGACACACAAAGATTCTGTTTTTCTCTCGCGGTTTTTTAATATATTTTAATTTTAATATAAAAATGTTAATTCCTGTAAACATCTCTGCATGCTGCTTTTACGCACAAGTGGCACATTGTTGGGTCACTTACGCGTCTTCACACTTTCCATTTAAAATCCACGGCTATAGTTAAAAACAAGTTTCTATATTTGATCATTTTATTTATATTTCCTCATTCTACTCTTGTTT
>NC_056498.1:58470118-58480681 GCF_014905685.2 Nematolebias whitei | reverse complement strand
AATCTACATTGAAAAATCAGCAATAACTGCAGTAAAACAGCCTTTGTGCCCTTCACGCACTCGGTGCGTGTTGGTGACTTGTCTCCGTGTCTTTTCTCTCCCCCCTGATTGTTTCCTGGTCTGATGCTGGGGGGGGGGGGGGGGGGGGGGGGTGTAGCATTGTCTGTCAGCTCCTGAAAGCTCAGAGTGAACCCGTCTGGACACGGACACCCGGCCCTGCTGTGACACGCACACGCACACACACGCCATCTTCTATATTTTTCAAAAGGGTTTTACAAATTCAAATGAACAGATTTTCAAACTAAATAATTACACTAAAAAAATATCCAATTTTTTTTTATGTTTATATTTAAGACTAAATCAAAATATGGCTGAACTTGATCAGGATGTATCAATTATGGGATGTTTTAAACAGAAAACAGGCTCTTGTGTGCGTTATTCTTTAAAGATGTAATGCATAAACTAAGGGTTGTATCACAGTGATTGGACTGTGTCAGCTTTTGTGAAAACTCCCCCCCCCCCCCCACACCTCCATGACACGCCCCCTTTAAGCACTGAACAAAAGGTCGGGATTGACTGAGGCCTGGCTGTCCTTATCAATTTAACCCCCAATTACAAACCGATGGGAAGGTTCAGCCTGGATGCAGCCTCTGCAGCTCCGAGCAGCACCGAGCAGAGGACAGTCCACCCTGGGAGCACACTGTGGAAGCAACAACCCCCCCCCCCCCCCCCCCCCCACACACACACACACACACACACAATGCACTGCTGCTGTGGGAGCCAAATGTGTTCTTTGACTGCCATCTAGAGGAGGACAGAGTTTTGTCTCTTGCAGGTGCAGAGTTCAGTTTCCACTTCCCTTGTAAAGTCCAGTTTTCATAACGTGCTGCTTTATGAGTGAGTCTTAAAAAAATAAAAACGTGCAACTGCTCTACATGAGCACTCCATTAAAGTGTATTTGTCATTTTTATAGTCCATTTGTCTCAGCCCTGCTTGGCTAATCTGCTGTACACCTCAAATGTGGTCATGCTCACACTGCAGGGACATCTGCAGGCCAGTGAGATCACCCCGCCTGCACACTCGCTGGGCCTGCACTCATCAAACTTTCATCACCAGAAAGTCAAACGATGTTGGAACAGCGAAGCAGCTTCTCCATTTAGTCCAAGATCCAGGATCCAGACACCAGAGAGTGTAATGGAACCCACGATCCCTGGTTAATTTTTCAAAGCTGATAGCCAGAGTTTTACGGAGGCTGCTAAGGAGCCAAGTGACTGACTGGTGTGTGTGAGGTGGGGGTGAACAAGAGTTGAACTCCTCTATTCAGAACAGAGGAAATGGGAGGAAGAGGATGAAGAGCAGATATGATGCAGTAAAGTGCTTCCTGCATGGCCTGAATCCTCTGTTAAATTGTTGCAGGATGAATAATATTCTCATACGAGGCAACAACAGTGAGGTTTTTACCTTTCTCACTGGGAATTAAGTCCTAAAGACTATTTCACTCTCACACGTAGCATGTTTTGTAAGTTAGTTAGTTACAAAGATGGCTAAACAGAATAAAAACTCCCTTTGTAAAATACAGAACTATATAGAACAGATGATTTACTAAATGAAAAAAAATACAGGCAAACTGGCTGCGATTTCTGTTTGAATAATAAACTGCTTTTATTATCAGCTCTGAATTAGTTTAGTCTTTTTTCTTCTAGAACATTCATTCAATCTTTTGTTTTTTTTTTTGGATTAAAAGGTTTTGCTTGTTCCAGCTGCTGCTGAATGGAGATTAACCATCTGGAAAACATAAAGAAAGTTTATGCACTTTTCTTGCACTCCCACCAAAAAACTTTACTGTCTATTAAAACATCTGCACGTAACATGCACAGTGGTGGTTATTAACTGGCTCAGGGCTCTGAGGGCCCTCGGCTGAAGCCGTCTCTTTTTTGTCCGACCACTTGTTCTATTTTTAATATCTTCTTGTAACATGAGTCGGTAGTGGAGCATATTTGAGGCGCCCCATTTAAAAACGGCCTCTGAGCCGAAGTGGCCTCCAAAACACATGCATTATTGACACGTGCGCTTGCCTTGTCCTCCATACTTGCCTCACTCAGTCCAGTTCAGCAAGCAGCAGCTGTGGCTGCACAAAGAGGCAAACCTTCAAATATCTGCTGAATTTGTTACTTTGTGCAGCTAAAGTTATAATCTGTGACCATTACACAGAAATGTAAGACAACTTTAAAAACACGGGAAGTTGCACACAGTCATTAAAATAGACTCAAAAAATACGTTTTTGTGTTTGCCTCTCTACTTTCTGGTTGCTTATATATAAAAACATACAATTACACACATGATCAAACGTGAACAGTTGAAGAGGAGTGAGAAAGAGCAAAGGCTTAAACCAGAGTTGTCTGCTCTTGGTGTGACAGTGTCAGTGGGCAAGGTGCAAACGTGCACTCCTTTGATTCCCCTGATGTAATCCTCACCAGCCCACTGGTGGATTATGAAGAGTGAGACGTTTGTTCTCGGATTAAGATAGCCTCACATTCATCCTCTCAAATGTCACAAGAAGACATGTGCATGTTTGTGTCTCACAAACACCTTCAGCTGCAGTTTGCACACAGTTCTGACGTGCACTGGCATGGCATCTGTCCTGTGATGTTACACTGCCATCTAGTGAACCCATCAACAGCTCCACCTCCCCATGATTTGACAAATTACCAACAATAGATTCATTTAAAGTATTATTTTACTGCATGAGCAAACATCTGTTTTAAGTATTTAGTAGAGGAAAGTAAGATTTGGCCAAGAGAACGATGCTGCTCCTGGAGGAAGCAGTGCTATGGTTTTATGTCCTGGTTCAGCTGAGTGATGTAAAATGTTTAGGTAAGCCTCAAACACCTTTAAACACACTGGCCTTCGAATGAACCACTGGGAGTGTTATTAGGTGTAATCTAATGTCACTCACTCACTCATGACACAGCAGTTCATGTATTATTTTAAAATAGCCTACTGATATGAACCCAAGAGAAAAAGTTTGATTTTCACTGCTCCACAAAAAGAGGATCCAAATTTTAACCACAAGGGGTCATCAAGGCACAAAAACACAGCATACAATAAAAAATAAAAAACTGAATGTACAGTAAATTTACACAATCTCTTGTCTGTTCTTTTCTGTGAAATGAACAACAAATTAGCGAATGGTACTGAAGCTTTAAGGTCACTGACTCTGTGTTGTGAAATTACACTTATGCCAGGTTTTCTGCATTTTTCCACTACAAAACTGCCTCCAGGAACATTTTATGTGCAGTGGAGAAGCCAGTAAAGCTGGAAGTTAAGCACAAGAGAGATTACCTGCCACGGCTGCTTCAGGTGACAAAAGAAATAAAAAAAAAGGTAAAAAATAAAAGGAGTCCTCAGTTTGAGAATCAGTGTAATGGAAATGATCAGGAATGATGACACTGATGTTGGAGGCGGGTGAGTGGTGAATGATGGAGAGACTGAGGAAGAAGACATTTTGTTTATCTTTTCTTTTTTTTTTCTGTCAATCATCACAAAGAATCTAGTTTTTTTTTGTTTGTTTTTTTCTGCTGCTGGTCATCAGTAACACCACACAACATCCAGGAACAACAATAAATTCTCTGTGCAGCAACAAGAAAGTGCATGCATGACAACATCACTGGTTCAGGTGAACCAAAAAATAAATAAATAAAATAAAAGAACATTACTGTAAACATTCAAAGTTCATCTAAAGTCCAGCACAGAGCAATAATTACCTTGTCAACAGCAACGAGTGAACACGTTACAAGAAAATCTTCTATTGCTCAACATCTACAGCTGCATGCCAGCGACTGGGGGCAGATTTTTAATCCTGATGAAAATGTTACTCAGCACCACAGCTCTGTTTTTTATGGTCTCTTTCATGTTCGTATGCTCTATTCTCTGTTTTACCACACCTAGAGGCCACAAGGTTTTGCCACTCGGTTACGTAAGAACAAAAACTGATGATATAGCACGTTCTTGCTGACTACATCTAAGACATTGCACAGTTTATGTATTTATTTGGATTACCAGAAGCAAGCTGTGCTGCATTTTGTGCCTCAGTCTGCAGGATTTTGTTGCCTCGGCCACGAGCAGTTGCACCTTTTTGCCACCAGGTGGCAGAAGTGTGCTCTAAGTTTCCTGTATGTTCTGTTTTTGACCTCAGTTATGAAGAAAACCAAACAATTCTTTTCATCACTTCTGTTCTGGGGTTTTGCTACTCTTTAAGTGGGACAGTGTGTGTCCTGACAGAAAGGAAGTGATCAGGAAAGACATTTCTAGACTATTTTAGGTGCAGTAATTGACTAAATGTCCACCAGACAGCCTAATTTCATTATAATATTATTATTATAAGAAGATCATTAATCTCCAGTATTATTTTCATAAAACCTCTGACAATTTTTATTTGTTGTTTGAACATTTAATCATGCACACACTCATTTTGTGCTGAGTTCATGGTCGTGTATTTAACAGGAAACAAACTGTGCACAGCTCAGACAGCCTGGCATGCACGTTTGCGCTTCAATTAGCAATTTAAGTTGATCAGTATTTGCAGGAACTTCCCGCCTCTTTACCTGCAGCAAACAAGCCCAGACTGAGAAATGAATAAATTGACCCAGTTAATCATTTAAGCACATAAATCCCTTTCATTGTATTTAAGAAGTGAGCCTCCTTGTTGCAGTCTTCTTCTCTAATTTCCACAGGGATGTTGTCACCTTTGACTTTCAGAAAGAACATGTTTAACAATTATTGCTCAAAGGAAAGAAATGGCAAAAACACAAGTGATAATTAAAAAAAAAACAGCTAAATTACCCTGGGAAATAAATACACAGAAAAAGAAAAGCAGCGCTGGAACAATTTAAAGCATTTTCCCAATAACTTTTAAAACAGCAAAGCAGTTGGAAAATATGATTTGCGCTAAAACAGCATTTTACTTTAAAGCCAGTCAGTTTGAATCCATCTACTGTAACAAGAAAAAAATGTTACCTATTTATATTTCCATCACTGATGCTCACTTAAAGTTACACCACAGCATAAACTAAAGTTTAAAGAAGTTTATTCTGACATATATTGAAAATAAGTGTCATAAAGTTGGTGACATGATAACTAATGAGGTCCCACATTTTAAAAATCCTCATAAATAATCAAGTATAAATGGAGACATATTTTTGCATTTCATATTTTATTGTAATATTCAACTAAAGAGAGCAACTTCAGCTGAGAACAGCTTTATCTCGGTGTCATTCTGAGTCAAAGTCTAAAGTTAAAATACAATACAGCATAAAAAATGCCGTGCATGATTTAACCTGCCCTTTGGCTTTCAGAGTGAAAGCATAAAGAACGGTGCAGTTAATCTTCGAGCTGGACAGATTTAATGTGATGGTGTCAAGTGACAGTTGCTGGAAAAGCCATCGGAGTGAACATAACGCGATCAGAACAGCCTGATTCTGTCTCCGACGGAGAAATTTACAGTGGAGAGAAAAGCCCAGGTGAGTTTTCCTGCTGGAACCCCCCTCTGCTCACAGGAACATACAAGAACTCTGAATTACGACTCTCCCTTTAAATAAATCGATGCGTTTTCAGTCACAAACTTTTTTAAACAAAGTTTGAGTATGAGTCTAATGGAGTGTGTGAATAAGGTTTATTGCAGAAAATATCTAAAGTAAAAAGTCAGTGGAGCTTCTAATAAAATTAATTTTTGTCCCTTAAAAAAAAAAAAAAAAAAACCTTTCCTAAAACAATGTTGGATTCACACAAATGAAAAATGGGTTGTCGGTTTGGTCGAATTGTTTTAAAGCAGATGTTCATTTATAACTGCAAACACTGGCGCAGAAGTTAGAGAAGGTGGGCCTGTGATCGGAAGATCGCTGGTTCAACTCCCAGTACCAGCAACATCAAAATGTGGGTGCCACACCTGCCTCCACCCTCATTTGCCCCACTCTGGACCATTGAGCAAGGCCCTTAATCCCCCCATCTGCTCCCCTGGGTGCCCTAGATGGCAGCTCTCTGCTCCACACTGAGGCTGTGGTAGCTCGGTGGTCTGTGGTTGCATCAGGAAGGGCATCCAGTGTAAAAATAATCAAGTCTTCGTGCGACTGTGGCGACCCCTGAAGAATGGAGCAGCCGAAAAAAGAAAAAAAAAATGTCTAATTTTTTAAGCAGATGTTTATTTATAGCTGCAGAAATTGGAGATAGCGGGGAAAAATGTTTAAATTTAGGTCTAACCATGTCTGAGTATTAATTTGTCAGCAATTCCATAAATGATTGTTTTTCTACAAGTATGTGCAGGACTTCAGTAATCAGTGATTTTCAAAACCCCATACTTTTTACAGCGCTGTCATTTGTCTTACCGGTTGTAAATATAGCCTTATAAAAACGTTCATATGAACCAAATCACAAGAACTTGTCACAACTTGTTTCAATGATCTCTGAGTAATAAAGTTCACGTATAGCGTCATATAAAGTGTTTTAATGGCAACAGTGATTAACGTCAGTCTTCATGTCATCGTGTATGTAAACATGTTTATTTATTTGAACATGTCGTTTGAATTGACAATAAAAGTCAAGGATGTCTTTCAGTTTCACTGTTTTAATTTAAACACGTGTTACTGAGGATGTTCGTTACTGAGCTTCACTCCTTGACATGTGTCTCCATGTCTCAGGTGTCAGGATGGAAGTCTGTCGGGTGGCCTTTAACTCAGCACCCCTCCCATGTGTGTGTTTTGTGACAGTACGTGCTAATGCCCATTCTCCCCTGGCCATTTCTCCATCTATTTGAATATTTTTGGGCTGTAACCCAACACTGTGCACCCTCCTCATCCTCAGACCCCCCAACACTTCATCCTGTTTTACTGGACACACCTGATCCAACAAAAAAATGAACAAAAGGACGAAATCAGTGAGCTCATCACATGAAAACATAAAAAAAACAGATAACAAAACAACAACTAAGTGATTTAAATGTATATTTTACATAACGATATTCTATCATTTGTTTGTTTTTACTACGCAAGCACATCAAAATTGTAATAAAATGGTTTAGAAGACAAATGATTGATATGCAAATAATGCATTTCACTTGTGTTTTCCCCATCAGACACCAGATTTAATAACAATATGTCGACTGAGGTTGAACTTGTCTAAGATTACGTCACTATGATTCATAAATGATGGAATAAAATATAATTTTAACGTGCACTGATTTCATATTGGAACACAAACTGAAGAGGAAACATTCTGGTGATGCTTTTTGAATGTTATTATATCATTAATAAAAAAAAATCATCCTCTTCACTGTATGAAGAAGGAATTTCTGTCTCAGTCGTCTTGTTCCCAGTTGGAACCAACAAACTGGACTTTCCTTCTAACTGTTCACTGAATCTAACGTTGAGGTCGGTGCAGATCTTCTGGAGGGAGTGGTGTTCCAACCCAGACCTGACTGCATGACAAGATAAGTGTTTAAATTCCAGTGGCTTCATTCAAACCGTGCACGGCTTTAATTAAAGTCTCAGCTGCCTGCAGCTCTCGTCTTAACAGTTGTCATTAATTGTTCTCTTCACCTGAAGTGTGAAGAACACGTGAGGTCTTGTTCTTTCTGAAAAAAAAAAACCCCGCTACATCACTGTTACGTAATCACCGCCGTGTTTTTCCATAAACAACCTGGAATATGGGATTTTATTACATTTCTCTGGTTCCATTTGGGGTCTGTCTCCAACTTGGAGCAGCGCTTTATAAACTCCACGACTGAGGGAGGCTCATGTTTAAGCCCAAAGCCGAGAACCCTCCCAGTTCTGCGGCTGCTGCTATAAAAGTCTGACCTCTGACCTCCCTGAAGGGGGTCTAAGTGAAAGGAGAATTTCCCCACTGGGGCCAATAATGTGTCACGTTCTCAGCAGCATCACTGACGTTTGTAACATCACTGAGCAAAATGCCCCCCAAAACAAATAAACTCTTAAATCCCTAAACTTGTGACAAGATTTCTATATTTAATGAGCGGAAAGAAATTATCTTAATTTCTGCCTTTTTTTTTTTAGATGCAAAATGTTTAATATTTTATGTGTTTTAACAGCAATTTCTTCATCATCTCATACTTTTAATCAGTTTTACTCCATAAACAGCAGTTTATTTTAAACTTTAAAACAAATTCAGTTTAAAATAATATCTATTTTATGCCATGTTGATTGTAATTGCTTTATTAATAAAGTCAATTTTCTTCTGCTTTATCTCCAAAGTTAAACATCAGCAACCCAGTGTTTGAAACATTGTTCTGTTTTAGTTGTGCTAATCATCATTCTTGTGCAATTATTGGTTTTTAAATACATTTTTTAAATTATAACCATTCTAATTTTACCATGCTATTTGGAAAATTGCATGTTTGGAAACAGTTTTCACTTGAGAGTTATGTCCTAAACCTGAACATGAATTGTAGTTTTGTGATTTTTGTTATGTTCATTAAAAATAATAAAAAAGGGGGATGAATTGTTGAAAACCTCAACAAACTGCTTTGAGAGAATCTTCTGAACTCTCCACACTTCCTTTCTTTCTTCAATGATTCAACTGGTTGACATGACTTTTTGACCGAATATGTTGAACCACAACATCCTCAGAGTGTGGCCAGAGATTAAACCAACCTGAAAAAAAAAAAAAAACACGACTAGTTCACACCTGTCCCAATTGCTCACGTGCTTTTGGGCTGTTCTTCTCAGAAAGCAGCTTTAATCACTATTAAACGCAGCTCGCCCCACTGTTGGGCCCTTTTCCTCAGTGTTGGTGTGCAAAAAAACAACAACTTATTTATCCGAGCAGGGCGCGCTGGTGCCAGGACACATTTGAAGCAGAGCAGAGAAAACCTGCAAGGACAGGGACACGCCAGCTCTTTGTGGGGTCACATGTTGCTCATCTCTCCTCCTTACAATCCGCTGTCAGGCCGTAATTGTGAGCAGGTTCAAATCCTTGTTCATTCAACTCTGAGCCGCGCGCGTAATTGACGCAGCTGCGTCAGCACGCGGTGCCTGCAGGCGGAGGCGCACGTCTCTTTACACTGTTTATATTCATGGGCCTGCATGGAGGTGCGCTAAAGAACAAGATGCGTGCTCCACACTAAAGAACACGGATCTGTGAAGGTGATGCTGAATCGACCATTATTCAAAAACTGCAGCCGCAGAAGGAGCTCAGGCTGTTCAAATAAAGTGTCTTCTTTCAGCGCCACTTCCCATTCCTGTTTTTTTTTTTTTTTTTTTTCAATAAATTTTTTTTTTTTTTTTTTTTTTTTGAGCCGAGCGCGGAAAGATGAGGTGTCCTCAACATCAGGACTCAGCCACATGACTTCTGTTGCTTTTACTAAGTGCTGGACTGAGAGACTCTCTCGTTGTGTCATTTCAATACAGTCACCTCGAGGGAACTTGAACCTGCAGCAAATCTATTAGAAAATCACGTTTTGAAGTGTTTTCCAATAACTTTTAAAACCTCTACATTTAAAGACAAGATTCCTTCACTCATCTCCAGACTTCTCTGCTCCATTGGACCCAGTTCTGTCCATTTACGCATGCAGGCGTGGTTTGTGTAGAAAGTTTTCCTCTTTCAAGTTTTTCCGTTCTTGTAATCTCGGAACATGATGTCTGCATGACCGCACACACACAAAACACACTCTCTGAGAGTGTGTTGAAGGGATATGTTATAGCTCCAGAGTTTTAGAAGATACTATTTTTTAATTATTATTATTATTTGTAGTGTTTGACCGATTTGTTTTCGTTTTTTTTTTCTTTTTTTTTTTTTTTTTTTTTTTTGTTTCAAGTTTGATCCATTTATCCTCAAATTGAAACGAAAATAAATTTTCTTCAGGAAGCAAACTGTGCGGGATATAGTTTACATTTATGATCTCCTAACTGTCACTCAAGTTGAAAGTCATAATAATAATAATAATCATAATAATAATCATAATTTATAAACACATCAATGATCTCCTGATGCATGTTCAATAATCCAGGGAGATAAATCTAAAAAAAAGTTCAGATTAAAAGAAAAAAGGAAACGTTTCTACATTTTTCTTTCTTTTGTTCTTTTTGAACCCATACACTTAACTTTTAGACATCACAAGAACATTTAAAATAAAATAAAAAAATCCTCAGTTTTAATCCACTGCTGTTTTATTTATTTATTATTATTATTATTATTATTTATAAATATGAAAATAGTCTTCTTGATTTACCGTTCACTTTACATGCAGACTATTTCCACAAGAAAATGTAAAAACTAATAATAATAATAATAATAATAATAATAATAATAATAATAATATACGGAGGTTAGAATAACCCTGCTCCAAAACAAACAAACAAACAAACAAACAAAAAGACTGCTTATGGCTCTCAGTTTAAAGTTATTAAAAACAGAAGGTCGGATGAGTTCAATAACTAATAGATACAAGAATTAAGACACTTTATTGTTTTTATCAATATAACGTGTAGGTACATTCCTGTAAAATACATCTTTCTTTCTTTCTTTCTTTCTTTCTTTCTTTCTTTCTTTCTTTCT
>NC_056498.1:58465632-58470108 GCF_014905685.2 Nematolebias whitei | reverse complement strand
TCTTTCTTTCTTTCTTTCTTTCTTTCTTTCTTTCTTTCTTTCTTTCTTTCTTTCTTTCTTTCTTTCTTTCTTTCTTTCACAGCTGTCTTAACAAGTCACATAATCTATCCATTTTTATTTTTCAAAATATATATTTTTGTATTCCTTAAGTAAATGAAAGCGAACCTCTGCTGCTCCGTTTCTGTTTGGACAGAAAGTTCTGCAGTGCGTGAGCAGTGCTCGGATCTGGACTTGAAAATCCTCCAAACAGGAGGACTTCTTGTCGGGATGATAATCCTCCCACTGCTAGATTTTTTGCCACTTGTTGAAAAAAAAAAAAAGAAAAAAAAAAGAGAAGAGTTTATGAGATTAAATGGTTTGTTTGCAGTTTTCCAGCCTTCCAACTCACAAGTGCTTGAAGCTTTGCTCAATTTTCTTTTCCACAAAAAAAAAAGAAAAAAAAAGTTTTCTTATTGTCCCCTTTTCTGTTCCGTCTCTTTATTTTTTAAGAGCCCAGGTCCACTAGATTCGAAGACATAGTGTTCAGTATAGTGTCATGGTGCACAGAGTGGTGAAGGTGCACTGAGTCTGCGCCGCCGGGCACGGGGATTGCGCTGGGTCCCGGCGGGGGCGCAAGGCCGTGCAGGGACGCCAAGCCCGGGTTTGGACCGAGGAGCAGAGCCGGGCTCGGGGACGTGTGATCCGGGGTCCCCGACGGCGTTTTGTCGTCGTCCGAGCTCCCCAAAAGAGTTTTATTGCCGTTCATGGAAGAAGTGAGCGGGTTGTGGCTGTTGTTGTTGGAGTTCTCGTTGTTCTCCCTGAGGAAGTGAAGCAAAGCCACATTTAGGATTGACGCACAAGCTCGTGCAACAAGTAAAGAAACAAAATAACATTCTACTCTTAAAAAAAACTAACTTTAATATTCTTAAACAACAACAACAAAAAGCAGCAATCATTTGATTTGCACCATATAAAATAAAGTATAAAATGACTTATCAACGCTTTAACAACTGACGCAAAATCTGCGCCAAAATGCCAACGATTAAAAACGAATTGGAGGCATGTCTCCAAATGTTGGGGAGACAATAGGTCTACTTCTACACCCTCTATAATTACAGGTATTTGTACTTGGGGTTAATTAGACGAGGCCACAGGAGAGCCAAATGATTTTGCGCGTGCAGTTCCAGGAGACATGCGGCAACAGTCCGAAGCGTTTCCCAACACGACGACATGATTTACGCGGAGCTTTCAGCCTGAATTAGTGGAGAGAAGGTGAAAGAAGACACCAGCCGAGCGAGCACGCGACTGCAGACGCGCATGAGTGATTTCCAAACTTTGGGAAACTTTAAATGAAATATCAAGACGCGGCATAGCTCTGTTTATTTCTTCATGTTGACATGAGATCAAAAGTTCATGTTGGAAGTGAGTGTAATTACTGCAACATGAAAGAGGATGCACCTCCTGGGTCCTTGTAATCAGCTCACAACAAACCTTTCATTTCCTGCTTTTCAGTTTTGGGACGCGCAGCGCATAATTTTCTAAAACATTTCCAAACAAGCAGCAATGTGTGTGCACGTGGAGTTCAAAAAGAGTTTTTTTTTTATGTAATAAAAATAAAACTGCATGGTGGAAATGGTGCGGATCGTGTTTTGTGACTTTAAAGTGCCACACACCAACTTTTTAGTGATACAAAAAATAAAAAAGTTTCACCTCTCCTTGGCCTCAGCTGCTCGGTCTCGCTGCCGGCGGTTCTTGAACCAGTTGCTGACCTGCGTGGTCGTGAGTCCCGTGGCCTCCGCCAGCTCTCGCTTCTCCCGCGGGGACGGGTAGGGGTTGTGGGTGTACCACTCCCGGAGGACGCTCCTGCTCTTCTCCTTGAAGCAGTAACTGGTCTCCTCGCCGTCCCAGATGGAGCGGGGCAGCGGGAACTTCCTGCGCACGCGGTACTTCCCCACGGCGCCGAGCGGCCGCCCGCGCAGCTTCTCCGCCTCGATGTAGTGCGCCTTGAGCCACAGCTGCTGCAGCTTCGGGTGGTTGTGCGGCGAGAACTGGTGGCTCTCCAGGATCTTGTAGAGCTCTCGGAAGTTGCCCCGGTGGAAGGCGACCACGGCTTTCGCTTTCAGCACGCTCTCGTTCTTGTGGAGGTGCTCGCACGCCGGCAGCGACCAGAGGAAGCGCCCCAGCCGCTCGATGTTCCCCCCCTGCTGCAGGACTTCGCACACGCACGCCACTTGCTCCTGCGTAAAACCAAACGTCGGCAGCATGGACATGGCGACAGAACAAGACAGACTGGCGCGTGCCTCACTTCCACCGTGTCTCCTCTCAGTCTGAACGCATGAAGTCCACAAAGTGTCCAAACGGTCCAAAAAGCACGAGCAGGCTGGAGCCTGCAGCTGCTCAGCGTTTGGCAGTATCCACCTCTGGGTCGCAGGGAAGGCTCGAGCCTACAGGTCCTCACAAAGTTGGAGAGAAAGAGACATTTGCTACTCCTTCCACCGTCCTCCTCCACCTTTCTGCCGCTTCGACAAAAACTCCCAGACTCGCTGGCTCGTTTTAATAATATTATTCTAAGCTGGCAAGACAAGCGGTTTTATGAACTCTGATTGGTCGGTTATCTGACCCGGGGATGGCGAGGATAAGACAATAGCCTTAGTCAAATTATTTGCCATGGTTACGCTGTCACTCAAAGTAACCTGACACGCTCAGAGGTGGCTTCTTGGCAAAGTCAACCCGATTGTTCTCTTCACGACCATCCCCCGCCTACCAAAAGAAATATTGCTCAGATTTCCTTTCCCTCTCTAATACGTTTTTTTCTTTCTTTCTTGTCTCCTTCCTCCTACTTGCACTTTGACAGACACCTCAGGCAGCCTAAGAGCTGCAGAGACGAGGAGAGCTGCGCCCGCAGCTGGAAGAAGGATGGCGCCAGAGCGCGCAAAGTCCGCAGCTGCAGCGCGCCTTCACGCCGCTAGTAGCTCACCAATCAATGAGAGGATGCGTAAAAACGCGCAGTGAAATGTGTCTGGAATCAAACGAATGAGCCAGATTAGGATAACTTTGTTCTGTTTCTAATATGGAGTTGGAAATGAACTGGAAGCACCTCACCAGTTGGTGCTTCTTGTGACGCGCGCTGCAAATTGTTGTTGTAATAAGAGGAAAAAGTTAATTTAGAGCCCAGAAAAATAGAAAATAAATAATTTGTGAACAAAAATAACGTGAACAAGCATGTGCGCATGTTGTAATGTTTCCAAAAATTAACAACTTCATTTTATAAATAAACTTTATAATAATATTTCGTCACAGAGGCATGTCAGAGTTTTTAATAAGTGCATGCGTTAAGAAAGATGATGGTTTTTTTAAATCAGTGGTGCACGAGGTAAGGAGCGCAACAGCGCGCACGGAACGATATTTGAGGGTTGCGGATCAAATGGAAGGAGCAGCTCGTGCACAGGCAGTGCAGAGAGCAGGAGCCACCAGGAGAGCAAGAGCCTGCACGGGTGAGAAAACATACGATTTCATTTCTTTAGATTGTCTGAGAGGCAGCGAGCAACAGGATGAAAAGCAGAATGAAACTGAATTATTTCACATGAAGTGAGTTTGGAAAACTAAACACAAAAGAAGTTAGAGGAGAAGATAACCGAGAAGAAAATGGTGAGATTTTGGTTCAAATGTTTGCTGAGGAGTAAAATCCAGGTGCGTCACGGGGAACACCACGCGCGTCATGTATGGACTGTGATGGAGCAGTCATGGAGCACCCCCACCCACACACACACTTTTTTCTAAAATCTCGTGCGGAAAATAATTTTTAGGTTTCAGAGTTTGTTGAAAGTTCTTCCAGACATTTGCACTTTTTTAAATAAGTTGCTGTTTAAACTAAAAAAAAAAAAAAAGGCAAATTATCATGAGCGCGTCATAACGTTATAATAATAAAAATGATCCCAGCATCTTTCAGGTCTTCGCTCATTTCTGGCCTGATGGATATTTATTTCTGGGCCTCATCTGAGCCGCAGCTGTTGCAGAAAAATAATTGTCCACTGTAATTCTCAAACAAGTTAATCATGAGGGATGGAGCAAAGCGGAGCCTGATCCCTGCTTCCAGAGGTGCTCCATCTCGGTTTAATAAATTGACTGGAGTTTCGCCTGAAGCGCGTGCGTGCTCTCATAGACTGATTAACGGGAACCGTCAGGGGACCAGAGGGCCATCTGAAACAGAGTGGGGACAAAATGGGCACCAATTTAATCTTAAATACAGATGAACCAAAAAAAATCTCATAACGAAAATAATAATAATAATAATAATAATGTTTCAGATTCCTTATAAGCTTTACATCAGCATGCATGACGATATGAAAATATCTGTTTGACAGTTTGACAGACATAACATTTTTAAATAATTCAAAAATAAATAAATCATTATATCCAAGTGAAAAACCCAGCAAAGACTGGTGAAAAATGTGCACATGGTGGTCACAGTATATATATATATATATATATATATAT
>NC_056498.1:58455431-58465532 GCF_014905685.2 Nematolebias whitei | reverse complement strand
TACATATTGCAAAACTGTATGAAAAGATGCAGTGAGTGAAGTATTGTAATTTACCATCAGCTTCACCTGTCAGACCTGTGAATGTACTTTATCACCCTGCGCTGTTCTTGAGAAATTAAATAAAAAGTGGTACTTTTACCTTATTTTAATACATTAAAATAATTCAATGATTTTATTTGTAAACTTTATTTTTTGACTTTTTTTTGTGATGTTTCAGGTATAAACATTATGTCAGAAGGAAAATCTGTCTTAATTTCAATCCAACTGGATCAGGAGTCATTTGATTAATTCTTTGAGAGGATTGCACTCATCACTGAAAAAAATATGTTGTAGCAGGTGCCAGGTATTTTATAAAATTACAATGGAAGAAAAAAAAAAAAACAATAAGTAAAAAACAAAAACAAATCTAGCAGTCATGTAATAATACCATGGTATTAACAATAATAATAATGATGATCATATCAAAGAGATACATGATTTGGTGGAAAGTCAGATTTATTTTTTGCAAGATACATTATATATGTTCATAATTGTATCAATAGATTGTGTGTGGTAACAGAAAATGTGCTAAATCAGGAATATGCAAATGAGTTTGTTTTATCTCAAACCACATTGCACTACAGTGCGCCCAAAGGTTGGAGAGGTTAATGATGAAGGAAGTATAGGTTGTCACAGCAGCAGAGGGAATCATGCAGCAACTCTAATAAGAGGACAGGCAGTAATGACGGGAGTATAAATACAAACCCTCATCGTACTGAGGTTAGTGCTCATCAGAAGTGGGTGAGTCACTGACCGGGGTCCTGTGTCTCTCCCCTGACAGTGTTTGTAAACCGCTTGTTTCCACGGATCAGTTTGATCAGAGGGCTCTGGTTCTGAAACGGTAATTATTACAACCCCTGATGAATAAAGATCACGTTTCTCCTAATAGTCAGCCCTCCTATTTTCACAACCTCCCACTGCTCACTTCAGCCACTCTCCACCACGACCTCCACTAATTGAGCTGATTATTACAAGATGTGCATGTTGCTGTGTTTGTTAAAGCAGGCCTGCAGGACTGAGTCGTGACGTTTAATCTGCAACACAAGCACAACTTTGGGTTTATAGTGGTTTTGGACAGAGGGAGAGGATTTATTAAAGCCAGAATCTGTGTGTCGATACTCGTTAAACAGATATGAGTCAGGGACTATTCAATAACTGCTTGTTTACATCTATCTTGTTACCCTTGGTGACCCTATAGCACGAGGAAGAGATTTCACTAAACCACACAGTCAGGCAGGCAACAGGGACAGGGTGCAGGCGTAGGAGTGTGTATCGGGTGGGGGTTTATTTCACGAAGGATCTGACCAGCAAGCGGTTCATCAGATTGAGCGGTTTAGATTTCAAGTCTGCTGTTAAATATATAGCCTTGTCATTTAAAGGTAGTTAAAGGGTGAAAAATGCATCACCTCCATCTGATAGGCATCACTGTGAATCAAAACAGGAGCATAAATCAGCAGCAGATCTGGAATATTTTCAAGTCAGCGTCACACAGAGGCACATTTTAAAAGTGTTGTTTAGATAAAACAGAATATCCAAAGCATATTTAGCTTGAAAGGTAAGTGTGCAACTTTGAGTTGGGCTCTGCTGCTGATTTCCAGTTCACTAAAATGCACATTTAAGTTTTTTCGTACACGCTATTCCTTAAATCTCCAATAATTATGGTAAATTATTTGTCGTTTATTGTTTTATTATACACTAAATATAACCACAGTATTAATATAATTATTAGACATGTTTAAAGAGACATAGTGTGTACTTTTTACTAAAACTTTGACAGACATTCACACTTGCTTTTGGATCCATGAGTCAACAAAATGGTGCAAAACTGTTTTGATTCTCATCCATTGTGACAAACGAAAGCATTTGCTATTTTATCCTAAAACTTTTCTTGTAAATTACTAAATTACATAAAGTAAGTGAAGCTACTGCAACATTTATCTTTTTTATTAGATGTCTTGAATAAAAGAGTGTAAACAAAGGGTAAAATATACGAAAGTACTTTGCAGAACCTAAAGAGGGTAAAGAGTGATTTATAAGTGTTGCCAGTTTACCATAAATTTCAGATTTATGTTGATATTGGAAGGTGAAGAACGCAGATCGTGCATAGACTCACTTTAATTTTTTCTCATTGATTTTATTCAGCTACATAAATTCCAAGCATAAACAGCAAACATATGGAAAAATGAATTTACGACCTTGGCAAAGTAAATAGCTCTTTGCGTTATGAAATAATCACAATAAAATTTTTTTTTTTTTTTAAATCGTATACAAGTTTTCCTTTGGCACAGCGCAAATACAAAAATAATCTTTCACAGAGCAATAATATTGCAACAGTAAACAGTTTGAGGAAAATATAATATTTAGGAAACATTAGGATCCACATACACATACTTGTGGTCCCCCAAAACAAATGCATGCACAAGTAAATTACGACTTGCCTAAATTTAGAATGAGATTATCCCACAGCTAAATAGAAACAACGTAACAAATTAGAACAAACCAGACAAGCTATATTTTAAATTACTCCATGGTTAGTTAAAATCTCATTAAAAAAAAAAGGTGAAATTTCTTCTTGTGGTGTGGAAGGCCATTAAAATCTGTGAGAACCCTGACGAAGCTAATTACGTCTCGGGCAAAAAGCCATCACCAACCACGCTGCTGCGAAACAAACAAAAACAAACTCACAATCAAATTGCAGCTGGCCGGAGCGCTGGAGCAAACAGCAACAAGTGTCTGTTTTTCTACCAGGCCGGTCATTGGAGCTGATGAGGAGCTGTGTCTGTCCGTCTGTGAGTGTTTACTGAAAGAAGGGCTGGGGGGGGGGGGGGGGGGGGGGGGGGGGGGGGGGGGGGTGTCGAGTGGTGAGTGAGAGAAAGAGAGAGTGTGGCGCTCACTGCTGCTGGCCTTAATTTATTCGATCAATCACTCCATTTGATTCTTGTTTATTTTCAGGAGTCGCACGGTCATTTCAGCTGCACACTGAGTCCTTTATGAACTGCCAAGGCGTTTCCCCTCAACCACTAACTCTGTATAGCATGTTTTTGGCCATAATTTGGGTAGAAGAGTGGTTCCAGCACCTCTCAGGTATTTCACGGTTCCTAACCTTCAGAGTGAAATCCCCTCAGTTCTGTCTCTCGTCAAGCTGGCAGTGTGCAGACGTGCAGGTCTATGAGCTTCACACATTGCACTGATTTATATCAACGCTGTGGGCTTGTTGTAAACGACCGCACTTCCATGTGAAGTTATAATGTTGTTTTCTGTAATTTGGCAAACAGAGTCCAAACAAAAGTCCCGATAGGTTTGTATTTCAGTTGTTGGGATTCCCTTTCAAGGCCTATATATAACCTTTTTTAGTGATAATGTGGGATTTTGATGGCCTTGTTTACAGAATTAATAGTGATTTTTATGAATTATCATGAACAGATGGTGCCGTTTATAATGCTTTATATTGACAATGAACTGCAAACCTAGCTGGGAATTAACTTGCTTCCACTGGGTTTTTAGTTTCGGCATGCGAGTAAAGAAATCACCATGGGACCAATATGCAGGATCAGATAAACCATGGTCTGCTCTGGATCAAAGTGGTAAGAAGGCAGGCTCGTATAATTGGATCATGAAAACCAATTACTTCTGTGCATGTAACATTTAAGACGACAAACAAATGCACAGTTTGGTCCAAAGAAGGACACGTTTGTCTTAGCCTGAAGGAAAAAAGATAAAAGGATCATTCTAATTTAGTCAAATCTGGGAACCAAATTCACTTTAGGAGTTTTGTGTAAAAAAGATGTACAACTTTATATAAATGACTGTACAGTCAAAATGATGTTTGTTTGGACAGATTTCTACAAAATATTAAATATGCTTCAAGACTTGAGTTTTTTAATTAAGTAATCAGCAGCCTTCATTCTAACTTCAACTGATAGATTTTAGTCTTCCTTTACAACCCGGTTTGACTACACATGAAGTCTGTCCTAATGTTTTGTCCTCATGCAGCATTCTTCCCTGTTTTACAGTGCTGGAACTCTTCAGACAGGAAGGATTTTATTAAAAGTGACCACAGTAATTAGCACTGTGCTAATGCTTGAATTTGTATCCATCCCTGTATGTAGCGTTTTTACAACACTGTGTGGTTTCACTTGAAACACGAGGTTTGACCCCGTGTCACCGGCCATATGGGCAGTAAATACTTCTGTGATAGAGTCAGTGCTTTTGCTGATACTGTAAAAGAGAGAAAGACACATGATACATAACACCACCTTGTTTTATTGCCAAGAAAATGGCTGACAATTATGCTTTGATAAATCAGATTTTATGTCAAGCTGTGTCCTAATATATTTTGACCAAATGTACTTTTTGCTATAAAAGAATACAGTATCCACTTTGTGAGGTTTTAAACTAAACATTAGAGCCACTACTATAGCAACATTCTTACAGTGATAAAACATGTTTTTTCCCTTTCTTCCATCCGTTTAATTATATTTTATTAAATATTTATTATTAACAACATAAGTTACAAACTTCATGTTATAAGTTAGGTTTTAATCCAAACCCTCAATCCTAAAAAAATAAACAAACAAACAAAAATATAATATCTACTGTATTCATTTCACAAGATCCGAATGAAAAACAAAACATTTTATAACTGGTATACTTTATGTACGATGAAATCCCTATTAAAAAATAAAATAAACTCTTGTCTGACACAATACATAATTTTATTGAATGGACAATATGATAATAACTCATTCCACCAGTGTTTTTGTGTCGGAGGTTCTGGGTTTTTCCAAAACATCAAAACGCATTTGTTTGCTGCTGTCATTGCAAGAAGAGCAAGCTAATGTTGATAATGGTATAAATCAGATAATATGTCTAAGATAAAGCAACACTTGGGTCACTCATGATTTGTATCTGGAATAATTCACTTAGTTGTAGGAAAATTGAGCCCCAATACTTTGTCACGGTTCTGCCCCTCCTGCCATAGTTCCTGTTTTCATGTTCTGTGTTTTCCCTGATTCTGTCACGTCTCTGTGCTCCTGTCAACTGTCACCACGCTCATTCAGCTCATGCACCGCAATCAGCCTTCATGCCGTTCACCTGTTTACAGCCCTACCTAAACTCCATGCTCATATTCTGCCAGATTATTGAACTCTTTCAGGTCAGTAAATGTCCAGCGTTCTTGTCACAGTTTTGTTTGGTTGCATGGTCTTGATCTCACTCCTGACTCTTAGATTCCTCACCTTGCCTGCTTCTTGTCTATTCTGAATTTTCCTTTCTGCTTATGGTACCGACCTCTGCTTCCTTTACTTCGACCATGCCTCAGGGATCACATTTTGGATTTGGCTCTGGACTTCTGATCACCTGTGTATGACTCTCTTCTGTTGGAACACCTGCTTGGATTTCCCTTAAATCAATACATTGCTCAGCGCTGTCTCACAGCTGCTCCATCTTCACCACTGGTGATGTCATCCACTTCAACTCCTCCAAGAAGCCCCTCCCTCACCTGTCAGTTAAGATTTCCCTGTCTTTGGGACTTTAACCTCCACAAGTAGCTGCTTATTACAGTAATTAAACCTTTAAGTCCTGTTGTCTGTTGTCAAGTTCAAATCCTGAAAACAGGTTCCTGTCATACTTCTTCAATTTATTCCAGTCCCAGAGCACAAATATATAAATATGCTCCATCTTCATTACATCTGGAGACTGGAGTTTGTTTTTTTGAATAGTAAGTACAGTTCAACAGCTTTACCTGAATAAGTCTGTGACTTGTATTTGTAAGAATTGTTTATGAATCAGTGAGGAGTTTTTCTCTGTATTGTGTAAATTTTGCTAAAAGCTTTTTCCCATTTATCCTTATTAGTTCATGTTTGTTCATCAGACAATACAATTTTGACATAATATTTTTAGCATAAATCATCTTTTCAATTTCTAATGGCCTTTCACATAATATTTTTTGGAAAAGATCTAGTTTTTAAAAAAATGTTACCCAGCTTTTCATCTGTAGATATTTATATGTCAAGGGGAAGGAGTTTAAATTGTTCGCTCATGCTAGATAATTCTTTGCACACTCCATTAGATAAGACAAATGTCTGATGCTACATTTTACTTATTTTTGAAGGGAGAACACAAGTAAAAACAGATCTCATTAACAATACATGAAGATGAGTCCAAAACCACTTTTTAAATGCTATGTTCCCATTTAAATAGTTGTTTAAGTGGAAAAGTCAAATTCTATGAAAAAGTTTCTCATAATTGGGAACTGCTGATAAAAGCCTTGTATCAGACTGAACACCTGATTGGCTCCACTGTTAAAGTTGTTTTGGAGCCAGCCTAAAAGTGTGCAGTCCTTCGTCACATTTACATTTTTCATTTGTTCCTCTTTTAAACCTCTGGATTAAACTTTTTTGCACAATTAAAGCAGCAAGTTTCATGGCAATCAAAAACGACCACCTGCACACCAACTGAAGACAAAGAATGTGTTAAAAATAACAATAACGTGATTCAAACTTTTTTTTCTGAATTAAAGCGACAAACTGAAAAACAGGCTAATATTGGCAACCTTTTAACTGTGCTGCTAACAGTTACTAAAGTAAAAAAAAAAAAAAATAATTAAAAAAGCAAACAGACATTTTCTGGCAACTCATCATTTAAGTAATAAAACTGACTTTGAGAAATGACTCAGTCTGCAGTGACACCCCACATCATCAATGATCTCAGAAAAAGGCAGAAAAATATTACTTTTTAAAGTGGCCTTGTTTGTAGAATGCAACTTAAAAAAAAGTTGCATGCATTGTGTCACTAATGAATCATTTATATGCTTTATTTTTTTTCTCAGAAGCTGCAAAGAAACCCCCGTTATAAAGTGTTGCCTTTTCTCCTCTAAATGACTTCTTTAACATTAAAGCAAAACATCCATCAAATCTTTTGTTGCATTCGTCTCCCTCTTGGACACGATATGAGATACTATGAAGATGAAGGCAAGTGTTTACTTTGTAAATTGAAGTGTGGCCCAGAGTATCAGTCATTTGTTTTTATATGGAAGCATTGGATTTCATGATGGCTTTTTAACTCTGCCTGCCGGGTGGATTAAAGGCCTGCAAACCCATGAACACTTTGTCCAGGAAACTAACAATTATTCTGAATGTGAGCATATGGCAGCCATTGGAGGAAAAACAAAGGCTTTAGGTTCATATGATGGTTTCACTTCTCAGCGTTACATTTTGGTGTGCCGGAGCATCGCCTGGCTCCATTCCTTAACTTAGACAGAAGTTATAGTGTAATATAGGTATGTGCCATTTGTGGTAGGATTGTGAAGTTCAAACAGACTTGTGGGCTGCTGTGACTCTGTTAAAAAATTGTGGTAACTACTATAATGTCACAAACAGACGTTTCTAGAATCTGACCTTTAGGAGTGTTTAGGCTCCCAGTGCTGACGACGTCTCTTGGCTTGAACAATGTGGTGGCCATTGGCGTCAGAAGCATTTGTAATGTGGGGGACACACACTGGTGGGGGGTCTGGGGGTCCTCCTCAGAAAATTTTGAATAAAGTTGATGCCATTTCCTGGTGTATTTAAACGGGTTGTTAAACATCAGTGTTTACCTAAATAAGTAAACACTTGATTCAATAACAATGTTAGAGTTAATGGCACAACAAGAAGTAGTCTGACCAACAGTCCTCCTTGTGTGAATAGAGCAGCTCCACTTCTCTCATGTATCCTACCCCCCACAGCTCCTGCAGGTATAATTCAGGTCGCTGATTGGTCAGTTGCTGACAAGCCTATGGATTGATTGTTACTTGGCGTCAAGGATCTGACTCATGAAAAAAAAATCATATAGATTTTACTGTCCTGTGTAAGTGTCATAATTTATTCCATATTTATTTAATATGTTGGTGAATCTAAGGTTTGAGAACTGTGTTTAGTTACAAAATCATAATGATGGTTTCTTAAGGCTCCCACAGACTCGGGTGGACTTCAGTCCGCGAGTACCGAATTAGACTCGAAGTGGACGCCCGCAGGGCATGTCTGTGCAAAGCTCAATTTTTATGACCACGTACACGTACTTGGTGTCGCACAATAAACTGCCCGGCGATGGACTGTTTTGTATGCGACACCAATGTATTAAATTCCCCTTCTTCATCCCTGGTCTGGTTTAATTCTTTTTTTTTTTTTTTTTGCCAAGAGCCAAGTGAGCTCTTCCTCCTCATCCGTTGACACCATGACTGAAAGTGTGAGAAATGAAGGAATTTGTCACAAGGAAATAAAACTCAGGTCCAGCGTGGCTGCGTGAGTGTCTGGAGATTTCCTGGTGGGCCGGTCTGATGTGTGGGCTGCAGGGCCAGTGCTCCTTGTTTTATGTTTTTTAGAACTTTTTATTAACAACATAAAAACACAGAACACCGCTGTGGCTGGGCTACCAGCTCTCGTTATTTTTTTTTTTTTTTGGTGACCTGTCAATCAATTCACTAGGTGTGTCAGCAAATGACCAATCAGCGACCTCAATTTGTCCCCATGGTAAACGCCCCTTGCCTGGTCACAAGGCTTTCTGATATGTGTCTTTCACCTCAGTTGATCAATCTTTCTCTTAACATAATTTCACAAACCAGTTTTTCGATACGGTGGATTGGATGACTGAAACATATGTGCATCATTTCATCTGAACTGAGCTTACATCAGTCTTGTGGTGTTTTGCCCTGCAAGGCCACTCCAGGCTAATACTCAAACTAAGATGAGCAGATAACGATGCAGCACATGAGCTTCAACAGACCTAAAGCTTTTCAGAGCAGCTCCGGAGGTCATCTCCAGTTAGGTAGTGCCTGCCGGAGGACACTGGGATGATGAGCTTTCACGCAACCAGGGGTGGATTACAGTCAATCGCTCCCAAATTGCAATAATACCCGCTGTGGGGCCACCCACACATGTGCTGAGAGACAAGTGATAAATTGCTACATATGTCCATTCCACAGTGGCAACTCCTGATACCAGCACACAGCCCTCAATGAGCTCCAGTTGAGCAGCTTTAACAGTAAGAGGCATTGAAAATGGAAAATAGAGAGCTATTTCATGCACTTATTATGTCAATATTTTTATAAACATCTACATCTAAATCAGCTTTCCAGTCGCCAACAAAAACCATCTGAGCCCTTCACATTTGAATATTTAACATCTGATCAGTGAGCCGAAATTGTGTTTTTTATTTAACATTTTCACCTGTAAAAAGCTGTTTATCACCCTTTTACATGGAATGAGAGTTTAATCAAGAGTTCAACAATCCAGAACATTGTTTTATTGTTTTGAAATGAATACAGCGCATTAAATTTTGAAACCAAAGCTTTTAGTGAGTATGGATGCACAGTAATTAGTTCTGATCGTATCATGCCTCTGCCAAAGAGCCAGGCAGATGGCTAATCCAACCCTGCTATCTAATCAAAGCCGTCATTCTAATGACAGGATAATTTCATAAGAGGCCTTTGTCCCGGAATATTCAGGAGCGACATGGGGGAGATCAGCGATATTCATCATTGGAATCAGGCTCTAATAAATGACACATTTGTTTCCTGCCTGTGTGTGTTATAGAATGCAGTGCATGTGCATGGAAGAGTGTGTGGGTGGACAGCTGCATTGCTGCTGATAACGCTTCTAACATGCTTGCTCATATGGTTGTGGGGAGGTGTTGTAACCTTGACTCAGTCTAATAGACGAGGCATTAATGTAGAATTTACACCTTAAGGTCAAAAACCAAATTAGTCACCAGTAGCTCAAAGCATGTGTGTGTGTGTGTGTTGTTTACAACCATTCTGGAGTACTTTCTGTAACTTCCTGTCTTACTTTATATCCTTGTAAAGTAAAAAAAAAAAAACAGAATCTGTCTGTCCTTTTTTAACAGGCACAAAGAGAAATAGCAACCCTAAAACAACACGTGGCAGTTCAGTCTGCTCATGTTCTTGTGCGTGCACCACATGGAGACATCCACCTGCAAAGACATTTTATTTACAACACACGCAGACTATATATATATATATATATATATATATATATATATATATATATATATATATATATATATATA
>NC_056498.1:58451720-58455421 GCF_014905685.2 Nematolebias whitei | reverse complement strand
ATATATATATATATATATATATATATATATATATATATATATATATACAGAGAGAGAGAGAGAGAGAGAGAGAGAGAGAGAGAGAGAGGGAGAGAGAGAGAGAGAGAGAGAGAGACTTTAACTCAGGATCTTCTTGTGGCCAAGTTGAAGTTGGGAGCTGTTCATCACAGAGTGTCTCACTCCACTGTTTCCTTACATGAAGACTGACGCTGTGCTTCTGTCTTGGGAAGGAAATGGATACGACGCTCGCTGACTTTCAGGTCCTCCTCGGCACAGCTTTGTGTTGGGTTGACCGAGGGGGCAGGCAGGGTTTGTTGAAGTCAGAGTCATATTTACATCAGGCAGTGTCATTTTATCAATAAAAGCCAGGAGGACAGCAGCTCGCCATAACTCACAGCATGCAGGAAGCCGTGCAGCTGTTCAGAGTTCAACCTCCTCCCAAACAGAAGAGGAGGTTAAGTTTAAGCATCCAGCAACACGCATTAGGATAAGGTATAAAAAGGCAAACAGAAAAAGTGTGAACAGAAGCAATTATTGATCATTTTCAGTAGAGATGATTTATTGTGAAACATGAAAAAAAAATGCTTTGTCAAAACAATACCTAAATGATGAAAAAGAAGAAAATTAATAAAACAGACGTGGAATGTTTTTTGCCTTTAAAATCAAATTTACTGTAAATTATATTTGCCAGTCTTATTGGTTCACTTTATGGTGCCTTATTTTATTAGAAAATATATATTTTTTTAAAGTCAGGTTACCAATTAATAATTTAGTCTACAGCTATTGCACAACAGACAATACAAGTTTACCTCAAACCACAACTGCAGATATATTTCAGGATGTTCAGTTAGAAAGTAGAAGCTTATTGTAAAGTTTTTAACAAACCTCTTCACGGAACTTAAATCCACATGAGTTCAATCTCACGCATTCCAGCAATCTGCTCTTTCTTTTTCTTATCAGTCTGTTCATTTGCGTGTCATGTCTCATTTTGGAACGATGCTCTGCAAATTTTTAATCGCCGCCTTCTCAGTTTCACTGAAGAACGAGGCTGACCTCTGGGGCTGACCTCACCAATCACAGATCAAAGTCACCTAGTTTCCGCCTGGCGAGCTTAATCAGAGGACCACCTCGAAGAACCAATCAGGTAACGTCTTACTGGGCTTACAGGAATCAGGCTGCTTTGGACGAGCCGTTTCCTGCGTCTGTGCATGTTGACGAGTCTGTTCAGGGTCTTCCAAGGTACTGATTTAATTTAGATTAGTTTAATATGGGCTTTGAAATATTAATATTAATGACTGAGTAAGCTGTAGGACAATCAAAGCTTTAAACATAAAGAAATTACTTATTAAGGTCTAAATTGTTGCGCAACGCTTCACATTATTCACCCCTTTTTTTTTGCTCACGTTAAGATTAGTACATATGGAAAGGGTATAAATTGAAATTTGCAGCTTAAAATTGATGTTTGAGAAGAAATATTTCAGTCAAGATGGAATACATGGTATAAAAGGGTCCATACATGTGAATGTGTGTGTCGCCAAGAAAGGAGCGCTTGTATCACTTGCCCCCATTTGAGGGGAAGTGACATGAGATACTTAAAGACCAAAATTGCCTCACTTAGGCAAACAAACTGGTTCTCTTGATAGTCCCCCCCCCCCCCCCCCCCCCACACACACACACACACACACACGTCGTATGCTCTCTAATGGCCAATAAACTCAGGATGTTCATTCCTCCTCTCAGGCTCACAAAAACTGAACAGCAAAATTATTGAGAGAAAATGGATTCCACTGTAGCGCAGCCTAATGACCACACGCATGTGAGCACACACACACGCACATGGAGGGTCAGCGAAGGCTGAAGCAGATAGGATAAACTTAATAACCTTAGTATGGTTTTTATAAGTCTTCAGCTCTTTTGAAATGGCTTCGGCTGGGAGAAAACCCAGGCCTGCATATAAAAATACTGAACATTCTGGAGCAAGTCTTTCAAGTTTTTTTCCTTCTTCTTCTTCTTCTTCCTGCTTTAACTGCAGCTTTTAACTGAAGAGACACTCAGGGGCATGAGGCCATGCAAATGCTTCAAGTAAATCAAAACATACGGTTTCCTTTTTAATTAAAACTGAAGTCAGATATTTGCACGTACACAACTGTTAAAATGTGAAGCAAAGGTAAAATGCAGGTTTGCTATCTAAGCCAAGACACTCCCAAAAATTGACAGGGCATTTCCTTCCTCTGTTAATGCTCCCACATCACCAATCTGCAGACTATTGTCTTGTTTCAGCTGGAAATGTACTTTTGCTCCAAAGATTAAAAAAAATATATATCAGTCCTCCCACAAATTTCATGAATTCTGTCATTTTATAGAGGCAGCTTAACGACAATATGGTGCATTCATTGTGCAAACGTCTGTGACTGTGAAGGGGAAAGACAGAAGCCAACCTGTCTAAAGCTTCGAGTGTTTTAGGGACCATATGTCCTTTGTGTCAGTGCAGCAGCAGTTTAGCCTCGACAGTTACAGTTGAGCTCTGTGTGAAAAACAGACATGCTACATTACAGAAGGTTGAAGGTGGAGGACGTTGGGTTTGGAGCAGGCTGAGAGGGCGTCTTGATTATAATAATAATATAACTAACAATAGTCAGTTCACTCAATCCATCAATCACACAACTCAAGCTTTTTGCTGCACATATAGCTGCTATACACCGAACTGCAGCTTCATGACAACGATGCTATGTATGACAACACTGTTCCAAAGTACTGTATATGAGCAGCTAAATGCACGTCTCACACACACACAGAAACACACACACAAAGATTGAGGTAATTAGTAGTCTTCCTCTGTGGTGATATGTTTCCTATTGAGGGTCACTGAAACCAAAATGCTTGTTGAACTTTATATTCCCTGATGGGCCGAGAAAAAGAGCCCAGCAGAAGGAGAGTATGCGCTCATTAACACAGAACTACGTGTGTGTGTGTGTGTGTGTGTGTGTGTGTGTGTGTGTGTGTGTGTGTGTGTGTGAGAGAGAGAGAGAGAGAGGCTGTGTACTCTGAGTTTAACATGCATGGTGCTGACAAGGAGGTGTCTATCCCTTATTACTGTTTATACTGTTTAACTTTTGATTAAACAGAACTTAGCAACTCAGTGTATTAAAAAAAAAGGAAACAGGACACGTTTTATGCTGCACATCAAATTAGATATATATATCTAAAATAAACACAAGATGATCTAAAATTAACAACAATAATCACTTAATCTTTCGTAAAATAACTCAATTTATGATTCATCCATTACCTTTACCTGCTTCTTCCTTTTCGGGTTGTGGCGGTCACTGGTGTCCATGTCCATCCATCACTGTGTGAGAGGCGGGGACACCCAGAACAGGTCACAAGTCCATCACAGTAATTTATCATCAAATACATGACATTTTCTAATAAACTGCCCAACATGCTCTAATCTAATTGTGTCAAATATAAAAATATTGCTTAAAATCATAAAAGTTTTTTTTTTATACCTTTCACTTGGATTTAGTTTCCACTGAAAATAAATTTAACAGCCAAAGCATGTATCAATCAATTAACTTGTAAAATGTGCTGTATAGATGTTTATATTCCTGTGGGTACAGCAGGAATTGCCATAATATACACATCAAATTCATTCATCCATCCATCCATCCATCCATCCATCCATCCATCCATCCATCCAT
>NC_056498.1:58446612-58451710 GCF_014905685.2 Nematolebias whitei | reverse complement strand
TCCATCCATCCATCCATCCATCCATCCATCCATCCATCCATCCATCCTCTTTTACCCACTTCTTCCATTTTGGGTCACGGCGATCGCCGGTACCCATGTCCAGCAATCTATATTTATTTATTTTAATTTTAATTTTTTACTGTAATTGATGGATTTATTTATTTATTGCCATATAACAAGCACTGGACTGAAATGAAAATAAGTGACTTCTATGGATGCATCAATTTAGATTAACAAGAATGGCTCAATGTTTTTGCACATAATAACATTCTTATGTTAACAAAAATGAAACTGTTAATGATGAAAGACACAAAAATCCCAAGTATTTCTTCTGGGTAAGTGCTCTTGTTCACTCCATCTAACCAACACATTTCTTGTTTACAAAATGGATGTGGAAAATTTTAGCAAACGCAGCAAAAATAAAAAAAAAAACAACAAGAAAAAAGCAGCTGTGTGCAGCACTTTGATATTTTCTTACACACTCACTTTTGGTGAATTAAAGAGATTCTTTAGGCAGCTCTGAAAGCTTATCCTGTGGACCTCAGCAGATTCTAAAGCTCTTTTTCTTCTGTGATCATTTTAGGTAATTTAATAAATTCCCATGGCTCTGTGTGGAATTAGAAGTTCGACTCTGGTCAGAGGAGAGCTTTTAAGAAACCAGCAAAGGCACATCAGAGGCACAGCAGTCGATGGTAATGTAATGAATGCTTACATTTACCTGCCTCTCACCTTTCCTGTTGCTCTATGCACACAGTTTAAACTGTTTGTTAAGTCATTGGTCCATTTTGTTTATATAAATATACAGCATCTATTTTTCTCTCCCTCTCATCTCTTGCTTCCTCGTGACTTCTTGAAAAAAGAAGAATATTTGGCGTTTTCATGAGGCTGGGTGAGCTGCGGTTAGCTTGTGGGTGTGTGTTTAGACGTAGTGTTGCAGAAAGCCAGAACTAGCACTTCTGGAAAAAGGGAGTCTGAGTTTTCATCAGACGTGTTGCGCAGGGAGAGAAGAGGCGAAGGGAAAGCTTTTTAAAAGCGCAGTCCAAAAGCAACAGAAAACACTCCCCTGTTGACTATGTGGTTGAAAATGGGTATGGAGGAAGAGGTTGCATTTGGCAAAAAGCCTTGACAAAAGGGGGAGAAATATACCATGACTGAAAATAAGCCAAAAAATGGTGGAGCCACACACTGCAGGGGTGCACTAGTGACTTACTGGTACTCATAGCATAGCACAATTATTCACAAAAGTCTGACAGGCAAAAATGCTGTTACCTTTTCAAAAATATTCCTATAAATACATTTACACACAAAAACGTTGCATTAAGTCCAAAATGCATGTGCTAAAGGAAAATAAACATATGTTCACATTACATGGAGGCTGTGGCTGAGTGGTTAGAGCAGTCGTCCTCCAATGCAAGAGTTGGGGGTTCAATTCTACCAGCAGTCACGTCAAAGTGTCCCTGCATGGGCAAGACACTGAACCCCTCATTCATTCATTCAAACTTTATTTATACAGGTTAATCCTTTTGAGCCTCGGGGACTCATTTACAAGAGAGGCCTGATTTTTACAGAGTGATGACAACAGTGGACAACAAAGACAATAATAGATAATCATAAAGGACGCATACAAATTGAGGTTTTTTTTTTAACAAGTGAAAATAAAATGGTATTTAAAAGAAAATGTAACAAAAACAGCTAGGGTTTAGGGCGGTGTAGAAAACTAAAAACAGGAACGTGTCTGTGTTGGTTTTTCCCATGAACTGAATAGATGTTTGAAGCCACTTAGAGAGGTCAAGGTCGAGAGCTTCAGATCTTTTTGCAAGATATTCCAGGAAACAGGAGCGGAGTAGGAGAAGGCCTTTTTGCCAAGTTCATTCCGTACTGAGGGAACACTGCAGGTAATAATGTCCTGAGAGCGCACGCTGTAGCTGCACTCATGCAGTGACATGTAGGAGGAGATGTATGAAGGCAGCAGACCAAGAAGTGATTAAAAGATGAAAATGTACCAGTGTGAGAGTCTGTGTCAAGTTAATGATGACCAGTTAACCAGTGAATACAGGGTGCAGTGGTGGGTGTGGTAGTTACAGCCAATTATGAATCTTAGTGCGACATCCAACAATTGCAGGGTGCTTGTGGGGGTGTTCATGTAAATAATGTGTCATCGTAGTCGATGGAGGGAAAGAAAGTTGCAGTAACAAGGCGTTCCCATTGCCTCCGATGTGCCTCCCATCGGTGTATGAATGTGACAATGCACTGATTTGTCTTTGTAGAGATGTAGTAGAGTGCTGCATGAATGGGTAAATGAGGGCACAGATTAGTGTAAAGCACTTTGAGTATCTTGATCAGATAGAAAAGCGCTATACAAGTACAGTCCATTTACCATTTAATACCAAACATATAAAAACTGAGCGATTGTGTGAAATGCTCAGGCCAACACACTGAGATTCAGAAGGAACTCAAGAAAAAACCCTTCATATGCATTTTAAACTGAAAAAGCATGTTTACATTCCACTCAAAGGAGTCAAACCTACAACCTTCGTGTTGCAAGGCAATGCTATCCATCCTTAAACTAAGACCAAATAAGACTTTCCAAACATTATTTATAACATTTTATAACGCTTTATTATCCTGAAAGACATTCAGAAGTTTCCAGCTGCTGCAAATCACACACAAAAAAACGTCAGAGAATAAATGCAATAAAAGGCAAGTAAATAGAGATAAATGTAAGAAAGGTGGCAACACCTTGTCTGTCTTATGTTCTTTCGATAGATTCTTGTTTATATTCTTGTGTGTCCTGTCTTCCCCAGCATTTTTCCTTCATGTGCCAGCTCCTGCTTCACCTGCTCCCAGTCCCAATCACCCCAAGTGTTCGTCATTATGTCTTGTTATTGTCCCTTTAAGTTCAGTGTCTTTGTGTTTTCTGCTTGTCCATGGATTGTGCTCCTCGCGGCCGTTCATGCTTTGTTCCTCGTGACTCCTCGCAATCCCAATTCGTGTAAGTTTTGCTGCCACGTCAGCTTTTTGTTTTTTTCTTATTTGATCATTTCTTTATTTTACCTTCGAGTTCCCCGCCTTTGTCTGCACTTGTGTTCAAAATACTCAGATCATGATAGACTTGGAGCAGGACTTGGAACAAGTATTCATTGTCAAAGTTTGTTATCAAGTAGTTGTTGAACTATGAAAACTCAAAGATTACAGTATGAGTGTTCAGGTAGACTGTAGAAGGGTGCTCATTGACAAAACAAGGAAATACAAGAGTTGGCAAATATGTCCATTTAGTCTGGTGTGTCTCAAAATGTCGTTTAAATCATTATTAGTTGTGTTTTGTCATAGATTTTCAGCATTGCCTCTTCTCAGTGCTGTATTTGTTTAATACCTTTACAGTGGATTCATTGCAGGACTCCATCACTTTGTGTTTGGTTTCTAATTGGGGACTGCCATTGCAATGCATAGGAAAGCAGTGCATTGCTTTGTAAAGCAAATGCCTTGCCTTTATGCAATGCATAGAAGGCACCTATTATTCTACACCTAATAAGTGTTTCTTTACTTGTTTTTGTTCCATCACTGTTAATGCACCTCAAACCCTAATGTGTACCCACACAAAATTTATATCAAAACGACCGGCTCAATCTCGAGACGAGGACAATTACTTTTATTGGCAATCGGAGTTACCATGGCTATGTATTTTGCTAACAAAATGCCATATTTCCCAATAGGAAATGAATGAGAGAACATGTCAAGTCACATGACTTAAAGTGTAGAGGTCCCTGAAAAAAACATAAACCCACTGTTGGATTTGTTTGAAACTCACAGAAAGTAATCATCAGATAAATATATAAAACTGATTAACGTTTGGAGTCATTTTGATTCAAGATGGCTGCCACAGCTACCTCAGCAAACACAAAATTGACTATAACTCGGTCATTCTTTGAGATATTGAGCTGAAATTTAGTATGGTTGTAGCTGAGAGCAAGTTGTTATACATTCCTAATGCAAATCAAATATCCAAGATGGCCACCTTAGCTAAAAGAGCAGTCTAGCAGACCCCGTCAAAGTTTCTCCAGGAACTTAGTTGCACTTCTGTGTTCAAAAAGCCTGTTGTTGTTGTTGTTTTTATTACTTCCCAAGATGCGAAGGTGTGGGATGGTCCAGAGATTTTCCACAACATATGCCAATTTATAAAGGGCATGCTTGTAAATTGTGTTTATTGTTTTTTTGCGTGACATCATTTCCTGATTAGATGTATTTTTCATGTGAATTGAGAAATGCAGGACAAAATATACTTTCCTCAGGTGACAGTCCTCTTCTGCTGCCAGCTGCAGGCTCTGGGTGTTGAATCAGATGGTTTAGAAGGAAAGGCAGGGAGACAGAAACACAGAATCATGTATTTGAGCACCGGGGAGGACGATACTGAGAAGCATGGAGGCATATCATGAACAAGGTCAGAAAGACATCGCTTTGCAGAACAGGAAATGATACAGGATATATCTTCTCTTTCTCTTCCCTCTGTGCTCTCTGAGGCCTGGCTGTAGGTGACAGCACTGCAGAGGGAAGTTGACATTGCTGAAGGATGAATTTCACCCTTTCATGTTTTTCGAAAAGTGAGAAAACACAGCTGTCTGTATGGATTTAGGGGCAAAATCTATACCCCTTGAATGACCCCTCTGGAGAAGATGACAATGTTTTATTGGCTAGTCACATTTAATTTATTGAGCAATGTACAGCTTAATATGCAGGTGAGATTTGGTTTCTTCAAATGTGGTTACAATAAAGCAATTGGAAGCAAATGTGAAAGGTGCCACAATCATTTAAAAAAACTAAATATGGCTTGTTTTTACTTTTAAAATGTGCCTTTTTGACTCCTAGTTTTTACAAAGTGTGTATAAAAATATCTTTAGCAGGTTATCATATTTTAAAAAAGGACACGCTACTTTGAGTCGTTGCTAATAAATTTAAATCAGAGTAAAGGTATCATGCTCTGTGGAAAAACAAAATCAAATAACATATTTAGGGCTGATTCCTTGGGATGCAATGAAAGATGTCTCCTTTAGGAAAGACAAACACTTAAAACATGATACATCCTTCAACAATACAGCAATAC
>NC_056498.1:58423008-58446212 GCF_014905685.2 Nematolebias whitei | reverse complement strand
AAAACAAAGTTAACAGAAGAATCCTAACAACTTTGATCTGATATCTATATATATATATAGTGTATATACTGTATATTACACGCACACAGAACTGCAGGTTATAAAATATGTGTGGGTTTGAGAGCTGGAGTAAAATGAGACTTTCCTGTAATCAAAAAAACAGGGTGCAGCAAAAAAGCCTGTTTTGAAATGTCTATTGCTTGAGGGAGAAATCCCTTTTCAGGGATGACGAAGAGAAACAGGACACCGAGTGTCCCAAAAAAGAAAGCACAAAACAAAGTTAACAGAAGAATCCTAACAACTTTGTTCTGATATCTCTTTACTATGCCCTGAGACGACTTCTGTTGTGATTTGGTGCTATATAAATAAACTGAATTGAATTGAATGCATCTATTTTTGTCTCCTCTTCTTTCTTGATGTTGCAGGTTGGAGTGCGTTTGAGGGTTTCCTGCGCGACATCCATTAGCTGAATGAAGAGAAGCGGTGCTACGGCAAAATGAATAAATAAACAAATAAACCCATATTCTTGTTCTGAAAAGCAGCAGACTGGAATCAATCTGGTATCACAGCACTGGCTGTAAAACAACTCCAAACACACATTTTAATCTTTAACCCCAGTGAGATGGAGTCAGCGCTGTTTTTCATCTCTGCAAGTCAATGCATCGTAACATTGTGTCAGGTTTGTAGCATGGCTGTTATGTCTTTGAGTTCACCTGTAGCTGAGGCTCTTTACTAAAGCTCTGGGAATTAACTGCAGCCATAAATAGTGAACAAAGTGTGTGCAGCGCGCTGCAGGGTAGCACAGAGTAAGAATATATCTCACAGGAAAGGAGCAAATCTTCTCTACATGCAACCTGCTGTAAAAAGTCACATTTCAAAGCTTTGGGTCAGACACAAGTCTAATTTTTTTATGAATAAACTGATAACATGAGAGGGCTCATCAATCATTGGACTTATCTGAAGTGACAAGAGCACGATTTTACATGAAATAAAGTGAGTTCATTGTAGAAAAGTATATAATTAAACATGTTTTATTTGTAATAAACATCTGAGCTCAAAAGTTTGTCATAAAATAAAATGAGAACATGCAAAGAAAATAATAATAATAATAATAATAATAATAATAATAATAATAATAATCTAACACACAGTTCATAAGCATTATTAAACCAGAAGTGAATAATCAACATGCATGCAGATATTTAGTTTCATGTAATTTTGTTGCATTTGTTTGTAATAATTTTGTATTCACTTTAATAAACATTGTATGGTAAAACGTGCCAAACTTATTTAACAACATTCAGTCTTTGTGGTTTATTTTTTATTTTTTGGGCTATGTTTTACTCAGAGTGGAAACTATGATGATTTTAATCACTATGTAGCTTCTCAGTTAGATCACTGTCAACATGAACATTTGTGAAAATAATTGTATTTTATGATTGTAGATGTGTATGAAAAAGCACCAATAACCCTGTCTATCTTTGAAACAAGCATGCTGCATACAAGAAACAGAAACACACCTAGTTTTGATGTAACCCTGCTTAAAATGCACTACATAGGGGAAAAAAAACAATATTTATGTAATCACATTTTATGAAGTTCATTGAGTTTCATATAATCTCTTTCAGATAAAACTGACAAAAAAATCACAGCACACTAGGGCTGTCAAAATGTTCCTTTTTTGCTGGTTTTGGGGAAACAACTCAACTTTAGCTGTCTATTTCAGAATGTTAGTGTAGGCTGTGAATTCAAAAAAGCTCAAGACAAAAACAACTGGACTTTATTTGTAACAGAAGACGTTTTGCTTCTCATCCGAGACACTTTCTCAATTCAAAGAGCAGTGAGTGTGAGGTTCAGGTTATAAAGCTGAGATAAGATACACATATACATATGCAGATTGACCTATCACACCTCACAGTAGGGGTTTGTTAAGGCTTGTAAGGTGTTAAGGTTTGTAGGCCGTGAAAATCAAGATGGTGTTTAATAATAAAAAAATATATATATTTTACCCTTTATTTATACAGGTAGTCTCACTGAGTCATAAAAACTCATTTTCAAGAGAGACCTGTTTAGGGAGCAGATGGTGGGAGTTAAGGGCATTGCTCAGGGGCCCAGAGTGGGGTGAAGGCAGGTGTGGGTGTTTCAACTTTTCCACCCACATTTTGATGTTGACGGTACCGGGAGTTGAACCTGCGGCTTTCCGATCACAGGCCCATCTTCTCTAAGCTCTGCGCCACCGCTCCCCTACCATAACATATTCAACCCACAAATTTACCACATATATTAAACATTTACCATTCCATGCATCAAAATCTAGATTTGTTTGTTTATTCTACATGCATTAAGACAGTAAAAACTGCACCTTTTTATAAGAGAAATAATCAAATTAAATAAAAAAAATATATATACTGTATATATACTCTATTAATCACCATTGGGGAAATTAATCATTTGCATTTTTCCCATCACACATGAGAGCATGTTGCCATCTAAGATGCGTGAAGGAGCAGCTGGTGGGGGTTCAGGGCCTTGCTCAAGTGTCCAGAGTGGGGCAAATGAGGGTGGAGGCAGGTATGCTTCACCTGTCCAACCTGCATGTTTGTGACCGATCCAGGCATTTGAACCGGCAACCTTCCAATCACAGGCTCACCTTCTCCAACCTCTTCATACTTTAAAGCTTTGCCGACTTTTCATTGTCTTTTCACACTTAATGAACATTCATCCCAAAGATGACATTCTCTGTTGCACCATAGTTTAAACTCTTATCCATAAGAGAATAAAAATGGGCCCAAGTCATTTTTTACAGCTTGTTTAGCTGTATGTGTACACTTAGGGGGTTTGCATTTGTATTGTACAGAGATGTGAACATGTGCATCATTACCAGAGAAACTGTAAGACTGAGAGACTAAAGGGATCTAATTTTTAAGTTATTCTCTTTCAGTTCTTCACTTCTTTGCGTTCTTGTTGCAAGTCTGCAAGCCTCCAAAAACGAACAGACAGCGCATTGTTCTGCTGCGACTCTGCTGCCTCACCTCCACTGCTGCCTGCTTAATTAAAGGTTAATTGCATAAAATAAGTCTGCATCTGAATAGCTCACTCCACTATTTCCATTCAGCCACAACAAGTGTGTGTTCACAGGGTCAGTTGGATATCTGGAATTGATCAAATTGTTCAGGAAACGAGAGCCAAGTTTTACCTAGATCTGTGTGTGAGCAAGGTAAAACCCCACCGACAACAATGCATGGGGTAAAGTGTATGTCTGTCACACAGCATGAGAACACATCGCACATGCACACTGAAGAATGCAGAACACCCTCAGTCATTTTTAAGAATTTGATCTCTCATTCCATCTGGATTTTTCTGACTCAGTGGGTGGCAGCTTGTACAAAATGCTTATGAAGGAGCCAAGCTTAAAGACACACACATACTGCACATACACATAAACATAGACAATCTGCCATAGCTGGGAGTTTGGCCTTAGCTATCCATGAGCAGATGGTGCTGCTACTTTGGTTTGTTGCAGCAAAAACAGACAGGCTACACTCCGAAAGTTGTACAAATAAATCCCAATTTGATATATAGAGCGGTAAAGAATGAAGGAAGAGCATATTTTTAATGCAACAATATATTCAGTTTACTAAATTGAAGCCAAAAACTTGTACACATGTCGTTCTTCGCCTTCAGATTTATTTGCAAATCCTTGTCTTGCAGTTGAAAGCCTTCCTATCACATCACAATCACCTCAGAGCACTTACTGAATTGGTTTCTGTCTCCTTGTGATGCATGTGTATGGGCAGAAACACAGATCAGCAAGATAATGAGTGCTGGACCACCTGTCAGGAAGATCAGTTTGCTAAATACAAAGCTTCATCTAACCCATCATTGTCTGTATGAGCGAGTGTGTGTGTGTGTGCACGTGTGTGTGCATGTGTGTGTGTCCATTTTTGTTTCAGGTCACCTTGTGGGGGCCAATTTTACAAAAAATCATGCAATGTGAGGATCAACTGGTCATTATGGAGACCTAAGCCAAGTCCCCTAAGGATAAGTCTTGTTGGGGGGTTAGGTTCAGGACTAAAATGTGAATTGTGGATGGGTTAGGTTAAGGGTAAGGGTCAAGGTTAGGCTATAGAAAATGAATAGAAGTCAATGCAAAGTCCCCAGAAAGCATGTTTACAAGAATGTGCATGTGTGTGTGGGGTGTGTGTGTGTACCGTTTACCTGACTGGCTGAGGAGCAAAAGTATTTGATTACCGATAACGTTACAGAAAGAGAGCCACACAAGGAAGAAGCTCATAACAAATCAAAAACCGAAACTTTTTGGCAGTATTAGTAAATTAAACAAACATTTGAACAAATATCAACTCACATCGTCCAATACTATTTAACTCTTCAACTTAAAAGCTGTCCGTTGTGGTAAACAGGGAGCTGAGCTGTAAAGTAAAGCTCTTTGTTTACTGGTCGGTCTATGTTCCTACCATCACCTATGGCCACGAGCTCTGGGTAGTGACTGAAAGAATGAGATTGTGGATACAGGTGGATGAAAAGAGTTTCCTCCGCAGGGTAGCTGGACTCTCCCTTAGAGATAGGGTGAGAAGTTCAGTTATCTGGGAGAAACTCGGAGTAGAACCACTGCTCCTCCACATCGAGAGGAGCCGGTTGAGGCGGTTCGGGCATCTGGTAAGGATGCTCCCTCAGTGCCTCCTTAGGAAGGTGCTACAGGCATGTCAGACTGGGAGGAGACCCCGGGGAAGACCCAGAACACATTGGAGAGACACCTCTCAGCTGGCCTATGAACACCTTGGGGTCCTCCCAGAAGAGCTGGAAGAGGTGGCTGTGGAAAGAGATGTCTGGACCTCCCTGCTCAAGCTGCTGCCCCCGCGACCTGACTTTGGAATAAGCGGAAAGTAATGTATGTATGTATGTATGTATGTATGTATGTATGTATGTATGTATGTATGTATGTATGTATGTATGTATGTATGTATGTATTTATGTATGTATGTATGTATGTATGTATGTATTTATGTATGTATGTATGGATGGATGGATCTTAAAAACTTTAAGTAAACAAATGAGATGATTTTAGGAAGACATTGACAAATCTTCATCTTGACTGTTGTCTGTTAAGATGCCTCTAAATTGATTTAGTAACAGAAAAACACTTAATTCAAAGTGAGGGTGTTCAGATTGACTTTTAATTAGTTTTATTTTGTCTTATGTCACATGTACAGTATGTTATATCATCTCTCCTTCTGTTTTATCTTTTGTGCTTTTATGTCTTATATTCTGTAAAGCACTTAATGATTTCTAACCTGTAAAAGGTGCTATATAAATAAAGTTTACTTACTTATACTTACTTACTATTGGATGGACAGGTCTCATGGCCTCATAATCAGGACAGAAAGAACGTCAATAACAGGATGTGTTAAATGCAACTCGTGGTGGATATAGGAGAATGTGAGTGATGTGGTAAATACAAAAACAGGACTAAAAGTGCATTGTTCTGTCCACACACATAGAATGAGTGGGTCAGCCAACTCCAAGTTGTGTAAATAAATATGATAATTCATTAAAAACGGAACAAAGGAATTTTCACTGCCTGTTCAGCCGTGCATAAATGTGTAGGTGAGTGCACGGACAGAGGAATTTTAATTGTCTGAGACAAAAGAGGATTACATTTTTTCCCAGTTCATCTGTCTTTCTCTCCTTTGCTTTTGTTGCTCACCCTCCTTTCGTCCATGAAACAATAAAATGGTCTGGACTCTGTGTTATGGGGGGCTTTTGAAGTGGCTGGAGGAGCCAGTAAATTTAGTGGGCACCTTTGGGAGCCGGCTCAGTGGCTCAGCGGCTCTATCTATATTTCATGCTCCAACGTGCACGTGCCTCTGAGACTCCGTGTCTGTTTCCATGTGTGTGCATGCTCACACCAGTCGTGGCTGTGCCTGTGTCTCTGTGTGCGACACGAACGTGCTTAGAGTTGGTGCGTGCACGCGTGGAAACGTTCTCGTCGCTCTCTATTTCATAGTCACGCTGATTTGTGGCCGTCTACATGGAGTTTCCCAGGACATTATAAATCTCAGAGGACAAACTGCATTAGAGATAGACGTGCACGTGGTCGTGTGTGAGTGTGAATAAAATAGCATGAGGCCTGCGTAACATACGGTCATATAGTCCTCTTTGTCCATCTGCGGCTTGCTGTTTTTGCAGTTCACAAAGTCTGGTGCAAGTTAGCATGTACTGGAGGTTGTTTGTGTAAATAATCTGTGATTAAATGAAGCCATTAATAAGATTAATTATCAGATATTTTGTTAGCAAATCAAAGTTTTCTTGCAATAAGAAGTCTTGTTTATTTCTCCATTTTAACCATTTTTTCCACTAAAGGGTTTAGAAAGCAACAAAAGCAACATTTTAATAGTGTTAGCTGCAAGTTTTAATTGTAACTTGTTGCAGCTTTTGAAGATAAATAAAATGGAATTTATTGGTTGTTGTGGAGCGGAATTTGATTTATCCAAAAGGCACAAATAGTACCCTAAAAGTGTCAATTAGCTTTTCTTTTTTAAGTGTTGTAAATTTGAGCGCTTGTCTGGAAAGTCAGAAAGGCTCTTGTTGTTTTGGTCACTTTTTTGTATCTATATTTTTTAGTTATGAAATAAAGCTGTTTGCTTTGGTACAAAATGACAACAGCTTGAAGTGAGATGGTGCAGTAAAGATGTTAGGGTGCATTCACACCAGCCCTGTTTAGGCTGCTTTAATCAAACTCCAGTCTGTTTACCTAGAAAGTCCGGTTTGTATGGGGAGGTGTGGATGCGCAATTCAATTCTGATGCGGACCAAAAAAGTGAACTCTGGTCCACCTAAATACCTAGGTCTTGGTTCAGTTGAAGTGATCTTGAATGCAGCTCCAATGTTAGTTATTTAGAAAAAAAACAGCTTCTTTGTCCAGTCCAGTTTGTGTTTCGTTTTGGCTATTCAACAGAATTGGCTACCTCCTACCTTACAGACAATATTAAAAGATCTCTAGATGATGGTAAGGTAGCTGGAGCAGTGTTCCTGAACTTGAGAAAAGCCTTCGATACAGTGAATCACGACATGCTCCTACATAAACTTAGTAAGTATAACTTATCCCAGTTAGCTATCAGTTGATTTAGCTCATATCTAAAAAATAGAGAACAGTGCGTCAAAGTTAACGGAATGAAATCTAGACCCTGAAAATGTACAATGTGAGTTCCACAGGGTTCCATCTTAGGTCCGTTGCTTTTTCTGTTTATCCATTAACGACTTACCGGGCAGTTGCAAATATGCCAAATGCCAGATGCATGCAGATTCATTCAACCTTTATTTAGACAGGTAAATCCCTTTGAGCCTCAAGGACTCATTTACAAGAGAGACCTGATTTCAACAAAGAATGATGACAACAATGGACAACAGCGACAACAATAGACATTTATAAAAAGGCATACATATATATATATATATATTTTTTTTTTACAAATAAGATGGCAAAACAAATAACAAAAACAGCTAGATTATAAGGTGAATGTAGAAAACTAAAAACAGGAGCATGTCTGCATTGGTCCTTGCCAGGAGGCCAACAGATTTTTACAGCCACTTAAGAGAGGTCAAGGTCGAGAGCTTCAGGTCTTTTTGTAAGATATTAGATGATGCCATCATATATGTATGTGCAAAGACTCCACAACAGACAGCAGAGTTACTGAACAGGGAGATGGAGGGAGTGTCTCAGTGGTTTAAGAATCACTGTTTGACTCTGAACTCCAATAAAACAGTCTCAATGTGTTTCACTATCCGGCGTAAAGTCTGTAACTTTTCACTTGTGATTAATCAGAGAGAAATCCAAAAAGTGGATGAGTTGAAATATCTGGGTGTCATTTTAGATTCTCACCTTAACTATGAGGCTCACATTAGGAACATGTTTAAAACCATTAAGACAAACATAAATTGTTTTCGTCTTATAAGATCCTGTTTTTGTGGAAAATCTGCTCAGTTTTACCTACATGCCATGATTCTGTCTCATTTCTCATACTGTGTCACTGTCTGGAGACAAGCAACTCAATTTGCTTTAAAACCTAAGAGGCTGTTGTATTCACATTGAAGTGGCACCACAGTAAAATGCTAGAGAAATATAATTTCTTAAGCTTTGACACTTTTTTTTTTTTATTTTCTTGTTTAAAATTGACTTTTAAATGCATTAATGGTCTTGTCCCAGAGCTGGTGAGCAGAATGATTCTAAAAGTCAGCAGCACAGGAGTCGCAACAAGAGGTGCAGTTGAAGGAGACTGCAAACCTGCAAAATGCAAAACGTCATTTGGTCAATGCTCCTTCTCTTTTAAAGGCCTTCATATTTGGAACAGCAGCGTTTTTAATTCCCAGGTGAAAAAAATGGTTGAAACAAAACCAAATCTGTGAACACTGAGCCCCATGGGGATGGAGGAGCAGGCATGTGTGTGAGAAAACTGTTTAATTTTAATTACATTTTAATTTTATTTTACCAGTTTTTATATAAAAGTCCAACCAAGGACTGGGTTTGCAAATTAGCCTGTGACTAGAAAACCTTCGTACAAAACAACACTTGCTTCGTTTTTATCATGCAACATTGTTTATTGTGCTGTCCTTGTTCAAATAAATTTGAATGAATGAATGCAGTGTGAATACAAACGGACCAGAGACCGCTCCAAAAGCAGGAAGTGGACTACAGGACGTTACAACGAAAACAAACACAAATTTCTCATACCTCATATGGAGCCGTCTCAGCCGCCCTGTGTGAAAAACAACATTCTCCATGGTCTTCTGCCTCATCTTCCGCTCATGCTGAGTCCATTGTTGAAAAATGACAAAACAAAAATTCTTAAACAACTAAAATTTGACGCCAATCCATTTTTGTTTTGATTTCCAGAAGAAGACGAAGTGTCTTCTTTAGAGGGTTTTGTTTAGTTTCCTTCAGTAGTTCTTGGTGCAGCGCCACCACAGGCGAGGGGGTGGAACAGGTTGGCTTGATTGACAGTGCAGTGTAAATGCTAACCGCACCAGCTGAAAATGTAAACAAATGTTCTGAATTTTGGTCCCCAGTCGAACTGAGTCTACCAGACAGGTGTGAACACAACCTTAGTGTAAGGTCATGGAGAAAAATTTAAAAAGCAGGACGGGATTTTCATCAAATTTCCCAAAATTACAAACTATTTTGAGTCGCCAGTACTTTTGCACAGTTGGCAGAGGATGCATATGACAGTTCCATGATGGGAGAGACAGACAGCAAAGATGAAGACAACAATCAGTGAAGAAGACCCAGAAACTCTCAGTGAGAGGCAGCAAAACATTCACAAACACAAACTGAAGGTCACACTGTTGTCAAAAAAAGTACAGTGATTGTCCCTCTGCACATTTTATTGTGGATTTTCTCTCATACAAAAAGCATGATGCAGTCTGCCATTGACAAATATTACAAAGCTTTAATCACACCGTGTCTAAGCTACATCTCACCATTCATGTGTTAAGCCTTCATCTTTATGTTTTTATAATCAATTTTTTCCAGTTTTGTCCAGCTCCTGTCTGTCTCTTCCTCCCCTTACCTCACTCCATCTTCACCTCCCTTTCTTTCTCCTCTGCTCTCTCAGTTTTCCTAAACACCTGTGCAGGTTTAGTGTTTCAGCCGAGCCCCTGAAAAATAAATGCGGAGCTCCAATCTCTTAATCCACTCGGCTCCACGCAGCCACGTCACACGACACCGCCACAGTGGTTCTGATGCCGAGACGATGCAAAAGGAACTGTTTTGTTGTGTGTTTCTGAGTTATGTCTTTCAAAGCTAAAAAAAAAAAAAAGATGCAGAAAAAGAAACAGAGATTGTAGGGCTTATTAGGTAACATCTTTTATAACGATTTAGTTTGCATCGCATGCCTTATTTACATTTTTGGGTTAGCAGCACGTAAAAACGAACTTAAGTAGAGGTAAAGAAAGCAACATTATTCTTGTTTTCAATTCAAGCTTGTAGGTTAATGTTCTGTGTGTGTGGGTGTGTGTGTGTGTGTGTGTGTGTGCGTGTGTGTGTGTGTGTGTGTGTTTGCATGTACATTTAGGGATGATACCCTATCCTCAACAATCAGTCTGACCTCCACTCTGGAGTGAACCGTTCTCAATGATTAATGGATCTGCCTCCATGCTTGGTCGCTAAGGCAACCCGAAACCTGATAGCCCTCAGGAATTTGCAAGCTCGCCCTCAAAGTTAGGCTGTGCGTGTGTCGATGTGCATGTGTGTGTGTGTGTGTGTTGCTAGGAGTGTGGGTGGGAGACACTTGGAAGGATGGAGTTGGCTGCGGTTAGGCGACTGAAGAGGTCCAATTCAGTTATTAAAGCTGAAGGATTTCTGTTTTGCACTCTATGCATTCTTAGTTTCTTAAATTTGTCCTACACACTTGAATACACTGGCAGGTCAGTCGAGCTGTTTGTGTCCAAAGTAAGCATTGTTTCAGGCCAATTGTAGAATGTAAAATCACACCAGTGTCCACGTCGTTTGGCGTCAGCTCACCAGGACTGTTATTCACCTTTCAATAACCTGCTCAGATTTGTCCCTTTCTCTGTTTTAAAATATTATTAATCCTGACTGTGATTCTATGAGCGGATGCCTCAGTCCATCTGAAGCTGGTGATGAGGGAAATCTATGTTAACAAGATGGCAGCTCTTCAGCTGAAGTGCTTGATAAGCTAACTTAACTCTACCGTGTTATTTTCTAACGGCCACTTAACACTTTATTGATCTGGAGACCGTTGGGGCTCATTAGTCGAACGCTCAGGGTTAACATAATAATGTGGCACTGTCCACTGCATGTCGGTAACATTAATACATTTTTACACACTTTATGTCTTATTGTTTCTGCTTAGGACCCTCCATGTGAGTAACTTGGATAAGTCGATGTTTTATCCAGTAACTGCAGGGCAATACTCAGTAATTTAAAGCACAAATGAAGGACATTTTGATACTTAAATACAGTTTAAATAGTACAGCTGTGATGGGAATCTGTAACTGAGAACATTTCTTTGTCTGATCGAGGTGCTGTACAGAGGATGCTGTGTGTCGTTTGTCCAGTACGACCAGCAGGTCTTCCTCTAAGCTGCTGCCCCTGCTGAGTCCACCTCCATGCCCACCACAGAACCAGCCCTTCTCACCAGTTTGTTCAGTCTTGCAGTAGCAGCTTTCTCCCCAGGATGCCACAGCACAGAACAGGACTCTGGTGAACACAGACTGATAAAGGACCCAAAGTTCTTCAGAAGGTACAGACAGCTCTGTCCCTCTGTCTCCACGTGCAAAGTCTAGTCCCATTTATCATCCAGCTGCAGACCCATATATTTCCTGACCAGCTCATCCTCCTCCTGTTGGAAGTTCACCATCAGCTCTTTGGTCTTAGGGATGTTTAGCTGTAGACGGTTAAACGTAAACGAACCCACCGTGATAGTTTAACATGGCTTCTCTTCATCTGCATTGAAGTACCACTCATCAGTGACTAACTAGAAGAGTGAAAATGACTGAAAGAGAATGACATATTTTGATTAATAAGATGTTCCTCTTAAAGCATAAATAATAAATAAGAATTAATCTTCTTTTTCTTTCTGCTTTTCCCTCTTCAGGGGTCGCTACAGCGAGTCATCCTCCTCCATCTCACTCTGTCCTCGTGGTCTTCAACTAACAGTAGCACAATTCCCGCCGGCACCCTGTTCGTCAACAGCACCGGTGGCGGTCGTTGTTAAGCTGAGCTTCGACCAATCCAGTATATATAACTTTTAAATTTAGAGTATTAAAAGTAAGTCACCAAAAGTTACATGTTCAGTGTAAACTGTGATGAGTTGAGTGACGCAACTGGAAGTTTTCTCAGTTTTCATGACTAAATTGACCGTCACCCAACATTTGATGTTCATTAGGCTCCATTATGAGCTAAACAGAGTGCTACTTTTTTTCATAAAGCTGTATGTTATCAGCAAAGCAATGTGGAAAAACTGCAATAAGAACATATAATTCGATCAAGACAAAGAATATACAATTTGCCGATAACAGGAAGCACCATTGAAAATGGAAAAAGTAACTATATTTCAGGATGTTTTACAACTTGGAGTAAAAATTATATATTTAATTTTTAGGTTTTAAGCTGTTTTCCACATTAGCTTGATAAAGAGTCACAGTGCATCAGACAAAATCTCATTGGTGAAACATAACAAAACTAAACTGTCCCAAAAAAGCAAAACACTTTTTTTGTTTCCATTATTACTCTGAGTTCATGATCATTTACGAAGTAACACTTTGTCTAAAATAAACTTTGTTTGCAAGTCCAAGAATTCTCAATCAGGTCATGTGGACAGTTTTTTTTTTTTTCATAGAGACGTTTCACCCTCTATCCGGAGGGCTTCATCAGTCTGAGGAGTTCCTGTAAACTGTTTCCCCACCAAGCAGCAAACTCCTTAAGTGGACCAAACTGTTTGCTGGAGCTAAGATGGTTTCTGGGGGCCGTCCTGTTCCCCGTCGACTCCTCCCTGGCAGGCAGCCAGAGCCAAAGTGGTTCAAGGCAACAAAGTTCATGCTACCTGGATGATTGAGCATGAACTTTGTTTGTTTGCAAATGAGTCACATCACTATGATTATTAATAACAGTTGATATTAAGAATGTATACAACTGTAACAGCATGAAGCTGTATGGTCAGACCTTCTTCAACAAGCCTGAGTTAATAAACAACAGAATGTGTGTTGTGTGAGAGTGTGTATTATTCTCTGAGGTTGCATGTGCTGAGTGACGGACACAGCGGGGGTATCTATAACAGTGTGTCAAGCATGTAAATCTAGACTGACCTGATCTGATGTGGTCCTCCTGGTAAAATAGAAAGTTAAAACGTTCTTCATCAGTATTTTAAAAAAGTTACAAACCGACACTCAAAGAGCAATAAGCAGCTGATTCTTTTGTGCATTTTATTCTCCGTGAAACCTAAAATCACATATTTTATTGTAACAAGAGAATAAAAGAGGAAGAAGATGAATGGTAGGAGATAAATGATGGTAATGAGATTGCACAGTTTCTGTTTCACGTTTGAATACAGGCAAAAAAATAAAAGGCACAAAGAAAAAACGAAAACTCCGCGGCGTGTTTGCTGATTTATATGAATCTATAATAGACCATGTTCAAATGTGCATGTTTCACACGTACGTACGAACGACACATGGTAGAACATCTGACTCACCCTTTCATCTGAGACATTTTAAATCGGGAATAATGCAAGTCTTTTACTAGTATTCAAGTAGATTTGTGTACAATAGTCCCTCGCTACTCCGTGGTTCGTTTATTGTGGATTCTTTCTATTTCACATTTTCAAAATAAGAATGGACATGACACACAATTGGCTGATTGATGGATGAGTCGAACGATGGACATGGAAATTTTATTTAAAATAAATTATTTTAAAATATTTGGCACTTGTTGCACCTGTGTGCCGCCCACACCGCAGGATAAACTTCCTCCTGCAGCTGATCAGCTGTTCACCATGTAGAGCAGAGAAGTGGGCGTGGCCAAGAGCGCTTACAGGTGACAATTAGCAGAGGAGGCAGGGAGCTGAAATTATGACATTCTGTGCTCTTTTAGAGCATTTAGAGTTTAGAAACATTGTTTAGATTATTGCAAGAGTGTGGGAAGGGTTTAAAACGCTTGTATATATATATATATATATATATATATATATATATATATATATATGCATATATATATAATAAAATAAGCTACTACTTACTACTTGTACTGTCTTCTTCACTGTTTTTTACTTATTGCAGGTGTTCAGGGTACAGCTCCCCCACGATAAACGAGGGACTTCTGTATTTATAATACCGTATTTTTCAGACTATAAGGCACACTTGAAATTCTTTAATTTTCTCAAAAATCAACAGTGAGCCTTATAATCGGGTGTGCCTTATGTATTAATTCTGGTTGTGCTTACTGACCTCGAACCAATTTTATGTGGTACACGGTCCAAAATCTGTCAAAATGTTTTAGTTTTGCTTAATGCCCTTTATAATCTGGTGCGCCTTATAGTCCGAAAAATACAGTAAATCTAATCCCACGTAAATAAATTGTGAGTCTGATTTTGAGGATTCAAGACCTCTTTTTTTAATAAAGGAGATTTGCAATAATATGGCAATAATTCTGTCTGTCTTTTATACGCTGCTTCAATAAAATGATTTAGTTTTATTATTTTTTTATTTTTTGTGTGAAAATCATGGCACCCTTGTGTCTCCGGTTTAGCTAAACTTTTTTTTTTTTTTGTAAAAAGAAAGAAACCTAAAATAAATGTTCTTACAGGCATGGTGCAGCAGTGAAGGATCTGTCTTATTGTGCATTTATTTATCTGGCCATATTTAATAAAATATATATGTTCAATATAAATCAGTCCCTTAAGCTTACCTACCCAACAATCTCTATTTTAACCAAAAAAAAAAATTGTGAAAAGTCCCAAACCATTAATGAAGCAACTTGTAACTTTTAACTTAAACAGTGTTTCAAAAATATTGACCTTTCAGGTCTCAAAATTCAACGTTTAATTGGTGCAGGTATTAAAGTTATTAAACTAACAAAAGCTTTGCATGTATGCAATATATTTACTGTATGCAAAATGTTCATTTAAGCTTCAGCTTATACGGGTTTAAAATCTGCAGATAATGTTCCTGCATGAACATACATGTACATTCTCACATGTGTGCGCCTGACAAAATGAAAGGCGGCGAGCGGAGCAGGGTTCAGTATGGGCCAGACCTCTGGCCCTAATCATGTTACATGATTAATGAGGGGGGGAAATGGGCTCATGTTGTATAAAAAAAATGTGTGTTTGAACCCAAAGCAGCGGGGATCAGCAGCCTAATGCATCAGCCATCGACTGGACACCTGAGATCCGAGGTCTGCTGTGCTGTTAGCTTCATCCCAGCAGAGAGCAGCTTCATTGATTCTCCTAAAACTCTCCCTCGTTCACTCACCAGCTTCCTGTTTTCCTTCTTTTTCCTCGTCCATCTTCTTTACTTTGTGTGCGTTTATGCATTTCCTGCATGTACTTCACACCTTATTTCATCTACTTCCTCGCCTCAGTTCTCACCCTCCTCAGTTCTGTTTGTTTTCCTCTCTTCTTGCCAACTTTTTTCATTATATTAACAGCGTCAGTGGGTTTGTGAACACTGCATAATAGCAACAGTGTGCTCTGTGTTTGTCATTTGCTTCTGAATGATTTAAGTTCATATCTGGAATCACGGCAATGGCCAGCGCTCAGCTCTTGCAACTCAGACACAAAAACAGTCATTTAATCTCTGAGGCTTGTCTGATATATTAGCTCGCCCTGCCTCGTCCAATAAAGATAATTCAGTGAGCAAGTGTGTGACCCAAACTGTAAAAGTAACACCACAAGGTTTCTACAACAAGACAAAGGTTCATTCATTACTCACGTCCTCCTTTTCACAAAAAAGTGAGCTAAAAAAAATAAGTTTGAAGCTTTTAAGTCCAAACGTGGCTTAATTTGTGAGCCAGGCAGAAGTTTTGCTTCAGCGAACAGCTCAGTGACAGTTCCACTTTGACGTAGCTGTGGTGTTATTACTGGGAGCCAGTTAGATGGCCTCCTTGGTCCTCTGAAGCAGACGGCATCTTGCCACTCTCTGGGGAGGGGAGTTGTTTCGTGCACAGTAGCTGCAGCGCACACAGAGGAGCTGATGAGTGATTAGTCGGGATTCAAACACAAACACAGCCAAATCAGAGCTCCGCTCATGTTACCCTAAAACAATATCCAGTTCCCTTCTCTTATCAGCACAGCCTATTGTGATACACTCAGTCGTAGTCTCGTTGTGGTTATTAATAACGTGACAAAACGTTATTAATTAGGTTTAGAGATTTGGCTGGATTAAAACAGCTGCTGACTTTTTATTTGTTATAAATTGCGACTGCAGGCAGGAAAAAGATGGAGGGACAGAAAATGGGTAAAAAGTTTTTTGTTGTTGTTGCTTGGGGTTTTCCAGAACTAATAACGCTCAGCCATCTAAACACTTGAAAGAACACGGTTTGAAATCAGGATGCAGAGATGTTATGAATCTGACAAAAGTGCAGTTGTTTGGTCTTCGCGGTGTAATCTGCTCCAGGTTGGATCCTTAAGTCATGTGAACGCGCCACGTTTATGAATAATCAGAGAGCAGCTGGTGTTTGCTCTCCTCAACTCAACCATCATCTTCGATGAGAACGTTTACGCTGAGAAGTTCAGCGACTGAATCAAACAAAGGAGACGTACAAGGCGTTCATTAAAACCAAATAACCCTGGGCTCAGAGAATCAAAGCAATAAAGCGCATTGCGTAAACAAATAAATGAACGAAAGGAAGATTATAGAGTGAAATCAGTGAAAAGTTGCGGAGACCACAAAAAAACCCCTTGAGATATGGAAACAAACCTGCAATATGTAGACAAACGATTAGCGTACCATTTCATCAATAGAGATGATTTGCTGTTGCAGCAAAGCAGCCTAAAGTACACAAACTCATGTGCACACATGCAAAATATACAAAAATATAAACATAAGCACACACACACACACAGTGAGTCTCACTATGAAAGACAGCAAGGAAAATATCAGTGTTTTGAAAGTATTACCAGTTACATTTTCATATTTCTTTCCCCCGCTGTTATAATTTTCTCCCCTGTCAAACAAATCAGGATGCCAAAACCAAATAGAGGCCGAGGCTCAGATTTTCCACTGTCAGGTTCACAAACGCAGCGCTCGTACAAACAGGCTCTGTGCACAGAGACAGGACCTGTGTGTTCCACCGTCTGCGCACTGACTGAGCATGTTTGTGCAGATGACCTCGGCCAACATTCATGTCAGTGAAAACGGAACGACTTCGTCTATTTCGGCTTTCCTAAAGGGAGATGTAAGCCTAATGACGCAGATGTCCTTTTAGTTGCTTCGTGGTAATGTATGAAATAACATTTTAAAGTTATATTATTGATGCTCAGTGTGATTGAGTTTGAACAATGATTTGGATTTCGTGCATATACTGCAAATTAAATATGCAAATACTGTGAATGCAGTTAAAATAAATTATATTGTCTACATTGTAAAGATGCTTTTCTTTGCCACGCTATGTGAAGAAAAGAGAAAACATGAGATGATGAAGTTCATTTCGTTTCCCAAACAGGATGGCCGAGCTCTCCGCTGCCTTTCTGGTTACATTTCCCCTCGGAGCGCCATCCGTCATCTGAGGGTCAGAGGTCGGGGGATTCATCAAAACAGTTTGTGCAGCACGAGGTACACAAAGGAGCCTCTCAGAATTAGTGACAGCGTGCTGTGTTTATGGCCGTCTACATTAAGGCCTATCTCGTCATCACCCAGGTCTGCGTGGCGTGAACTCATCAACCATTCCAGCGGGGCTGACAGGGCTACCCTTCACATACTCGCCTCTTTATCTGCTCTCTTTCATTGCAGCCTTTCACATGCGTGTAATTAACAAGCGCTGCGGTTATATTTTAAAGTATGATGTTTCTGAGCTCTTCTGTTTTGTTCCTTTTGACTAAATTACAATATCAATCCCTACTGAAGTCTTAGGAGACAGTGAGCTGTAAAATAAATAAATAAATAAATAAATAAATAAATAAAATCCCTGAAACGTACAATTCCTCTGAGTTACAACAAAAAATTACAAGTTGCACACTGTTTTCTCTTGTAAAAGGATAATCTGGCATTTATGTATTTTAAATCCACCCCAAAAAACAAAGAAAATACAAAAGTTGAACACGAAAAACAGACTCCATGAGTGCTTTTTGAAATTAAACACGGTAACAACTTTCTTCACATAAAAGCACATACATTTGGTCTATGAGTTTTAAAATTACGGTATTGCTTTTTGTTGTTGTCTTGTGTTTTTTTTTTTTTTTTTTTTTTTTTTAAGAGAGGGAACAAAATGAAACGTCAAATATGGTATGGATTTGTCACAAAGTTTAGCTTACATGAAAAATCAACACAGCATCTGTTAGCCCAAAGATCACACCGGATCCATTAACCGGTGTTTGGACACCTGTAGGACCAGAGCGCGATGAGAAAGGTTGTCAACGAGAGGCTTTGGCAAACCAAGAGATTATCCAAACAGTGGGACACTGGCTAATGAAAACAAGCCCCCCCTGTTTAATGCATTAGTGCTGTATTAGCACAGAGAGGGTTCAGAGATTGTGCACCTGAAGGCCTGATTGATGCTCCTGAGCTGTTAAAGGGGTCTTCTGTAAATGATTAGTGATTTATTATAGGCTGTATTTATTACATTAGATCCTGGAGTGTTTTAAGTGAAGGTGATGAGTGTTGTTGAGCTGTAATCTATGCATTGACAAAACTTTGTGTAAGTGCAGTAAGAGCATAACACAATGAAATCAATAACGACTAGGGGGTGTTGAACTCAGTTACCAAAGCCAAAATTTTAAAACTTTATCTGAGCCATGAGCCACTTTCAGTTGATACATTAACTCGAGTTAGACACCCAATATCTTTTCTTGGTTGTAGGTTCATAAACAAGAGTTATATCTGTATCATTTGACGTTCTGTTGCTCTTTCCACATCTGAATCAATAATGATAAAATGATCCAGCCTTCATTCTGGCTTCAAAGTTAGCCAACTGGCAAGAGAAGTCTACACTAAATGATGTATTTATCAACTATTTTAATGACAAAATTAGAAGAGATATAATATTTTACATTTAAATTATCATCTTGGGGGACCAGATTTGACCCGCGGCTCTTGAGTTTGACATATCGTTAAATACCGTAGATAAAACATGCAAATCTATTGCTAAGTTGTTGAAATAAATCATTTTCTGTTCATTTTGCACAAAACTATAAGGCATCTAACCTTATTAATTAACCATAAATAAATTAAAATCTGCTTGTATTTAAAAATAAAAAGGTTTCAGAGTGAAGCAGAGTCTTCACAGAGAGCACAGTATATTCGTTGCCGCCGTGCAGCAGCTTAGCTCAGGGTGTGTGGAGCAGGTCATGAGCATAAACTTCAATTTCTACCCATGACATTTATTAACTCCCACAAATACGACAGCTGCAGTATTTTTCCCTCTCGAGGCACGGAAAATGAAATCATCTAATTTCCTCCACAAAACCTTGGTGGTGTTTTAGTTCTGTGACGCTTCTCAGGGTGAATCGAGGCAAAGATTTTAATGCATGAAATTATTTGTTTACACAGTGAAACTCCTAATTTTCCAGCAGTGACCAGCGCCGCGTAGGTGCCTTTATACACTAGTCCCTTTAGAACAACAGTTAATACGAGATCCAGGGGTTAAGGGTTTAATTTAGAGCAAATTAGATTTTGCTCCAATAAATCAGCTTCTAGATAAATATGAGGGCGGCTCTGACTCCTTCACTTTTATAGCTACAGTTTGAGAACTTGTGCATGAAGTAAAATTGCTCCAGAGTCCATACATTAAATGGATTTGTTTATTTTAATATTAACAAATATTAACTTTGCATATATTATATGAGAGTTTTTAATGCTAATAAGTGTTAGCGAGACAGTGTAATGCCATTAGGGCGTAATTGGAGGTCTCTAAGGCAAGAAGGACGCTGCTGGCAATAACTGGGAATGCGCTTCTTATTAAAAACTGCTTTGGTGGCTGGGACTAAATTTATTTTTTGACTCTATTATCCCTGCAGAGGGGAATAAACTATTAAGAATAATATACCTCAGGCAAATATGCATGTGTGCGCTCCGTGACTGTGTTTTCTTTAATCATGGCTCATAAATAAGCATCACTTCAAACTGACTCCTGCCAGTTTACTCAGTTTTGCTTCTTCTTTCCGTTCTAAAGCCTACTTTTTTGAACGAGATGATATTTTGAGACAAGGTAAGAGCAAAAAAAAAAAAAAAAGTTATGTAGACATAAAATGAAGAACTCCCTTCTTTTTTCAGTTTACAGCTTTCTTGTTTCAGAGAACGTCACTAAAATACGTGTGAATTTAGTCTTTTATGCTCAATTTGCATGCGGTGCAACCCTTAGTGATCAGTTACTGTAAAATCATTTATTTCAGGGGAAACAGGCAATCCGCAGCTCATCTTCTTCATCCTCCCATCCTGTTTGGATTTATAGCATGGAGTTCATTTCATCAAATGTATAACTCACCTCATGCCACTTTTTTTTTACCCTCCACCAGCTTGTTTCTCTATACAAACCATAATAATGACCCAGAAAGCCTCCACAGGTCTGTTTTTCTCAGATTTAGGAGCAGAAATGCAAATGGCAGCACAGCAAGAGGTCCAGACAAACTTTCTGATGAATGCATTTAAAATATCTCTCTGTAAGGTTTTCTCTACTGATAAAAGACTGAGGAACAGCTTCTACCCTGAAGCTGTCTCATACATCCCTATGCAGGAAAATCACTGTAATGCCACTTTAATTGCAGATTTGACACTTTATCTGTGCTGCTGATTACCCATGCTGCTGATTTCTTACCCATAAGCTGCTATAGTCATACCCATCTGCTCACATCAGACTCATGTTCAGGCTGATGTTGAATACACCATATTATATTACTGTATATTATTAATGTTTCGCGTATGTCCTAGATCCTTGTATACTTTATATTTTTGCTATTTTTGGATGTAACTGGGACCATAAGTGCATAAGTTCATTCCACCTCCAGTACCACGTGTGATGCGAAAGGCAATAAAGTCACTGTGAACCTTGAACCTTGAGCCTTGAGGGGGGATCACAGTTTAAAATATGCAAATTCAGAACTACTAGAAAAAAACTTTTGAGTATCAGTAAGTGGAGTCAAACTGTGGAATAATTTGAAAACTGAACTTAATGTCCAAACATAGTCAGGATATAAAACTGTTCAAATTATCATATAAACATATGAATATTGCTGGATATAATATATAATATTATTATTCAATTATTGTTGGGTTTTTTGTTATTGATGCTTTTTTTGTGAAGTTAAAGGAATAATAATTGTTCATCTACTATAGTTAACTTAAATAGATACTATATTGATGGATAAATATGGGTTTAGTTGTTATACTGTATGCATGGATTATACACGTACTAAATGTAAGATTATATAAGTGGTTAAGGAGTGGGAACTTTGATAAATTTATACTTCTACCCACTCCCTTGAATATGTAAAACAATAAGTTTTGACATGATGCTTCATGCTGTATTTGTTTGTTTGTTTACATATTCAAAAAAATAATAAACTAAACTAAAACTAAAACTAAACTAAGCCTTGATAAAGAAATGTTCAATGTTCTTTTTCAGCTGCTGCAATGCCTTAAAAAGCTGAAAAGCTAATGCCTTTTAATTTGAGTGGACAGTTAGCAAAAAAGGAAAATAGAAAATGCTAATTTGAATTGACCAAAAAGGTAAATTATTTTAATAATTAAGATCTCACATTTATCGCTTTGTCTGATGTAAGTGGGTAAAATGATCACAATACCTGCCTTAAAATACTAATAACGCACCAATTTAAATGTATAGCATACAACAGTGTCATTTATTCAAATGTTGAACATCCACAAAAATTTGAGTTCTGACACTTGTCAGGCTGTATTTGTTTAGTAACGGCAGCCAGTATTCCCATCAACAGCACAATCCTTATCTGTAAAATTAATCCCAGCAGCCTCGATAAAGAAACACAGCAACGCCATGCTTTATTTAACCTCATCAACATGTCGACCCCCGTTTCTCTGTGAATGAGTTCTGGTGCACAAACTGGAGGTGTGGTGAGGCATACTGTGTGGACAAAGTCTGGCTTGAGCTGGAAGAGAAAGCTCTTAATGGGAATAAATTATTTGGGAATAATATACGATGAACAGGACGAGTTTTATAAAATCATCTTGATGATACAACTAAAAAAGAAAACAAAAGTTTTTCAGCTACTAAATATGGTGACGTCTTTTAATTAATTAACCTGTGGAGCAACGTGAGCTCATTAAACTCCAAACGCACTTCATGGGTAAATCAAAAACAAACACAATTCTCAGATTATGATTTTATTTTACTAGCTATTAATCATCACAAGTTAATCCTCAGAAGAAAAAAAACTTGTGCAATCTGATATAGAGCTGCCTTTTACTGTTTTATTGTTTATTGGTTTTTTTTCAGATTCCCTGTAAAAAATAAGGCTCAAGATGAAAAAGCTCAGATTTCTTTTTGCCAGAAACAGCTGGTCAAACTGAAAATTTACAAATGTTTTCAAAAGATAAAAATGAAATGGAACTAGCTGTATTAGTTTAACAATTAAATCTTGAAGCATAAAATACATATTAAAGCAAAAAACATTTTTTGTTGCATTAAATATTTCTAATCCTGGTGTGATATGAGACTTCTTTTTCTGAGAACATTTAGTTACCTTCAAAATTTATATTTGATTGATTTGAATCTGATTTGATGATGTAAGTGAATGCTGTCTAATGTTCTATATTTAGTAAAAAAAAAGAAAAGGATCAACTTACATCAGTATTATTTAACTGATGTGTAAAAAATAATCATATTCAGTTTCAGTGCAAAGAAAAACATGTGTTGGAAAATTTGTTAAGTGCTGAATATTTATTCAAATTTTGTGTCTGCTGATGATACTTTCTTTTATTGGAAGCATCTAAACCAGGAGCATCCAAAGTGTGGCCTGAGGGCCATTTGTGGCCCTTGGATTGATTTTGTGCGGCCCTTGACTGCAGTTAAAGAATGTAATAATTTTGAACTTTGATGCCCCATTTGGGCCATCCATAGGTCCAAACGGGTGATTGCCTATGAAAATAAACGAAAATGAACTTTAAAAGCACAAGAAAACAAATAATAGTTTCCCAAAAATCTAATAAATTTAATTATATTAAAAAAGGTTAATGTTTATGGGGTTTTGAATGTTCTGGATCTAAAAGAATTTAAACTAAGCTTTTATTTTTTTTCCAAAATAAATATTATTCAAGTTGTTAAAAATTCTTTCCTTTCATCTAGACAGTTCTGGCCCACTTCTGAAAATGTCTGGACACCCCTGATCTAAATCAACAGCATGAAGTTTTATTTATATATACCCAACGTCTGATGGCACTAAAATGAAGATGAACTTCTGTGCTGCCATTTCTTGAATATATCGTTTCTAGCTGAGTCTATGTTTTGTTGTTCAAAAGATGAAAACAATAAATAAAAAAAAAAAA
>NC_056498.1:58399115-58422608 GCF_014905685.2 Nematolebias whitei | reverse complement strand
AGACAGTACCGATGCCTTTACCCTTTTCTTCTCCTTCCTCCCTCACTGTCACCCCCCACCACCTCAACTCCTTGCTCAGCGATCAGGTTTCTCTGTGTCCATCAGCGAGAGGGAGAAGACAAGAGAGGGGGAGGAGGTGGGTTGTTCTGATCAATGGCAGGAAACCAGATGATGGGGAGGGAAGACGTGAAACAGATAGGCCCCACAACCTACCTACCTACCAGGGTACCACAATCACATCCCACGTTTCCATCCATCTCTCACTTGCGTCTGTGTCACCATTTGTAACTCTCACACACACACACACACAAAGAAAGCAAGCGAGAGAGAGTTGGTCACAGTCCAGACACCGCACATAAACATACCTGACCACGAACATGATGCAGAACCAGCATGACCAGCAGCATTCAGAGCATTCAGAGCAGCACATAGAGTGAGAAGAACTTGCTCTAGAAGTCAATACTCCCTTCCCACATAGGAAAGTGGCTGATAATACACAGAATTTGAATATTCTCTCAGCTGTATATGCAAATCTCAGAAATATTGCTTTCTGTCTCTGAGGGGGTACACATCACCGAAGGTGTGTGTGTGTGAGAGATAAAAATAAAACAAGTTCACACACAGATTCCACCGTTTTTAAAGTTAGAACAGACAGGGAGGAGCAGTTTTATTTCCATTTATCAATTTGTGGTTTTCTTTTGTTCTTTATCTCCAGCGCTGCTCAGACCTCGAGGTGTTTATTATTTAGAACAGTATTATTCCAAGGGGTTTTTATTTTATTAATATTTAAATCAATTATTGTGGCTGAAATTAGAGCCTAGCTGAAACACACATCTGACATTAAATGTAAATTTAAACAAAGCAGCGTTCTTTGGAGGAACACGTGTTACTCGCTGCCTTAGATGCCATTGTTTTAAACAAAGAAGGTGTAGGAACTGTTGGTGCTCTGAGCAGGTGTTGGAGATTACCTTTAGCTACTAACTCACCAAATCCAGCATAATATTTGTAAAAATGACAGAATTATAGGTTATTTATGTTTGCCCAGGTTGTTTTTTTTCCTGGCGTTGTTATGAATTGGTTTCAGTCTGATCTCTCTGACCGTCAGCACTTTGTCCAACTTAAAAACTTCAAGTCACAGTCCTCCCAAGTTATTTCTGGTGTACTGCAGGGTTCTGTTCTTGGTCCTCTCCTGTTTATCATTTATCTTCTTCCACTTGGTCTCATTAAACAAAAAAAAGGTATTAATTTTCACTGCTATGCAGATGACACCCAGCTCTACTTCTCCACCAAGCCCAACACCACCCTTCCACCATCCTTCCTTTCGGACTGCCTCTGTGAAATTGAATTATAGTTTAATTAAAACTTTCTTAAACTGAACTCCAAGAAAACAGAACTTCTCCAGGTTGGCACCAAGTCTACCCTATCCACAGTTAAAGTTGGCGATTCCACAGTTTCTCCCTCCCCTACAGCTAAGAGTCTGGGTGTCATCCTTGATAGCACTTTATCTTTTGAATCTCATGTCAATAACATTACTTGGTCAGCATATTTTCATCTTGGAAACATCAACCGTCTCCGTTCATTTCTTACCCCCACCAGTACAGACATCCTTATCAATGCTGTAGTCACCTCTCGATTAGACTACTGTAACTCCCTCCTCTCAGATCTTCCTCTCAAAATCATCCATAAACTTCAGCTTGTCCAAAACACAGCTGCTTGGATCATCACCAGAACTACATCGAAGGAACACATCACCCGTATCCTTAAACATCACTGGTTACCCATAAAATATCGCACTGACTTTAAGATTCTCCTCCTCACTTTCAAAGCTCTCCATAACTTGCCACCTCTGTACCTCACTGATCTTCTTTGCTATTACACACCTGCCTAAAGTCTTCGCTCCTCCCTATCCATCTCTCTTGTTATACCTTCTGCCTGCATGACAACCATGGGACCCAGAGCCTTCTCCTGCAAAGCCCCTTGTCTCTGGAACTCTCTTCCACAGCACATCTGTAATTCTGATTCTCTGCCCTTATTTAAATCTAACCTTAAAACTCACATTTTCAAACTTGCTTATTCTGTTTAATGTCATTATGTATTCTACTATTAATCATGTTTGATTTTATTGATATATATCTTTTATTGTTTTATTGTTTTAATCTTTGTATTTCTTGTTCAGTGATCTTGAGTGATTTGAAAGGCGCCTTCAAATAAAATGCATTATTACTATTATTATTATTATTATTATTTAGCTGTGGTGTTCAACTTGAAGCAGGTTGACTTCAAATGTTACTCAATTATTTAATTAAAAACAATGAATTAAATGAATTATTTAAATAAAATAATTAATGCAGATGTATATCCAATGACTATTTTAAACGAGTTTCATTAAAATCTGGTCAGTCGTTCATGACGCATTTAGTTAACAGAGACAGACAGATAAACAAACATACAATAAAGGTAGTTACATGGCTGCTTGCCTTTGGTGGCATCAGGCTAAATAAATAAGCAGACTGCAACTAAATTTGGCCTAATAAATAAAATGGAGGTACTCATTCTGACCACGAACGTATTTGTGGTTCCTTGCATGAATATACGTGTTTCTGATCTCTTTGGTCCGGACTGCTGAGCCTCCTTGTCAGTCGAGCTAACTCTTAACTCCTGTCAAAACACTGAGCTTTAAATTGAATTAAGACCGCCTGCTGGAGGTCCCACTGAGCCCCCTGACCAGTACCTTTAACACCATGCACCGGGATCAGGAACGCACACATGAATTAACGCACGGTGCAGTCGCTTTCTCTTTAATTGCAAATACATAAACAGCAAGACGAACATTAGCACGAACAATAATTCCAGAGACTTAGGAGTACTGAAATGAACAAGAAATAACATTTCTGACTGGCATTTAGAGTCAGCTGGGGCTCAATCATGCAGAGGGCTCTGACGGAGAATATTTTACATCATATGAGGCCCGTTCAGCCTTGAAACTCGGAGCGGTAATTCACTGCAGCTGAGGCCGAGACAATAATACAGTCTCGATTTCAATAATGCTGGCAGGGTTTTCTGTCAGATGCAGTCTCAGGAGTTTTACTGCCTTGTTTGGGGCTTAACTAAATCAAAACGGGTGCTCTGATCATATGTGTGGTCTTTGTTGTCATTAATACCTGGCAGAGATAATCTTCAACTGGCTGTTTATTTCTAATGGCAGATTTTTATGACACAGAGCTTTGTCGATGTTCTTCAGGCTGTTACATTTGGTTATAATGTTTGCGTTTACATTTGCTCCACCTGTTCTTGAGGATTTTATCTACCGTACTTTCCGCCGTACATGTTGCTCCGCCGTATAAGTCACATCAGTTTAAATATGTCTAATAAAGTGGAAAAAAACATAAATACGTGACTTTGCCATATAAGTCGCATCAATTATGCGTCACTGCTGATCACATGGAAACGTGGGCCGGTGTTGTGCGAAAAATTGATTGGCTGCCAAAATGGTGGCTGCGGGAGCATGCATGGACTTTAACAAGAATTTAACAAGAGTAACACTTAAAAACAATTGTTTGTTTGCTCGAAATTATAGCAAAGGTGTGTCTCAGTTTAACTTTTATGTAATAAATACACTTTAATGGTCAGATCAGCTGCATTTAGCCTGGGTGGACAAACTTTTACCTATTAATGAGATGTTTCAGCACAAAAAAAAAAAAAAAAAACTGTCCAGATGACCTGACTGAAAAATGTTGGATTGTATCCCTGGATTATTGAGCATGGACTTTGTTGTTTTCAACCAGTTTGACACAACTGTCAACAAGGAAGAAGGTCAGCAATGGAGGAGGCGGCGTGACAAAGAAACCATCTTAGCACCAACAAAACTGGTTTGTTCCACTTTGGAGTAAGCTGTTAGGGGAAGAATCAGTTTTGTGTTGTGTGTTTCCTTGACTTGTTATTACTGTTTTTCTTATACATTTTATTGTTGGATGTAACTGGGACCCCGTGTACATAATTTCGCTCCACCACATGTACCACATGAGGTGCGAATGACAATAAAGAAACTCTGACTCTGACTCTGACTCTGACTCTGACTCTGACTCTGACTGATGAAGCCTTCCGGATTGAAGACGAAATGTTTCAGCACAGAAAAAGAAACTGTCCAGATGACCTGACTGAAAAATGTTGGACTGTATACCTGGATTATAGAGCATGGACTTTGTTATTAATGAGACACTCGTATTACTCGAGTGCCCTCTAGTGGCTGAAAATAGTAGTGTTCAATATTTTCCATGTCAGAATGAATGAAATCGTCAGATCTCAGACAAAAATTTGGTTATAAATATGGGGAAAAAACGTATATTACTCACTTTGGTGTATAAGTCGCAGGGCATGCTAATTTATGCAAAAAGGTGTGATGTATACAGTGAAAAGTACGGTAATTATATATTTCATAGTCAATGCATGTAGGTTTTAAAACAAACAGAAGGCACTATGCATCTGGTTTTAGCAGGAACTATATATCCAAAAAGCGTAATCATAAGCTTTCATCTAAGATGCCACCCCTAAAATAATTCAATTCACACGCAGTTTGGACAATGATTGGACCTCCACTGAGTTGCGTTCAGTTCACGTGTGTCGATGCCTTGTGTTGTATCCAAAGATTTCCCTGTTATTTGTTCTCTGTGTTGGAGGCAGTTTAAGCTGCTCTATTAGAAATCATGTTAAAGCAATATTGTCGAAGCAAGAAGCTCATTAATCACCAAGCTGACAAGAGCTCTGGACACTGTTGACGACTAATGAGCTAACCTTTACTGCGTTTGTGCTGCTGTTAGTCAGGTGGATATAACTATACGCTGATGACTGGATGAACGCTTTCTGTTTGCCATCAGTTCTGCTCATTAAAGGGTGATTACTCAACTGCTGGGTGTAATGAAAGCCCTGACTTTCAGTTAATTTTTTTAACAGTTGGAGCAGCTGGGTGCTCACACATTCATAGAGGGTTGCAAATCAGAGCACTTCAGTCCCAATATGTAAAATCTCATTTCAGAATATTTGTCTGAAAACTTGATTTGTTGCCAACAAAGGCGAAACGGTGGGGGTGTTTTTGCTTACGTCTGCCTATGCCTGTTAGCAAAATATCTAGAGAAATTTTAATACAACTTTTAAGAAAAAACATGATTGGATGTACATCTACAACTGATTACTTTTTACTTTACAAAGCACAGCATGGTTGTAACTCAGCCACTTTTAGAGATATTGAGCTAAATATTTGGTGTGATAGTAGCTGAGCATCATCTCCAACTCGCCCTGTAAGGGAAATATTTCTTAAGCCACAAAACAAATTTTAATGAAACTTTCAGAAAACAACAAGCGGATGGATATTTAGAACTCGTTACCATTTGGCATCAACACAGCTCGAGATGGCAAACACAGCTAATTTTTATTGGCCAACACAAAAATTGCTTTAACTGAGTAAATGAGAGTCATCTTCAACTCATCTTCTTAGTGCTTACATCTGACAAGATCTCACAAAATGAGATTGTGCATAAAGTCATTCACGTTTATCATTTTGTCCCTTCTCATCCTAAAATGATCTCAGCTTAAAACTCTGACGTGAGAGGCAGCATGCAGGGAAGACAATGTTTTCAATTAAACATTTGATTTAAAACATTTAATAAGACACTAATGTCGTGCCAGAGGAAGGCTATGAGGCTGGGGGCTCAGCATTACATCAACCAGGGGTGGAAGTAACGAATTACAAATACTCACATTACTGTCATTAAGTACTGGCAGATTTTTTGGGGTACTTGTACTTTTATGAGTATTTCTTTCAAGTGTGTAATTTTACTCATACTTAAGTACAATTTAGACCATGTAATCTACGTCGCTACTTTTAAAATCAGAAGTCGCTACTGAGTACGGCTGCAATTTGAATTAATATTCAAACCGTTCATCTGCACCTTTGTAGGCTCTTAGATTGATAACGCACCAATTACCTATGATTAAGCAAAGAACAACTCCGTAGAGTAGAGAGTCATTTATGGACTGAACATTTGGAGAAAAAGCCAAAATGGAGACAGAGCAGAGGACAAACTGTGAACAGAGAAAATGATGAGGTAAAGGCTGAGGACGAGTGCCCGTGAACGTACCTGGAGGAACTTTTTATGTACAGAGGGTGAAAAGGAGACAACGTCCAGATGCAAATTTGTTTGATCTCACGGTGTTAGCGTCTTACAAGACTTCAGCATCTAATCTCAAAAAACATATTGCAGTATACGAGGTTTTACAGCTGTATGATGTTGTTTTTGTATTGTTTGTATGTGTGGGTTATTAGTTTGGCTAAGTATGCAGAGATCTTAGATATTGTCACTGCCATCGGTTTGCCTGGTACTAAAATAAGACGGAGCGTCTGAGAAATATACTTTGAATGTAGCTATTATATACAGTAAATTGAATTGAATGACTTCTATTAACACAATAAAACGTCTATTGGTTAAAAAGTAATTAATAATCTGAGTAGTTTTTGACAAGATTACTTTGTATTTTTACTCAAGTATTTTTATAATACCAGTACTTTTACTTACAATTGAGTACAATTTAAGCAGTGTAACAGTACTTGTACTTGAGTACAAATCTTCAGTACTTATTCCACCTCTGGAGCCAACACTATTCAGAACGGTTCGTATTGGCTACATAAATTTATAAATGAGGTGTTCTGGTCTGGTTCACACAAATGAGATTTAAGTGGCACGCTGCACACAACCTTTGCTTGCGAAAGGTTACTGAAGTTCATACAAGTGTGCATGTGTGTGTGCGCATGCACATAGTGAGTATTAAGCAAAGGGCAATGCGATGCAACCCAACACCGGCTCTTGTGTGTGCACCTCAGCGTGCTAACCAGGGCGCTTCACTCATGTCCAAACAGTTCTTCTATAAGACTTGGGTTTCAAATGGATACAGCCCTTATAGAAATTTTTTTATTTTTAATTCGTTTTATAAATTGTGGACTTCATATAGCTTTTAACTCTGCTTTTCCTTTTTGTTTTTCTTCTTTCAACTTAATCCAAAAGAGCGAGATATTTTTTTTCCACTCATTCACAAAAATGGGACAAAGAAAAGCAAAATGTAAAAGCTAAAACAAGTAAACTCACCCATTTAACACTAGTTTCTAAATGCTTTATAAACCACCTCTAGTTTTTATTTTTTTAATACAGAAGCTTCTTTGAAAAGAAATAACATTTTAAATGTTCCCATACCATAATCAAAAATGTGTTGAAAAATCTATCCTGAAGTTTTATTGTAAACGGCCGTTTTGTGCGTATAAACTTGTGTTCCCACCCCTCCTGAGACATGATGATTGTTTGTTGTGATATACCACTTAAGCCCTCAGGCCTTCTTAAGATAATCAGCTTTTCTTCTTCTCTCCTTGCAGAAAGATCAGTTGACAGGGCCGTAGGCACGGCAACGCAGTGAAGCACAGCGACTGCTTTCGGCCTTCACGGTGCTAAAAAACATTAACCTGCAGCCTGTCCATCAATCAGCTGCTCCACACTCCAGCTGCTGTGTCTTCAATTCAACTCAATTCAAAAATACTTTATTAATCCCAGAGGGAAATTAAATGTTGTTGTAGCTCATTTTCCTTGTTTCATAAAAGAGTTGTTCTAGATGTTGATGGTTGTGGGCGGGAAGGATCTCTTGTGATGGTCCGTCTTATAGCAGATCTGAAAAAACTGGCCACAGATGTTGATCCGTTTACTTGCACTTGGTTGGCCTCCTGCGCTTGTTCAGGTCATGATAAAATAAATAAAAAAATTAAAAAACATTTGCACGTCAAATTTACTGACAGCATTTCTGACAAATCGTATTTGAAGGGACTTCGATAAAATGTTTAAAATCAACACAGAATGCAACTTTAACATGGATTTAACTTATTTCAATGTGGACTCAAGGTATATTTTTTTAAACGTTTGTTTTTGTGGATAATTTAAACTTCTAATGATGATACTTTCTATAAGTTTACAATCAGCTCTGTATTCATGTTGCAGTTTAGTTGGTGAAACCAAGAAGTGAGATCAGACAAATTACTCTCGGACTCTCGGACTCAATATGATTCTGATATGAGACAAATTCACATTTTCAAAGCAAAATGCACATTTTTTTAGCGACTAAAAAATGATATCCTCAGAATTCTTTTTGCAACTAAAACTATTGATACAAATTCCTGAAAAGTGTGACGACGCTTAGTGGTCAAACTTGTCTAAACAGATGCATTATAGGAATGTTTGGGGCATGAAACGTTATACACACACACACACACACATACAAAATTGTTCGCTACTCTCAGGAAGCAACTTCCTGACCCGAATGCATAAAACATCTTTGACAAATTTTACATATCTGTCGTGCTTGTGTCTCTTTTTTGCAAGTTTTTGTGTGTATCTGTCTGTGTGTGTGTGTGGGCGGGGGGGGGGGGGTATGTACAGGATTTCATGGGGTGTACAATGGGCACATTCAGTCACACATCTGTCACAGACAACATGCCTTGCTTGACAAAAAAAGCGCACAATCACCAACACTTCATGGAAGACACACAGAGGCCGAAGAGATCACTTGTTTTCCAAGACACCATGAATGAATGTACGAACAAAAGATATTGCAATTGAAAAAAAAATTGTATAAAGTTGTTATTTTTCTTCCTGCAGTGGATTAACTGAGCTGAGTGTGGATTTGTCCAGCGGCATAAGCTCACAAACAGATTACCCTCTGGAGAACGAGGTGCAAGTTAAACAAAGAACTTGTCGAGGATCTGGTGCCTGCGTGAGTGTGGCCCTCTCCTTTGTTCCCTGATGATGATTAGTTAATTGCAGGCAGCTTGCTGTTGCTATGTGGAGCTTATCCTCCCTCAGTCGCTCACTGTGTGTGTGTTTCACAGGTTGTAGTGCAAAAGGGACTGGCCTCGAGTAAGAGGCATGTAATATGTTTAAATAGAGCAAAGCAGTGTTTGGAGAATTGGTAATTACTTACATCCCTCTCTGACCACTGGGACGCTGTCCAGATCTCTTTCTGCCTCACTCGTGCACCTACCTGTGCAAACGTAAAGCACGTACACATGGAGAAGCTTGGTGTTGAGTTCGAAACTCACAGAAACAAGTAGCTCAGTTCAAACGGATCACTTTATAATTTCTGTATTTGCTCCTTGACGCTCTGCACAAATTGTGATCAAAAAGCAGGACGCTTGAATAAAGAACATTAAATCCATTAAAATAGAATTCCTTCGCCTCAGCAAACTTCTTCAAATGTGTTATTTAGTTTGGCGCACGATGCACGCGCTGGCAGCCATTTATGATTATTTTGGAGCATTTATTATTTCTCATGGCTGAAGCAAACGTTTGTATCAAAAATGGTTTATGGTTGTGATGCTGGAAGGCAAAGTTTTATTGAACTCGTCGAAGTTATTTTTAGGTGTTTAAAAGTTTAAATACGGTACAATAAGTGAATTACTACACACCAGTGACCCCCGTGACCCAGAAAGGAAAAAGCGGGTAAAGATAATGGATGGATGAATGGATAATTAATTAATTCAACCTTTATTTAGACATGTTAATCCCATTGAGCCTGGAGGACTCATTTACAAGAGACCTGGTTTCAACAAAGAATGATGACAACAATGGACAACAGCGACAACAATAGACAAGCATAAGAGAGGCATACAGATTTTCTTTTCTTTTAGAGAAAAAGAAAGAAAGAAAGAAAAAGAAAGTAAGAAGAGTATAGTAAATCATGTAGTAAATCCTTGCTTTATTTTCAGTTTTTAAAAAGGGTTGTAAACAATTTTTATGCCTGACTTCTCTGCCATGGCACCCTGATTTTAAACTCACCTTCAAAGCACTTCAATAGACCCACAACTTGCTGCTGGGCCAAAGATTCAAAGTCAGAGCCCTGGAAACTCTTTTAGCATCACAGTTGTTAGAAATATTGTCTTTCCATTGTTGTATTATTATGAACATCCATCTCAACTCACTTAATCTCGATTTGTACATCACTTGGTAACTTTATTTTGAAAAACGCAAAACCAGTAATATTTCTTGATATTATCAATTTATTTGCTTCTGGTCTTCCCTACGAGGTTAAAGGTCACCAAATCTATTGGTCCTTGACCTTTGCTTGACTGCAGCATGACCTGAAATAGCTCCCAAGTTGTAGAAAACTGTTCTCTCTGTAGCTTGTTTGCAGGAAATCTTGAGTACTCAAGGATGTTTGTCATTGTTCTTGATATTTCAGCTGATCCAAAATGCTGCTGCCAGAGTTTTAATGAGAGTTAGTAGGAGAGATCATATCTCTCCAGTTTTAGCTTCTCTCCACTTGCTCCCTGTCAAGTCCAGAATTTAATTCAAAATCTTACTTCTAACCCACAAAACTCTAAACAACCTAGCTCCATCTTATATTACAGATCTTACTGTTCCATATTTTCCTAACAGAGCACTCGGCTCTCAGACTGCATGTTTACGTGTGGTTCCTATAGTTTCCAAAAGTGGAATGGGAGGAAAATCTTTCAGTTATCAGGCTCCTCTCTTGTAGAACCTACTTCCAGTTTCTGTTCCTCAGGCTGTGTCTACGTTTAAGATTAGGCTAAAGTCTTTCCTTTTTGATAAATCCTATAGTTAGGGTTGGCTTGGTTTCCTGAGCTATCCCTTAGTTATGCTGCTATAGGCTTACACTACTGGAGGACAAATTGACCAAATTTCCTCAAATGAATAGTTACAAATGAATACAAATGACTAGTTTGTATTTGTAATTGTTTCTATCTTAACATGTTTTTTGTCTTTCCTCTATAATAAGGGAACTGCTCACCTCTATTCTGGACCTGCTATTCTGTGTCCGTTCCTCCTTCCTGTCCTCTCAACCAGCCGGTCAAAGCAGATGGCCACTCGTCCTGAGCCTGGTTCTGCTGGAGGTTTCTTCCTGTTAAAAGGGAGTTTTTCCTTTCCACTGTTGCCTTTGTGCTTGCTCAGGATGGGAGACTGTGACTAAAGGAATGAAGATTCAACACAATCTGCTGGTTTCCTTAGATAGATAACTTTACTAATTGATTTTTATGTATGGGAATATTTTTGTACAGTGCCGTGATGTGACTTCTGTTGTGACTTCAATCGACCTTTATTTAGACAGGTAAATCCCATTGAGCCTCGAGGACTCATTTACAAGAGAGACCTGACTTGGCGCTATATAAATAAACTGAACTGAATTGAATTGAATTTCTGATCTTTAAGAGCTGTCTCAACCATGAGACTTAAAATGAGTTTCTGTTATGGCGCTCACTGCTCAGGGTCAGAAACAGCGAAGCCACAGAAGCGTTAAACTTGAACTATACTACATGCTGCTGTTCATTGTGAAACTTGTAATTTTGTTTGTAAAATACCTTCTTAATCAAAGTGGGACTGAGATCAGCGGGCCTGCAAATGTTTAGTTGTTATTGATTTATACTTTTCCTCTACTTAAATGTTTTAATTATGATTGATAATCATATCAGTCTTGGGTTTTAAACTGTTTTGCAACACACGTTGAAACATTTGTGGATGGATTTTCCACATATCAGAGGAATAGAAACGTTGTGTAAAACAGCTTGGACGTAGTTAAACATTGAGCACCGGTTTTGATAAAAAAAATTAATAAAAAAAAAAGAGGATTCTGCATGTTTTCATTTTGACTGAACCAAAATCAACAAAGTTGAGCAGATGAAAATAACTTCTTTGACGATTAATCTCAACTGAAAACAATAAAGTTTAAAAGTATATGCCTAAGTTGTATTCTGAAACGTTCCATGTTTCTTGGAAATTTAAAATAAACTCGTCAAAATAATTAGCGCCATAATAATATAATTTTTAGGAAAGCAAACAAAAAGTTGTTTAAATCCACAGTCACTTGTGTAAGTGTGTATGTGTGTTTGTGTGTGTGTGCGAGAATGATCCTGCGTGCATGTTTTGGGTGAGAAGGTCACAGGTGGCGCCAAACTATACGCTCAAAATGGTGTTTAACTTTCTCCTTTCCACTTTTTTTGGCACTTAATGCAAGTTCGACATGAAATTGTGACCACAACACCACATTCAGCGTAAGAGGACCTTTTTCACACTCATAATATTGACTCTGATAATGTTTTCATCAACAGCAGAACACATGAACAGCACGCCTTAATGACCAAAAACACACGGCTTCGACCAGAGCCACATGTATTGCTCTTACCTTTTTACCTCTGAATCAATAAAAGACGCTCTTCTTCTGAATTGCATGTGGGCTGTTGGTTCATCACACACTTGCTCTGCTCTTAAGAGTCGATCGTTCCGAGCGTTTCAAGGAAATGGACGTGAAAATATACAGAATTGGCTGTAATTATACGTGAAGGTTTATTTAAGTTTGGGGCAAGCGTGAAGAAAAGAGACAGGCAGACAGAAATCCAGATGAGGGGGCTTGTAGAGCAGGCTTAAACCTCAGTGTGTGTCGTTTTTTTTTTTTTTTTTTCACATTGTGGCTTGATGATGTTGTCTGGGCCAATCTACCGGAGTGAATGGTTTGAATTTACTAGCCCGCGACAGTCAAATTGTCCTAATCACTAAGTAAATAGATACTTCCCCAAGCTATCAGGGACAAAACTGCCTGCGAGGACGAGGCTGAGAGGGTGAAAGCAAGAAAAAACTTTCCATTTTAATTGTTGTTTTCCTTCTTACACCAGCCTAAAAACACCCAGCGCAATTATTGATAAGTGCCACTTTGATTTGGGAAAATCTGTTTGAAAGAGGCTGAAGGTGTTTTGCTCGAGTTATTCTCTTACAGACTTGGGGTTGTGCTGAAAGGGTCTCTTGCCTGCAGCGTTTTCAGTCAAATTGAAGTTGAGAGTCGAGGTTTGGATAGAGTTACGCACCTTGTGGCCTTTTCTGAATGACTTGCCTCTAATCTAACCCAATCTGGCTTTCTGCAAACCTTATGCTGCTATATTTCTTTACATGCGTTGGGTCTTAAGGCAGGATAACAACTGATGAAGATAATCCACTCAAAAGAATTAGGTTTGTTAAAAACATGCTTTTAGCTGAAGTGGATCCACTGCTTTTTGTAAACATTTAATTAAAGTTTACAGTGGATAAAGCCCTGAAACTGGAGTCTATCTTGATTTTAAAGCACAAACAAGGTCATAGAACAGGAAATTTGCAGGATAAGTCTCAGCCACAAGGCAATTACTACACATTATGTTGCTTTGCGAAATAAAAATTTAAATTCAGCACGCATGTCATTTTTCTTTAGAGTTAAAGTTATTTTTAATGTTTCAAAATTAAATTGACAATATATAACAAGCAGTAAAACATAAATTGTGTCCTGTCGGGTTATCGACTCTTCAAAAAGCAGCGGTTTCTGTTTACGAAGCTGAAAAGTGCGTCGACCACATCGTACGAACAGAAAGGATGATGATGCTGAAATCAAGGCCTGCACTCGTTTGCCTTTGGTTCATCAGTGATTTGAACATAAGAGCATAGCTCAGGGCGAGTCAGCAACCGTACACCCGGGTGTAGAGTGTCTGTCACGCCTGGTTTACACCGGACCCTCGTCTGGGACTGGAGCAGCCAGGATGCATGGACACTGAGGAATGAACAACTCTCAAGTGAAGCACCTCTTGCAGAGAGCAGCGGGAAAATGACAAAATGTTCAGATGATCTGATCAAGTTCAAATTGATCTTTATCAAACAACAGAAGTAAAAAAAGTTTTGTGTTTTTCAGTGAAGCTCAAATGAGCGATTATGACGTCGAGTTTGAGCCGCAAACAGCAAACGCACGAGTTGAACTAAATAATGCTTCAGCTGATTGATTCAAATAAACTGTGTACCAAGATGCAAAAACGTTAAAAGATATTAAAATAAAACATAGTTGTCTAGACACTTGCGTATCAGATTTCCACATAATTTGGCTTATATGAGTTTTTGGTTTTCTTCATGTACTTAAACAGCAGCCGTGAGCTTTACGGCCGGCATTTACAACACACACCAAAGTCAGGGTTTAAACATAAACGAAGCAGCTCAATGCATGTGCGTAAGAACAATTATAACTTTTAGGAGTTTGTACCAGAAAAACATGTGTGTGTGTAAATGTGGGTGCATGGCACCTCATAGAAGTCTGTGTGTGTTTATAGACTAATTAGGATTGCAGCTACGCCATAATTAGTTTTTGTGGCATTCCCACAGCACACAGGATCATGTTTCAACTCATATGCATAATTAGGCTAAATAAACATTTGGTGCTTTAGAAGGCTGTTCTGAATCTGTCAACACTTTCTCTTTTCCTCTGCTCTCTTGTCCTCCTTAGGTTTCTCTTGTTTTGTCTATCTCCCACACTTGACACACAAGCGTGAGCCCGCTGTGAGAGGTGTTGCCTGTGAGGTGCAGATACAAGCGTGCATGTGTGCACACGGGCTTTGATTTTTTTTTTTTTAAGGGAAGCCAGTACATTACCAATAAAAGACAAAATAAGAAGAATGTCCTTAAAAATGTCCCATTGGATCAATAAAAAACACAAATGTTTATTTTATTTAGCATTTTGGTTTGTGGTATATTCTGTAATTGTGGTTCAATATCTTTTTGTTTTTTTAAATAACTATGAGATGGGACTTTCATTCGTCAAAGGTCAATGTCAAATGTATTTATATAGCACGTTTAAAACAACAATGTTGTCCAAAGGCTTCACAGCAAGAACCATCAATCAAATAAATTTAAAAAGAATACATAAAAACCAACAAGTACAATAAGGAAGGTTAAAAACAAACTACAACATGACAAATCTGATGGAATGAAAGTGGAAACAGGAAGTCGCTGATTGATTAGAGTGGTAAATGTTTGTAGTTTTTGTGATGAGTGTTTGTCTAGACTGGATTTGAACGAGGAATGCAAGTAAACCTTAATGATTTTGGTGCAATATATTATACTGTGTAAAAGAATAGAAGTAGATTTTTTAAATTGTTATTTTTTTTGCTTGTTCGAGGCAGCGCCATCTTGGATTTTGAAGTGGCAACCCAATTTTCTAAAGGAACCTTTCTTATGCCTATACAGTAGAAGCAGCCACATCAAATTGGAAGTCGATGCATCACTTATTTTTCAAATTGTCATGCTCTCAACATGCACAGACAGACGGAGGATGTTTCCAAGTCCCTCTCTTCCCACCACGATGGAGGCGAATTTAAACAAGGACAAAAATAAAGGCATGGCTGATTTTTCCATAAAAGACAACACAAGGGTTAACCGTGCACAGAAGCTGTCTAAATGTGCTGCCTGTCTACTCTTGGGTATTAAACACAGCATGTTTTTGGGTAAGCACCTTGGATAAAGCGGGGTCCATCACTCTAACTCTGAACAAAGAATCAATCCAACGTAAAAATAGCATATCTGAAAACAGGTTGATAATAACCTTGGAGTTCTGTCATCAACTGCACATATTATTGAGAAGATTTTACAAATTGTAGATGAGTAAATGTATGCTTTGACTTGAAATGATAAAGGACCATATGACTTTGCTTCAACAAGTGAAGTCACTATTGTTATCAGTAATGATCTCTGAGAAATTTTGCTACCACTCACACATTGCCCATTAGAGAAAATATTCCTTATTTCAGCAGGACAATGACAAACCACATTCAACACATAGCTGTATTGTAAAATAACCTAAACTGGCCTGTTTGTAGTCCAGAATCAGAAGAATCAGCTTTAATGTCATTGCACTGAAGTGCAGCAAAAATTACATTTCAATACAGACCGTCCAAGAAAAAAATAAGCAAACAGACATGGGGAGATGGAGGTGGCTGAGGTCGCCGGCCTCAAGAGGCGCTGCCCTTTTTTTCAGATAAGGAAAAGAAACACGAGGGGGAGCGGAGGTGTAAAAAAAAAAAAATCTAATCTTGCACTGTGTCTTAGAGGGGACACAGTGTGAAAGTTGCAACAACAACAAAAAAAAAAGACCTCAGCACACAAACACCAACATACTGATGACATCATAATACATTTATGCATGAGGAGGTCGATGAGGGCAGTGAGTAGTCCGAGGACTCTGCCAGAAAGTTCCATAGTCCTGATAAAGATGGCATAGTGTTTATCAGCCGGCTCAACTCTGACACAGATCCACAGATGTCCTCGGGAGGGGAGCGATAGGGCATGGCGGGGGGGAGGAGCTTCTTGTTCACATAAACAACCAGGAAAAGTTTGAGATAGCTGGCCAATGCAACGCCGAGTGGGGAAGCCAAATTCAGATAACACAATTATTTTGGGTCAGTCAGCCTCTGCTTGAATTTCCATGTCTGCCTTCGTAGTTCTGCTGGAACATCTCACTGGTTATTCCAAACAGCCAAATGTTGTGGTCACACCACTGGACCGAGCTTGTAGCCTTCTCCAAGGTCAATTTCTTCCTGCCAGTGAGTCCCAGGAGCTGCAAGTGGCCTGTGATTCTCAGAAATCACGTCCAGCTTATGTCTCAGCTCATGCAGCATCTGAATTTGAGAGCTTACAGCTTGTTACATTCCTTCATACAAGGCAAACAGCCATACGGTTACAAGAACCGCTCCAAATTTTTCGATATGCCAGATACCTGCCAACACCAAAAAGCAGAAATCCGATTATCATAAATCCTATTATGTATGCACCTTCTGCGTCCTCAACAGACAATTCAGACAGACAAACCATCTTCCACTGGCCTCAGGAATCCATAGTGTATCCAGCTGCGAGTGTCCCTTCAGAGCATGAGGGCTCTCCTTCGCCCTGTCTTCTCAATGAGAAAATTGTATCAGTTGCATTGAGAGACGAACTGACCAGATCCTAATTTACAGTTTGGAGGATATGTAGTGAGAGGCTCCGATAGGAATCACAAGACAAAGAGCAAAGGAAGAGGGAGGCAGGAGCAGGAGGGGAAGCATCCGTCCTCGTCGAGAGCAAGCAAGGGAAAAAAACATCATCCACTAAAAGGTTCTGATAAATTATTCTTATGAGGAAATAACAACCAAAAACCATAGAGAATAAAATGCTTTTAATAGAGTGTTAAAATGTATTTAGTTAACCTTTAGTTGGAGGCATGCAGGAGAGTAATGGCTTGTTCTTCTTTGTACTTGTCATGGTTAAGTTAGTGAAAAAGTGTGCATCATCAGCAACAAGCTCATCTCTCACATTTTTAGTCTAAACGTGACATTCAGTAATGCATGCATTTCTTCAGCAACCAAAAGATGGATGAGCTGAACATAACATAGCTGATGTCCTAAAGGTGTGTGATGGAAAACCCAGACTTTGCATTGATGCTGTGTCCTTTAGCTGCACAGCAGGAGAGAAGCTTTTACTGCAACAAGTGTCAAAGTCTGCATACAAAAACATGACCTTACTTTTCATTCTGCATGTGAAATGGTGCGTGTATGTTTATGAAGAAGTGAACATTTCAGGTTGTTCTGAGAGGACTGAAAATATAGATGTTTTTATTAATTATTCTGAATGAAACTAAATAGCAAAACCAAGTAGTGGCAGATAAAGTTTAAGAGTTTTGTGGCATTAGTTTAATTTATAGTGTCCGAAAATAATCCAAAACATCATCATTCTTGGTGTACGGATGTTGCTTATGTCACAAAGTTAAAAGATCTACAGTAAAAGTAAACCTTTACGTTTTTGCTTATCTGTTTCTCTCACTTTTTCCTGGATGAGCCTCCAGGCATGCCGGATCAGATACTCCAGATCAGAGACACGATATCATTCCAACTATTTATTGAGCTTATTCGTCTCTCTATACCATGCTGGAAACGTCAGCCTCAGTTTTTCTTATGTTTCTTTTGGCTAAACATTAAAAGACACAACAGTAAAGAGTCTATTTGTCCTGTGTGCACGACTGCTTGTGTGTGCGTGCATGTTACTGACAGGTTTTTCTTTACACTTCTTGCCGACATTGACATTAGCCATGTAGATCTGTGTGTATTTGTGTTCCTCCAAAATCACAGGCTGTGCTCACTTTGCTGCAGCCGACAAGCGTCTGTTTGTGTATGCACAAGTGTGTATATGTGTGTGTGTGTGTGTGTGTATCTCTTGCCACATTTCCAGCTCTCTTTAATGAGAAATTATTTGAGGTGTAGCACCAAGTTAAACTGGCTACAGTCAATTTATTTTTCTGGGAAACACATTTTAACCCAATTATTGCTCGACAAAATAAAAAAAATAAATCAGGAAGCAAAAAGTCAGTGAACAGGCGTTTGCTAGTGTTTACATGGTTTAATATGAAACGAGTGTGACCTGCCGTTGTTTGTTGAACGAGTCTGTCTTAAGAAACATCTCAGAGGTCGTTGAAACAGAATGACTAGTTGGGAAAATTAGTTCCAGAGAAGAAAAAGTTTAGGGGGAAAAAGTTATAAAAGGGGATGTCAGAGGTATTGAAATATAGTTTGGCTTTTTCACCTCTAAGCATTTTTATTTGATTCACTGATTAAAATGTGATGGAAGAAATTTACAATGCAAGCTTACCTAAACTCTCATTTATGTCTTTGTGTGCTTGTTAGAGGCATCAAAATAATGCTTCATGACAGACTTTCTGATTATCCATGCTAAGGTGTATTCAAATAGTTACTCTTTGAACATCCATCCATTATCTTTAGCTACTTCATTTATGGGCCGCAGCGATCACTAGTGCCCAAATCCTGCAGTCACTGTGCAAGAGGCTGGGATAGAGTTCAGAGAACGATTATGAACAGTTAATATCTTACTTGTCACAAGTAGCTACAGTATTTTAGTGACCACAGTTTAACCAGATGGAGTTTGCTCTCAGACTGCAGGTTTACTTGTGGTTCCCAAAAGCATTGGAGGCAGCGTTGATCCTCTCTTGTGGAACCAACTTCCAGTATCTGTCCATGAGGCTGACACCTTGTCTACTTTTAAGATTAGGCTTAAGTCTTTCCTTTTTGATAATTCCTATAGATCAGGGATGAAGAAGGGAAATTTAATACATTGGTGTCGCATACAAAACAGTCAGTCGCCGGGCAGTTTATTGTGCGACACCGAGTACACATACGCAGTTGTAAAAATTGATCTTTGCATGGACATGGTTTGAGGACGTCCGCTTCGAGTCCGCGTTAAGTCTAATCCAGTTCGCGCCGACCTCTGTGGAGTGAAGTACGCCCAAGTATGTGGGAGCCTTTAGACTGCTGGAGGAGAAATTTACATTTCCTGACTCTGCTGCTGTCTTTACTTGCTGTACTCCACCTGTGTGTATTTGTAATTATTTATATCTTAACGTGCTTTTTTTGGTCTTTCCTCCTATAGAAACTACACCTGGACCTGCCATTCTTTGTTTGTTCCTCCTTCCTGTCCTCTCAAACCGGTTGAAGCAGATGGCCGCTCGTCCCGAGCCTGGTTCTGCTGGAGGTTTCTTCTTATTAAAAGGGAGTTTTTCCTTTCCACTGTTGCCTTTGTGCTTGCTCTGGATGGGACACTGTGACGAAGTGAAGATTCAGCACAATCTGCTGGCTTCCTTAGATAGATAACTTGCCTTTTAATGAATGTGAATGTTTTTGTACAGTGCCCTGAGACCACTTCTGTTGTGACTTGGCACAGTAAATATACTGAATTGAATTAATTTTGACATGAGTGACAAGTTAATAGATTATCCAAATAAGGTAAAAACCAAAGGTGATTGCTGCCATCTTAAAACAACTCAAAGCTCCAAAATTGAATGATGGTTCATGCCATTGTTAGTTTATAAACATTTATATCAACGTCAGTTTTGCATTTCACAATTATTCCATCATAAATATCGCATCTCTGCAGGAATCACCACAGGCTGCACGAGAAATGCTATAGCAGTTGCTGCTGCTTCTACGTGCTTTTACAAAAAACACAGTTTTAAGTAAACGTCCATGTGGTGCTAAACTGACGGTGATGTAAAAGCTTATAAAGGAGGATATGTAAACTAGAAGCTTTACTTCATCATCATCATCGTCACTTTTATTTTCCTTATAGGAAAATTTTCCTTGCAGCAAGGTCCTCTCCCGAGGACATCTGTGGCCTCGTCAGAATTGTGATGCTGATAGACACTGTACCATCTTATCAGAACTTTGGAACTTTTTGGAGCGTCCATGGACAACTCACCACCTTTGTTGACCTTCTATGCATACATGTGTCATTGCATGTTATGTTTTATGTTGACAGGTCTTTTATTGCATCTCTTACACTGTGCCCTGGCCAGGACATAGTGCGAGACATGATTTTTTTTGGCTTCCTCCACCCTCGTGTTCTCTTTTTCTCATCTGCCTGTATGTTGTATGTAACAGGTCTCTCTTGTAAATGAGGCTTTGAGGCTCAATGGGAACTAACCTGTATAAATAAAGGTCTAATAATAATAAAAATAAGAGTTGTGCACAAACTGTTAATGGAGCTATTTAAAAAGAACAGTAATCCACTTTGGTCTTGGTTCATCTCAAACCAACCATCAGCTTGTTAATCTGGACAGAATTAAATTTTATTTCACGGGACATTTTGTGAAATCTTACGAGACGGCCCTGAAAGTCTTCCCATTTGTCTTGTTAAAACACCACTGCCTGAGGTTCTTCTAAAGGCTATCTAAATGTTTTTAACCTTTCCACAGAACACCACTTCAACCACTTTAAGAACCCCATATTGATCATTTCATGATGTGACATTAAAACAGAACGATGTGTCTCCCAGGAGTAATTCTAATAAACAATAACATAAATAAGCTACGCCATGTCCGATTTTTATCTGCCTCTGCTACAAGATGTATGAACATTTATTGATGTTTCAGGTCAGTATGCTTGGTCAGGATTAATCCATCACCAAGAATAGATGGGAGAGATATGAAATAGTCCATAAAAGCTGGTCACCTAAACATGGCGGAAAGATTTGATTTCAATCAAAACTCACAAGGGACAGATAGTTAACTTTACCTCCACACAGACAGGCACTCCTGCTCTTCATTGCACACGCAGGCACCTGTAAAAGCTTTGTATTAACCAATAGTGATTTATTCTTTTCTTTTTTTTAAACACAGAAAAGCTGGGAAAACTAAAGACAGAAAAAAAAAGAAAGAAGAAACTGTAGACAAACACAAGTGTGCAGTCATCTGTGGGACCATTTTGTTCAACAGCTGCAGTTCCTCACGGCTCCAACTCAGCACATTTCCATCAACCACCAACGCCAGACCACAACACACTAACAACAGCCTGCTTCAACACACACACACACACAGCTGAGTGCATTAACTTTGCAGATTAATGAAAATGTTTCTCTGTATGAGGAAGGGAATACTTTGCGCTGTGAAATTGCTTGCAGACTGCTGATGTGCTCGTCAGAGGCGAGAACAGCATGTCTCATCTCAAACCTTGTTTCTCACTGCTACCACTACCACTCTTTCCCTTTTTTCCTTAACCCCCCTCCTCTCCTCTTCTTACTCCCTTGCTGGCCATTCATTTACACTTGTCAAGAGGGAGCCATTAAGCCCAAAAGCCTGTGCAGGAATTTTATTACAAAACCATTTATATCCCAGAAAGAAAAATAAATCCAGAGTTCCCTCCGACTGCATTAGAGCGGTGGTTTGGTGGTTTGTTTGGGCTGATAACACTCACAGCGTACCAGCCGCTCGAATGTTGACAAGCCTGAAAAAATAACCAAAACTTCTTTCTGTCCTTGCTTGCTTGCTTTCCTATGGGGTCATAGAAGTTCTCTTGTCTGAACAGGCGGCAATATAAAGTCTTACTTTATTTGACTTCTTTGAGGAGAGCAGGATATCTTTAAGAAAGAGGGCTCTTTATGCTTTTTGGGAAATTAATAAATGAGGCCTGCACTACAGTAAATGGTTAGTGGATTTTTGAGATTTTTTTGTGCTGTTTCATTTTATCATTACATTAACTAAAGCTGGAAAGTATCTACTGTCAATCTGAGATACGTGTCTGTTTTTGTTTTGCACGTGGTTCTATTAAGTTCCATAAGTTCTAGAATTGTGTCGCTAATGGTGGCTTTTTACAACTGAGAGCAGCTGATTAACATCTCAAAAGCTCAAATAATACCTCAGCTACAGCCCCATATCACAAATGAGTTAAAAAGGAGGTACCGTGGATGCATCCCCGTCTACGTGGTGGAGGTGCTTGAGTACCTGATCGACGAGATCCTGTAGCTGGTGGGAAACACAGCTTGTGACTACAAGAAGACCAGGATCATCCCGACACCTGATGTCTGTCCGCAATGACGAGAAGCTCAACAAGCTGCTGGGAGGAGTAGCCATCACTCAGGGAGGAGTTCTGCCCAAGATTCAGGTGATCCTTCTGCCCAAGAAGACCGAGAAATCCACCAAGTCCAAGTAGACAGATCAACATCTGCAACCAGTTTCCTCAGATCTCTTGTAGGATCTCTGATCTCTTTCCTCAGATCTCATTTAATTTCCCTTTGGGATTAATAAAGTTTTTTTTTAATTGAATTGAATTGAATTAAAGCCTATGTATATTTTCATGCACATGTATCTCATTTGGAAGACAGAAATTTACCGGACTGTTTGCCTATTCATTGTTTTAGTCCAGATCTACACTTTTCTTTTTTTTTTTTTATTCACGGTCCAAAAACTGGAGCCTGATTTCCAGACTATTCGTCTGGCTGCTTCATGGTCGCAGTGATTTCATGACAGTCTCCATATGCAAGCGCGGGCAGTTTTGGGGTTTTATCTTTCTAACATAGTAGCAATTGTACAATATGATGGCCTTGGAAAAATAATGACTGCTCACACTGAGCTGCCAAAACGAAACTAAACTCTAGATGACTGGGAAAATGTTCCCACATCTCTTGTTAAACCGCCTCTGCCTGCTCATTCATTTAAAGTCATTTTCTCTTTCTTTCTTTCGTGCATTCTTTTTTTTCTTTCTTTCACTTGTGTCTCTTTCGTTTTGGCCTTTTGTTTGAAGTCTGCTTTAGGCTAGTAAAGGGACTCCCCCATCCTTCCCATGGCAATATAAATGACAGCTAGTGAAACGTGATACACTGACCCCCAATTTGAAAAAAAGAAGAAGCTCCAGATAGCCATGCAGCTTGCTCTGTTAATCAAATTTTCTGTAATTGTCATCTGAAGATTTTTAAGCACTCAGAAGGGAAACCTCTGAACTTGCAGCTCTGCGGTCAGCGTACGAGAGTTTGTATATAGTCACGCTGACCTAAAGAGCTGAGTCTGAGTTCTTTGTATGGAGAGTCTCTTATGGGAGTCCCTCATCCATCCACTCTTTAGTCTCAGTCTGGCTGTCAGTTCCTATGTGCCCCCAGGTGAAATCCTCCCACTTGCTTTGTCTGCTCTTACTTTATTACTCTCTCATTTTCAGACTGTCCTCAGATGTAGCTGACAAATTTCACCACAGCAGTTAGACCTTTTTTATCCATCCATCCATCCATCCATCCATCCATCCATCCATCCATCCATCCATCCATCCATCCATCCATCCATCCATCCATCCATCCATCCATCCATCCA
>NC_056498.1:58397375-58399015 GCF_014905685.2 Nematolebias whitei | reverse complement strand
ATATGATCGGCGCTCCAATGCAAATTTTGGCAAATGTCAACGTCATGTAGCTCTTAAAAATGTGAGTGCTGTTCCCCCTTTTGTTTACGGTTGCCAGTGAATACAGAAATTAAGTAAACGCGCCATTAAATGGGCTAATCACGATGGGACTCCTCCTCTGTCCCAATCTCCCATTGTGGCCCCTGAAAAGAGCTTTTCTTCTTGGGACGAGAACCATTTCCCCCACCTCCAAAACGAAAGAAAGAAAGGAGAAAAAAAAGTCTTTCTCTTCTGCAGTCCATTTCCAACTAAATCCCCAACCAATTACTCTCTGCAGACTGGGACAGGTTTGCTGCAGGACACTGTTGCACGAGTTTTTGTTTTGTTTTGTGTAAATCTTACAGTTTAGTTTCGTGCAGGAGCTTCACCTATAAGTTGTGGTGGGGTGCGTGTGTTTGGGAGCAGAAAGTGGGACTGGTGTTTTGGCTGTGTTGCTCGATGCCGGGAGGAAATCAAACCTTCACACGATTTTTTTTTATTTTAATTTTATTTTATTTTATGTTTTGACAAGTTTAACTTTGCTGTGGAAACATGTTCCTGCTGCGAACAAGAGCTTTGGAGGCTTTCCAGGATCTTTAAGTTTTGTGTGTCAAAACCTGGAAGCACAAATTAAAATGTCTGCGCGTAAATGCGCATCGCGTTTGGCGCAAGGTCCTGGATGATGTCACAGTTTGATGAGTTATAATGACTTTGCGTTGCTTGAGTTGGTTAAACTGTTTCTGGGCAGGATAGAAAAGGAGACCTAATCGTTTCCTCTGGTTTTCAGTGATCCTCTGACCTGCAGTGTGAACGGAGTCAAAACATGAGCAGTGAATTTGGCCGGTTTTCTTCTGAGTAAAATGTTACAAGCGCACTGGATAAAACGCACGAAACAATCTCTCCCAGGTTGTAGGATCAGAACTAAAACAAGCTTTTAAATCTACGACTCGCAATATAAATGAGGGCAACGCATACAAAGACCCCCCCCCCCCCCTCTTCTCTCAGGCCGCAGATCAACTGAGTCCGGGTCGCGTTTAAAACCATGTCCCAGGTTTTAAATGCGTCTGCGAGAGACAGATAGGGCCTATCAAGAGCACCGAGGGGCCAAGGCTTTACCCCCCACCTTCCCATTTACGCACTCCACAAGTTTTAGCGGTGGCGGCAAGTCCCGAATATATTTGAGATTAAATTATTATCAACTGAAGAGCATTTGTTTATTTTTTTATCAGCAAAAAGGACACGAGGATTAGGGCTCTAGTGAGAGATGGAGCCACAGATAGAAGCTCATGAATACAGAACAAGCCATGAATGGACTTCATTTGCTCCACATGGGAGAAAGAAACGTTTAAAATACGCACAAAACCCCCGACTTTAGGAAAGAAGGGGAAAAAAAAAACAGTTTCCACCGTCTTTACCAGAGTTGTATGTGGTTGTGTGCCTCTAAAGTGCGAGTTGAATCAGAAGTTCCTCCATTTGAGTTAGTGTAAGAAAGTAAACGAGGCGCGTGCGAACAGGTGCGAGATGGAAACCCAGAGAAGTGAGTCTATCTGTTGCTGGGGTCATTAACAGTGTGTTTGTGTGTGTGTGTGTGTGTGTGTGTGTGTGTGTGTGTGTGTGTGTGT
>NC_056498.1:58395832-58397365 GCF_014905685.2 Nematolebias whitei | reverse complement strand
GTGTGTGTGTGTGTGTGTGTGTGTGTGTGTGTGTGTGTGTGTGTGTGCGTGTGTGTGTGTGAGCTCTGGTTCGGGGTCTGTCAACTCAAATATGGATCAGAAGACAAAGGAACGCAGCGAAGAGTAATCTGTGTGTGTGATATGGACATGAGAGCATAACCCCTTCAACTTTTACTCCCACTCCATAACAACATAAAAATTGTAGTTTTTCTTCACTGCTGTCACATTTCTGGCGACTTCTGAAAATATCTATACAAGCTTCAAATCACGCGTCTGTTTGTTCAGTTCTCTGCACTTTATGAGCTTTGTTTGCAGAAGTTGCAAATAAAGTGTTTGTCCTCAGATTTAACTGAACTGAACTTTTCTAACGCAGCATGCCATATGTAAAGTGTGTGTGTGTGTGTGGTGGTGATGGTGTGTGTGTGTGTGTGGGGGGGGGGGGGGGGGGTCTCTCTTGACTGACTGGTAAATTTTAGCTGCTGACCTGACATTCAGAGCTTCTCTCCGGGTTATTGTGTAAAATATTTGCAGACATGAGCCAATCCGTGGAAAGGCCAAACGCATTAATTACACATTATATTTTCACCTGTTGGACCCCTGCGTGCACCTTTTTTATTTATTTTTTTTTTTTGGGGGGGGGGGGGGTGACAGCAAATAACTCCCGCTTTTTGCACAATTATAGGAATAATAAACAGGTTAAAGGGACAAGAAGGCCCTCAAAATTCAAAGACGGGAGTTGGGATGGGAGCAGATCCAGTTGAATATGTATAAAATCAGATTTAGGATTGTGCGCGTTTTCCCTCGACAGCAAGCCCAGTTGCGTCACGCACCTGCTGCGGGATCTCACGCACCATTTTGCATCTATACAAAAAGTTTTCAGCGGTGTAACTTACTTGCAGTGAAATGCAGGTTTGTGGATTTAATCACTCCATGTAGGTGTGTGTGTGTGTGTGTGTGTGTGGGGGGGTGGGTGTGGTGTCCAGACTTACTGCAGCCTAATGCTTATTAGTGTGAACTGCCAATGCACAAGCCTCATCTTTTTAAAACAAGCAGAACATGAAAGCATCCCCAATCTCGCTTACTCAAGCGGACATGAACCAGTCCGCTCGCGCGCACGTGTGCACGCGCAAAGCACTGCACGCACTGCACACATGGTGTTTGTGTGTGTGTGTGTGTGTGTGTGTGCTGGCTGTGATCTCTCGCCTTGTGCACAACGAGTGGACAGAGGGCTGAGCAGCTTAAACAGAGCCGCGGCACCTGTGGTTTCTCATGGCTTTTAGCGTGGCACGGCACGGCACGGCACGGATACACCTATGGATGGAGAGGAAGAAAACTCGGCTCTGACGCGGGAAAATAGTAAAGCCACCATAGTGGCTGAATGAACAGGAAGCTGTTTATTGTCCTTAACTGAGGTTTTCTCTTTGGATGAGGCGCAAGGTGCATTTAAACTTTTGATCCTCAAGGAATACAGAAATAAAAACTTTCACTGATACTGAGTCTGGGGAAGATTTAATTTGTAAACTGACCCCCCCC
>NC_056498.1:58388119-58395732 GCF_014905685.2 Nematolebias whitei | reverse complement strand
CATCCATCCATCCATCCATCCATCCATCCATCCATCCATCCATCCATCCATCCATCATCTTTATCTTCTTTACTTTTCAGATCACGTGGTTACTGGTGCCCATAGTCAGCTATCAATGTGCAAGTGGTGGGATACATCCTGGACAGGTCACATGTCCATCACAGGGCCACATAGCTTGTTTTAACACCTGATAGTCGGGTAGACTCGGTTCAATTGGGGACCAAAATTGGAACATTTGTTCCATTTTCAGCTGGTGCAGTTTGCATTCACACTGCACTGAGTCAATCGAGCCAAACCCTGTGAGCAACCTGTTCCCCCTCCAAGAACTACTGAAGGGAACGACATGAAAACCTCTGAAGAAGAAACTGAGCGCAACTTACTTCTTCTAGAAATAAAAACAAAAATGGAGTGGCGTGAAACTTTAGCAGTTTTAGGATTTCTGTTTGGCTTTAGCACATATGCCAAACAAACATTTTTCAATAATGGACTCAACATTGTGGTGGCAGAACTCGCTAGTGGTAGAAATGAGTGTTTGTTTTGGTTGTGTTTACCCAGAATGCCCTGCGCTGTAGTCCAGTTTCTGCTTTTGGAGCGGTCTCCGGTCTGCTTGCATCCACATATGCATTCAAGCCACACTTGAGTTCACTTCAACCAAACCAAGACCTAGGCTTTTAGGCGGACCAGAGTTTGCTTTTTAGGTCCGCATCAGAGTTCGATTGCGCATTCACACCTCCCCAAGCGAACCAGACTTTCTAGACAAACAGACTAGAGTTCTATTAAAACGGACTAAACAGGGCTGGTGTGAACGCACCCATAGAGACAAACGAGACAAACAACCATTCACTCTCTCACTCACACCTATGGACAATTTAGAGTTACCAATTAGCCTAACATGCATGTTTTTGGTCTATGGGAGTAAACCAGAGCACCCGGAGAAAACCCATGTATGCATGGAGAGAACTTGTCAATAACTTTCCTCTCCATAAGATGTGTGAAGATGTTTATGGAACAGAAGGAGAAAAAGACAGGTAATCAAGCTGCAAACATTGGAGCAGTTTTCCTTTTGTCCTACCTGAAACTCTTAATAAAGTTATAGTAACTCCACTGAATCAGGGCGTAACACATCATTCAACAAATATTTCACTGTGCATGTTACAGCATTAAGCAAATATGCACTTCACCACCTGCTCAGTTTGTTTGCCTGCAACATAAATTGTACAACCTTTTTTCTTGATTTCTGTTCCAAACTAACAGTTGCCAGACTGCAAGAGGTGGTGCTGGAGAAAAAAAAAACAATTTAATTTAAATGAGGGATTCGAGTCTTGACTGTGCATTGATTCACACCCATGCATGACTGATCCTGCAGACACAAGTGTTTACCCAAAGTCCTGACCTTATTGCACACACTTTCACTGCTGATATCAATACCACACGCCGCACCCACGGAGCGGCAAAGATGCAGGTAACCCAATCCTCATTGTCCTCCATTCTCGCAATTGGCTGATATCTGTCACATGTCGATGTTTGCAACCAATCCCATGCCTCACCCGAAATGATATTTTTATACCAAGCACCTCTTGTTGAGAGGCCTGAAAAAAATGTGTTACGAGGGGTGAGACAGATTATATTGGGTTGCAGAGCATGCATATGTGTCTACATGAGTGCATGTTTGCGTGTGTGACTGGTTTGAAATTAGATAGGTCAGAGACACCTGTGCTAATATGTCCTACAGAATGCTTGTGATGAGGTGCTAACTCTCTGTGATTGCAACCACTGGTGGCAGAGGGAGAAAAAGCACTGCAGCTTTTTTTAGGCGACTGCAGAACGCTCCCACCGTGCTTTATGTTGACAGAATATTTGTCAACCAGCAATGATGCAATGCCTCATGTCTCCTGTGTCACATGGCATGGCTGCAGTCACCCGATACATTTGTTGTTGGAAAAAAAAAAATAGGTCAAACATTTGGATCCAGGAAAGAAAACGTTCACAATTTGTATTTTTAAGTCACTAAAATTTCATGACTGGTAACAGTTTGCTAAGAGAGGATCTAACTCTAATAGACAACATACTTTCCAAGTTATCCACGCTGTTACCAAAAAGTTAAAATATAACTACTGAATGCAATCATTTGTAAATAATTTAAACCTTTGCTGATCTGAGGTAATAATACCTCTTTATGTGACATGCCACTATATGCAACCTTAGAAGATGTTAAAGAAGTTACCTAAGCATATCTGCAGACTTGATTGTTGATTTGTGCTGCTGACTATCCATGATGCTGATCTCATGCTGCTGCTTTATTTAATGTTGCTGTGTTCATTCGTCCTCGTCTGCTCACACAGACTCGTGTTCGTGCTGCTGCTGTTAGGCGCATTGTTTTGTACTAGTAGTGCTTAGTATATTCCTAGTTTAGCATATTTCTTAGTTCATATCTTAGATCTTATTATTGTTTTTCTTTACAATTTGTGTTTTTTTTTTATGTAACTGGGACCCTGTGTACACAATTCATTCACATGTACACAATTCATTCACACCACATGTACCACATGTGGTGTGAATGACAATAAAGACACCTTGACCTTGAGAAGGCTGAGCAAAGACAGGACTCATCATTGGAGACTGAACGTCCTCTGGTGAAGACTCTCGCTACAATCCCACAGATCCCATTTTGTGTTTTGCTGTGTCTCTTCTTGAAAAATAACTGAACTCACCTATGACTCCCCTCAGCCTCCCTGCTGACTCCTGGTTCTTCACTCCCGGTCAGCCTTCACGTTGAACCTCCTGCTTCAGTGATTTGTTCCCTGAGGAAAATTAAGTTCAACTCTACAACTACTACTCCACATGCCTCCGTCTCATGCCTGCTCTCTCACCCAAACCTCCTTACTCGTCTTCACTGGACTCCTAGAGTCCTAGTGTTTCCTCTGGAAAACTACTAACTCCTTGATAAGCAAGAACAACCCTCCGATTAATTCCAACAAAGTTGTCAGGTCCACTGGACGTTTTTTTTAATGTTGAAAACTTTCGTTTTTCATCCAAAAGACTTCTTCAATCCGAGGAGCCACAACAAACGCAGTCCTATAAGTAGCACACTCACACAGTGGGCCGACCAGTTTGATGGTGGTAAGATGGTTTCTGGAGTCCACACTCAGATTCATTATTTATCTGCCTGAAGCAAAAAACTCATCTATGGATTTGCTAATCTTCTTTCTCTCTTCTCGATAGACCACAACCCTTTTCATTTCTGGTTCCTGTCGAAATAAAAGCATTTATACTGGCCTTTGTTTCCTGTCTGATGTTCAGCTGGAAATCAGAACTCTGTTGGAAAAAAAAACTAGTAAAAAAAATGGCAGAACCTAAACAGCATGATAGTCTTTCCATATCAATCAAAACTCTAACTTTCACACACATTAAATGTTCTATTTGGTCTAATAAAGGATGGATGTTATCCATAGCCTCGATATTCTACCTTATCTTTTAGGAGCATAGAAAAACTTCTGATGGAAAAACCTTTCGATAATGCATAAGAAATACAGTCCCATATTTTGTTTTTCATTCTTTAATTGCATCTAACAGTGCTACTCAACTGGTGGCTCGGGGATCAAATCAGGCCCATGGGTGAGCTCAGTTCGGCCTGCCAATGGGTTCATTTTTAAATAAAACTAGATTTTAAACCATAAAACACTGAATGTCCAGCCCCTGAGCTCTTGGCTTTCAGTAACTGTGGTCCCTGAGCAATTTAGATGAATAGCTCTGGTTTAACACATGTAAATTATTGTAGTTGTGTCCCTCAAATTTAACGTAGGCTCAATGAGATTATTTAAAAAAATACAATTGATATATAACATCATAACTCTGTGATTTATTTCCACTTACCTAAAAAAAACCAAAAAGCTTAACATACCGCCAGAGGCTCAGAAACTTTTACAGCAGTTTACATCAGCTGTGTTACCACACATGGAAACATCTAAGCTGTGTAAAGAAAAAAAAGTTTGTGTATCTTTGTGTTTGTCCACAGACAGCCAGCATGCACACCGAGCCGTGTTTTAATAGTGGAATTTATGTAAAAGCTCCCATTCTCAGCAATTCAGTCCCTTTTGATGTTCACTGTTTCCAGGCAGGAATTTTTTAACTTTGGCGAGAAAAGCAAAATGAGGAAAGGGGAGGTGCAGAGGAGCGCAAGAAAAACAGAAATGTGCAACTTCTTGCCGGTGTGGAAAAAGCAAACCTTCATTATAACCCCACCCTTCCTCCTTGTATTCTCTTTCCATTAAACTGTTGTGATAGTTTTGTCACGGGGTCTCTTATAAATGTTAAACATCATCATGCTTACTTCATTTACCTTTTGTCCAGTGTGCATGTGTGTTCAAGCATATAATAGTGTATTTAACTTGAGTCAGGCTACACTCATACATTGAATTAATATTTACTATAGTCTTGGCAATCAAGAAAGAATAATTTATTTGCATTCTCCTCCATGATAAATGTCAAAATATAACATTACATTTAAGTGCTTGCATGTTTGTTAGCTTTACTTCGTCAAGTTTGTTCTAAATCAACTGCTCACTTTGCATATACCTGAGGGCATGTCTGTCCTCATCTCTACTTCAATGTGTGTGTGTGTGTGTTTTTGTGCATGCGTCCGTGTTTATCGATATAACTAATGGATTTTCTGCTGGCACAAAATTTGTTTGCTCAGTAACCCAATCCCGCAGTCAGTTTATAAGGGAAGTCTTCAGAATAGAAGCATGACTCATGACTCTGTCTGACACAACCGTCGACAACTTGACACCCATATCAGGTAGCACCCATTGCTGCAGAGAGGAGGGTGGAATGAGGAGGAAGAAAGTGGACAAACTGAGGTGATCAATAGACTAGACAGGTTTTAAACTAGGGCAGCACGGTGGCGCAACTAGTAGAGCTGCTGCCTCTCAGCGAGCAGGTCCTTGGTTCAAACCCCGGTCCAGGGGCCTTTCTGGGTGGAGTTTGCATGTTCTCTCCGTGCATGCGTGGGTTTTCTCCGGGTACTCCGGTTTCCTCCCACAGACCAAAAACATGCATGTTAGGCTGATTGGTAACTCTAAATTGTCCCTAGGTGTGAGTGAGAGAGTGAATGGTTGTTTGTCTCGTTTGTCTCTATGTGGCCCTGTGATGGACTTGCGACCCGTCCAGGGTGTACCCCGCCCCTCGCACAGTGATTGCTGGACATGGGCACCAGCGACCCCCGTGACCCAAAATGGAACAAGCGGGTAAAGATAATGGATGGATGGATGGATGGTTTTAAACTAAAAAAAAACAGGAGAGACAGTTTGGTTGAGTTGAAAAAGAAAGGCAGCAAAATAAAATAAAAAAATTTAAAAAGGCGAAACAGATATGAAAAGGTGACATCTAAGAAGAAGCTAAATCCTGCACCCTAAACTTCTTTTTGTGTTTCATGAAAAGAGACAAACATTTGGAGTTGAGCCCTGTGTAAAATGCTTTATACGTGACAATGCCTGGGAGAGTAAAAATATCTCGTGATGACTCAGTGAGTGACTTAAAGGAACTCGTGGCTCCTGACGAGCATCTGGATCAGTGAGAAGAATCTGGTAAATAGCTACGATGTAAGATTCTGCATAGCTTCAAGCTAAACCTGCATTTCCTGCCATGGTATGCAGCGCAGTGGCAAAGGATTGAGAACTTTTAAGAGGGAGTTGAAAGTTTCAAGAAACAAGTTGAGAATAATTACTCACATACAAAGCATTGAATGTGAGGGGAGTGTTGGCGTAGAGGCTAAAGAAGGCGAGTCTGTGATTGGAAGGTCACCTGTTCAAATTCCTAAACCGACACCATCAAATGTGGATAAGAAAGGTAAAGCACTCACACCTGCCTTCACCCTCATTTGCCTCATTCTGGGACTCTTAAGACCCATAACCCCCATATCTGCTCCCCTGGGTGCCCTAGATGGCAGCTCTCTGCTCCACACAGAGGGCTGTGGTAGCTCACTGATCTGTGGTTGTATCACTTGACGTATAAACAACTGCCTGGTGCGAGTTGGCTCGCTAAGTCAACACTGAAACCGTGCTCGCTTAACTTTACTTGTCTGTTTATAGGCTTTACGCACACTTGGTTACATTTGAACAATACCTGTAATTGGATGGCTCTAGACAAAACACTTCCTGCTATTGTTTTATTTTATTCCAGTCAGCATTTAATATATTTGTACACTCAGGATTATTGTGCCTCTTTGGATGGAAAGGTTACCACATAGAAAACACATGCAAATGACGTGATGTGGTGCCTTCAGAAGCTGTGCCAACAGTTGCTGACTAAACAACAGTATAGCTGGTTTCAGACAGCCTTAAAATATTTCAGAAATGTTCCAGAAGGGTATTGAGAATGAATGCCAACACTGACAGCTCGCACTTTGGTATTTATGGAGAATTTTTTTTCCATCTAGCTCCCCAGTAAGTTCATTAAGTTCAATCTTTGATTATAATATGTAAACTTTTAAATAAAAGTGCTGTCATTGTATTATTGTAATTTCACTGACTTGCTCATTTCTGAACCCGCTTTGTCTTGTTTAGAATTGCAATCGGCTGATATCACTGGCAACAGGTGAGAGAAACCCAACGTGAACGTCAATCAGAGTAAAAAATAAAAGCACCACGATGTACACACATACACACTCACACCTACGGTATAATTGAGAATCACCATTTAACTTAGCATACAGTGTATGTTCTCAGACTACGAGAGGAGAAAACTCACATGAGAGGGAAGAACATGCAAACTCCACTAGAGAGGCCCCAGCCAAGACCGTTAGGACCCGACATACTCCATCCAAAGCCGAACAGTCGATGCACGGTCACGTGGTTGTGGGACGTTCGTTTTCACACACAACTTCTTCCGCTGCAGTACATGTAACCACACAGGTTTCTTCCTGCCAAACTCTCCACTTAGTCCCTGCATCCGCCATTTGGCCACAAATCCATCATGAAGAAAGCACCACACTTTTCATCAGACAGACTCCTCCGTACACAATGTCTGCACAATTTCCTTCCAGGAGTTTTTGTCTATTTGACTAATATAGTGGGGGGTTTTGTCATACAGCTAACAGCGACGTGATTTTCGTCACACAACTACATCAATGAGAGCTGATTTCGCCGCTTCGGGTGGAGTATGTAGGGCCCTCTAATCTAAGGTTTTTATGCTGTGAAGTAACAGTACTAACCAGCAATGCCACACTGCCACCAGTGCAGATGTCAAACAAAAAGTCCCAAAAAGTTTTGGATTTTTTTTAAATTATTATTATAAAGTTTATTCATTTTTGTATACAAAACAAAACAATTCTATATACAATAAGAAATGCAATCACAAATAAAATAAAAGGCAGTAGAAAGAAGAAAAAAATCTTATATCTGCCCCTTTTTACCAAAAAATAAATTCAAATAATAATAATCTTCAAATAACAAAAACAAAATAAATTAAAGCTGCAAGCAGCGTTCAAGGCCCTCGCAGCTAAGCGCCGCTGCGGCCTCATGGCGACCGCGGGAACTCGAGCTACTCTTCCCGGTCGCCATTGAGAACGCTCACGCTACTGTCACGCGCCCATTTTCCGGAGTGCGCATTCACAG
>NC_056498.1:58383491-58388019 GCF_014905685.2 Nematolebias whitei | reverse complement strand
ATATAGATAGATAGATAGATAGATAGATAGATAGATAGATAGATAGATAGATAGATAGATAGATAGATAGATAGATAGATAGATAGATAGATAAAGCAATCTGCTAAATTTAAGGAATTTTTAGATAATATTTTGCCCTTTGACTTTGGTAATCTATAATAAAGTGCTCAATGTACCTTTTTATATCTGTCAAAGGCCATGAACTGGATGGCTCCATAAGGGAATATCCTGACCATCATGGCCCCATTACCCTTGTACAATCCCAGGATGCCTTCTTTCTTTGGCACAGCGGTGAGTGTGGAAAACACTCCTGCAGAAAAAAGTTCACACAATTAACGTCAGAGGTCCAGATGACTGAAAACAAACATGTACTTTCCCTTAGCTTCCTTTTTTTTTTGAAGCTATTTCTTTTTTTTCCTTTTACCCAGATGTCTGTAATGTGGACTTTGGCCTTGAAGAAGAATCTTGACCCTGTCTAGAGGAGCGATGGTGGTCTTGGCACAGCATCCTGCTACACCTAAAGATGGAACAGAAACACATTCATTTTAGTTAACTATTAAAAGGGCAACTTAACTATTTCCAGCTCTGTGTTGTCTCACAGTGCTCAAGATACCCAAGATAAAAAAGAGGGGGTTTATTATAAATGACTAAAGAATTTATTTAGCCAATTACATATAATCCATGTAACTGGCGAAATTTAAAAAAAAAATCATGAATGATACAAAAAAATTATGATTGAAAAATAAAAGAAACATTGTACAAAACTAAATCTTGCACTTTGTAAAAACTCAGATTACATGAATTATTTAAACATTCTGAAGATCTCTGAAAATTATTAGGTACCAAGCTAAAAATTAGTTAAAAAAAATAATAAAACAACATTAAAAGACCTTCATGAACCCAAAGACTTGATGCCCAATTATTTTGCCAAGAGATGCATCTTGTTCTAAGAGGTGGTATAAAATGCAATAAACGTATGAAAGGATGCATTAATTCCTCCTCAAAGTGAAGTCAAAGCAGAGGAGACATGTTTTTACTGCTGCTTTGACAATTATTGTCCACCTTGTTGGAGAGTTTCGGTGCCACTAAATACCATGAACTGGCATGAGAAGACCGCACCCTTATAGTGTCCTTCCCCTTTACTATTATAGCCTTTATCAAGGGTTTCACAAAGGAATGCCACTTCATTTATCACTATTCTGCTTTAAGAAATAATGCTAAACAGAGTGAAAATTTTCAGCGCTAAATGTGCCTGTGTACACAGAGGCTTGTTTTATCTATACAAATTCTACCGTGGTAAATCTTTGTAATGCGTCAGACTTTTTACCTCCAGCCACAAAGGAGCGAAGCCAGTAATAGTCCCTGTGAGCAGGAGTGGGAGATGTGGAGACAGCAGCCTCCGTTGTCGTCATCTCTGCTCAGGAATCTGCCACATCCATGGCTAAGTTTGGTTAAAACACAAAGATGACATAAAATATTGTGTTACGATAAAGCAGAAAATATAACTTAAAGGTGTATTCCTACACCTGGAATCCAAAGTAAGTAGAAAATTGGACATTTTCTATCTAATATACTGACATAACCCTAGTTTTATGTTTATTTCCTCACAGCAGACAAACTAAACCAGTTCTTCTTTGCTTGAAATTTTATTTTACTGCATTACTTTCGAACAAAAACACAAAAAACGGGATTAATAGACGATATGTACATAAATGGAGGTTGGTGTAAGGTTAGTAGGACAGATCAGTTTTCAGGTTACTAAACAACACCTAAAAGGGAGACTTAACTACATGACAACACTATATTCGTCTAACTGTGATAAAGGGATACTCACAAGTTAACATGAGCTGTTAAAGGCGCATAAACAGCAAAAACAGAATAAATTTTGTAATAAAACGTGTTTAATAGATAAGCCTCATCTACTTTGCAGAGCTGATACCTCTCATCGCAGCTCAAAAACAAAAAATACAACAAATAAAATAAAATTCTTGCCGCGTCCACAAGAACGTCGTTCGCAGATTTATTCACAAAATAAGGCGGTTAAGGCTTAAAATCAGAAATGATCATATCCGTGCCCTTCGCCCATAGACGGCTTCTGGCAAAAACAGACGCATGATATTGACGTAGCAGAGGGGCGGGGCATAATAAGAAGAGAGTAAATGGGTGGGGCTTGTTTTGACTTGGTCACTTTAAAAATATGTTTAGTATACAGTAAATACAATAAAACGAGTAAAAAATATATATATCTAAATCTCTGCTTGTTTGGACAAAGTTCTTAGGATTTAATCATTCTACTGTTACAGCCAGCATTTCTTTTTTCAGCTGAAAAAAACAAAACAAAAAGAAAAGTAAAAAAAATCAGAAAAAAAAAAAAACTACAATTTTAGTGTGTGGTAAGCTACACTGTCACTCTTAAATATACCTAATTATCATAAATTTTTGTTTTATACGTCCGAATGGGAAGAAAACGGTCATTGTATTCTGTACTGAACAATTTTCTGAACAATGCATTCTACAGGCGCTGACTTTATCTTGTTTTTTAACCTGCAACCCCATGTTACCAAGAACTGTGGAAATGTTTAGGTGTTCAAAATATGAATGCAAGTTCAGTTTCTTACATATGACTTACCTGATCTCAAGGTTCAAGGTGACTTTATTGTCATTCGCATCACATGTGGTACATGAGGTGGAATGAAATTGTGTACTCAAGATTCCAGTTACACCCAAAAATAGCAATAATATAAACTATAAAAAAAGAAACAGTATACAGTACAACGATCTAAGAAACACGCTAAACTATAATACTGTAATATAATATAATACGGTGCATTAAACAGCAGCCTGAACATGAGTCTGTTGTGAGAAGATGGGTATGAATATAGCAGCTTATGGGTAAGAAATCAGCAGCATGGATAATCAGCAGCGCAGATAAAGTGTCAAATCTCCAATTAAAGTGGCATTACAGTGATTTTTCTGGTTAGGGATTTAGAAGTCTTACATCTTCAGGGTAGAAGCTGTTTACTTATATTTACTTTGTTGTGTATTTTCTGTTGTTAAAGCAGATAATTATCTTCTTTCTAACCTATTCCTCGACATATTCACTCACTGGTCAACCTGTTTGTCTGGTTTCAGTTCCTTTGTTTGCTTTTGTTCCAAATGAGGACCCACACCAGTACACATACCGCATGAATCGATCAACAGAGGACGCCATCTCCTCTGTGGTCCACACTGCTCTCACCCACCTGGAGCAGAAGGACTCCTACATCCATATGCTCTTTGTGGACTTCACATCCACCTTCAACCCCATGATTCCTCAGACCCTAATGGACAAACTACTCACACTAGGACTAAGCCCCTCCATTTGCAACTGGGTCCTAGACTTCTTAACAAACAATCCACAGTCAATGAGGATCCACAACTTCTCCTCCTCCACCACAACCCTCAGCACTGACTCCCCTCATGGCTGTGTGTTGAGCCCCCTCTTGCTCACTCTGCTCACATACGACCGCACACCTACCCATCCAGGCTGTCATATTGTAAAGGTTACAGAAGATACAGGTTGGATGCATCACAAACAATGATGAGTCCGGCTACAGGCAGGAGGTGGAACACCTGGAGAACTGGTGCAGGAAGAACAACCTTCACATCAATGTGAAGAAGACGAAGAAGATGATTGTGGATTTCAGAAAGAGCAACAACTCCTTCTACAGGTGTGCAGTGGAGAGCATCCTGTGCTCCATCATCAACCTGTGGCATGGAGGCTGCACAGCTTCAGAAAGAAAAGTTCTGCAGAGAGTGGTGAAGGCTGCACAGAAGTCTGTTGGAGTCAGTCTCCCCACCATCACAGAGATCTACACCTCCAGATGCAGGAAGAGGGCCATCTGCATCATGAAGGACCACACTCAGCCAGCACACACACTTTTTGCCCCGTTCCCCTCAAGCAGGAGGTTGAGGAGCATTAAGTGTAGAACCACTAGACTGAGGAACAGCTTCTACCTTGAAGCTGTTAGACTCATAAATCCCTAAAAAGAAAAGTCACTGTAATACCACTTTAATTGGTGATATGTCACTTTATCCATGCTGATGATTTCTTGCCTTTAACCTGCTGTATTCATACCCATCTACTCACAACAGACTCATGTTTAATACACCGTATTACATTATTATTGTTTAGCGTACATCTTAGATCCTTGTATACTATTTATTTTTTATAGTTTATATATTTGCTATTTTTAGGTGTAACTGGGACCTTGAGGACACAATTTTTTCATTCCACCTCATGTACCACATGTGATGCGAATGACAATAAAGAACCTTGAACCTTGAAATATTAGACACACCAAATCCTTACCACTCCTGACCTCTTCCACGAGGACGTTGACCTCTTTTTGCCTGCGATCTCGTCGCTGAGCTTGTGGATTTTGCAGGTGTCTTCTGAAACTTCTCTGTGGCTCTTTTGGCGATGATAAGGAATGGCCAACAATTTTTTTTACCCAAATATGAAACGAGGTGCTAAGAAATTATTTGC
>NC_056498.1:58375874-58383391 GCF_014905685.2 Nematolebias whitei | reverse complement strand
AAAGAGGTTGGACACAGTCTGTACAATGCCTTAAAAAACTGTGGCAGGGCAGAACTTTTAATTCCAAATGTTAAGTTTAGAGTTTGTTCTGCGCTTCAGACTTTAGAGTTTACATTAAAACCAAATTAGGAACCTTGAAGGTAATATTAACACAACGAGTCAAACGTATAGCCCAGAGGTTCACACCGGCCCTGGGTACAAAACTTTACACTTTTCTCTTTCTCTGCTCCAAACATGTCCTCTGTACCCTGTGAGGTCCTCCTCACTGTCTAATCGTTTAGTTTCCATTGGAGTTGTGAGATTTATATGTTTACTCTCTGCTCCTGGCATGGCTGCATCAGTTCCTTCTGGAAAGAGACTTTTTAAAAGGCCTCTAAATAAACTCACTCTCTTCTCTCTCTCTCTCTCTCTCTCTTTCTGTCCCTGATGTGATTACACCATCAGATATCCAGAGCCAGTTGATCGTGATAATACAATTTTGCTTGTAAAAATAAAAACAGAGCATTTAGAGGAGCAGCATCTCGCTCTGGGAGACTGTGTTCTGTGTTGGAGGGGAAAGTGAAAGAAAGGAGCTTCTTCTTCTCCAAGAATGTGAACATGGTTTAGCTGAATTGGTCCCAAAGCAACAACAACAAAAAAATGTTTTCCACTAGTTTTGTTGGACCCACATGGAGAACACTGGGTTTGATTGTTGTGTTGCTTAATGGTGAGGAGTGAGTGACTGGACTTCATAAATGTCACCATTCATGGTCTGGATGAAACTCACGAGTGTCCGCTGCGTTTATGGTCCCGCTGAGGGTTTTCTTCTTTTCATGGAAAAATTGAATTAACATAACGTATGTATGAATATTTTAAAGGGTTGCATCAATAACACACTTCTTCCACTGAAACATAATTCAGATTATTGTGCAAAACAATACTTTCTAGAAGACAGGCCTTACATATTTTTTGGATTCTCCTTTTAGGGCCTATTTTTGGGTTTCACATGTCCAAACGTTTGGGTGGTGGCTTAAATTTTATAATTTAAGTTTGTGTTGAGAATTACCACTGTTTTTAGACAATCAAGGGCACTTTAATTCGTTGCAATTATTAGTTTAAAAAACTTTACTTTGTAAGTAAAATCCATTTTCACAGTGGCCTCAACGTCAAATCAGGAGCTATAGACATCACTCTCTGGATATCATTTTCTGATCGATTGCTATAAAACAGCAGCAGAAGGACTTGAAATATTTATTTTATTTCATGAGTAGCCTCCAAAGAGGGGAGTGCAGCCATCAGGTGCAGGAAAACTGCTGCAAAATATTTTGCACATGGACGACTAGTGTTCCAGATCATACAGGTGAGACATTCAACAGAGAAGACCAGGATGTCCAAGAGGGTCCAGCATGGTGGTCTTCTCTTTTCTTACGTACAGATTTGTGATGCCACCATTGAAGAGCTTACTCGTCATTAGCAGAAAGTAAATGTCCATCTGACTTTGTGACAAGAAGGGCAGTCACGTTTGACCTTGACCTTGAAATCTGCAGGAAGTACAAAAACTGGACAGAAGGCTGCAGCAGAATGGATGGAGCTTTAAATCGGCAGCTGCTTTTAAACCGACAGACGGAGTAAAAGATGGGGACGAGTGCTGAAAGCTCCGGTGTAAATGTAAGAGACGATGTAGTGACTGTGACCCAGTACGGTTCTGACATGTATGAAACATGTGGTTCTGTATCACGAGGGGGAAACGGGTCACCAGAACCAGCGATTGTGCAGAGAGGCTTCGTGTTTTGTTGTTACACTTTGGCAGGCACCACTTCACAATAAGGCTCCCCTTATATGGTTAATACATTATTAATTCCTCTATAAACACTTTATAAATCATTAATAACTGCTTATTATGCATTAATTAAGAGCAAGCAAGAGGCAAAACTGACCAGTTTCTTGCCAAATCTGTTCACCTATATATTTAATCTAGAGTTGTTATATTAAACATGTCAGACTAAGTTACTACCTTGTGAGCACAATAAGCATTTATAAACCTATTTTTTTTAGCATATAATATTGTACTTTATCACTGCATTATAATTATCTACAACTAATATTATATCCTAAAAAATAGGTTTACAAATTCTTATTGTGCTTACAAGGTAATAACTTAGTCTGAAATGTTGAATATAACAACTCTAGATGAAATAGGTGAACAGATTTGGATCAGTACTTGATGAGAAACTGATCAGTTTGGCCTCTGTCACCATTAATTTACAATAAACAATTAGTAATGATTTATAAAGTGTTTATAGAGGAATTAATATATCTATATACTATTTATTAGCCATTCATAAGGGGAGCCTTATTATAAAGTGGTACCCTTTGGTAATATTTAACAAGATGGCATTTTATACTTTCACACATCTACAGTATGTTGAAAAATAAATAAAAATAAAATAAAAGGGGAGAGTACATAGCATTACCCATGTAATTAATTTGACTTGGAGCATTTATTACAAAACACAATAACCCCCAACCTACCCTGTAATGTAATAAATACACTTCACATTTGTTTCTAAGTTAATCCTGTTTTTGTTTGTTTTCCTATTAATGCCAGATTTGCTTGAAAAGAAGGATTGTTATACCCCAGAGGTAAAAATAAAGATTTTAATCCGATTTAGAAAACTAATACATGTGTAGTAAATTATATTTAAACAGATACACAATTTTAACAAACGGAGCAGAGATATTGTTCTCTAATGGCTGAAATTGGTCAACAGGGGGCGCTAACGTCCAAAAGTTACTCTCCCTCACAGTGGAGAGCCGCTAGGCTCTGTGTTTGGCTCACTAGAAGTTTTGGTCACATGCTGGCTGGGAATCAGGTTGAATGCTGTTTGTAAGTTTCTGAAAGTTGAAATCTGAGACCTCCTCTGTTTAAAGTTGTTTCTCGTTTGACATGCATGGCTTCCTTCACCCATCCTCTCCCCTTCTGTCTTCTCTGTGTAAAATATGAACATGTTGGTCCTCAACAGTGTCTCATTGAGATGTTGGACCGCTGAGTCTTGCCCTCTCCGGTGTTGAGCCACACACTCCAGATATTTTTGGATTGATGAAGCCTCCCCGGGTGGAAAGCGAAACATCTTCTGCTTCAGAATAGAAGTCCAGTTTTTATTTTACTTTTATTAATTCACCATGACCTGGGTGACTGAGAATCTTCACCAGCATATTCTTTATTTGAGATTTTGCAGCCATGAAGCAAGTATACTAAGTTAATTTGAGCTTCTGAATTGCACCTGGTTGTGAAGGTGCACGGCCCTCTGATGGACCAAAGAGCTGGGATTTAGCCAACTTGTTCCACAATGAAGACTGGAGAAAACCCCTGACCAGTTCCCTGAACCTGATCAGACTCAACCTGAACAAGAACAAGAAGGAAAATGAATGGTGGGAAGTGAAACAAAGAATAAAACTCTTCTAGATTCATTGTTTTAGCTGTTTAATTTTTTTTCCACCTTTTTTGGCTGCTCCCTACCTCAGGGGTCACCACAGTGAACTAACTCACACGAACAGTTGGCAATCGTTTTTACACCAGATGCACTTCCTGATGCAACCACAGACCACCGAGCTACCACAGCCCTCTGTGTGGAGCAGAGAGCTGCTATTTAAGGTTCCCAGGAGAGCAGATGGTGGGGGTTAAAGGCCTTGCCCAAGGGCACAGAGTGGAGCAAATGAGGGTGGAGGCAGGTGTGGGTGTTTCACCTTTCCCACCCACATTTATCCTGGGGGTCAAACCAGTGACCTTCCAATCACAGGCTCGCCTTCTCATTCATTCAACCTTTATTTATACAGGTTAGTCTCACGAGGACTCATTTTCAAGAGAGACCCGTTTTAGACAGACAACATAATACAGACAACAATAATTCAACAAAAAGCAATTTAAATTATTTATTTATTTGCAAAAAGTAATTTTTGAGGCGTTCAGTGCATCAGAGTTGCCTTCTTGGCTTTGGGTGCCTTCTTTGCTGGGGCTTTCTTGGCTGCAGGGGCCTTCTTCACCACCTTCTTGGGGCTCTTGGCTGTCATGACCTCGGCGGGCTTCTTCACCTTCTTGCGAGACTTCTTAGCAGCTGCGGGCTTCTTGGCTGCAACCACCTTCTTAGACTTTTTGGTCGTGGCAGGCTTCTTGGCGGTGGGCTTTTTGGCTTTAGGAGTGGATTTCTTGGCCTTGGTGTCAGCCTGTTTGCTCATTTTGAAGGATCCGGAGGCGCCGGTTCCCTTGGATTGGACCAGGGTCCCCTTGGCCACCAGGCTCTTGATGGCGGTCTTGACGCAGGCTTTGTACTTGTCCACATTGAGCCTTTTTGAGGGCTGCAGCAGACACGCCACTGCGCTCCTTGGAAGCGGCCACAGCTTTCACAATCTGCTCGCTGAGGCTGGGATCAACCTTCTTCGGCTTCGTGCTCTTCTTCTCGGCTGCTTTGGCCGGAGCAGGAGCTGAAGCAACTTTCTTCTTTTGTCTTGCTTTCAGTTCTCTAACCTCTGCACCACCACTCCGCCTTTGCTGTTTACATACAACCCAGTCAGTTATTATTGAACAATATTCAATCCAATGAATTAGATTATGCAATAATATGGAGAATGATGTTATCAATGTGTATGTTTAAGAGAATGATCAAAGTTGATTTGTAAAAAAAAAAAAAAAGAAATTGCTTAATGTGTTTTTGTATGACTTGTTGCCCAACAAGGAGTTATTATTTTATTTTTTTGAATTATTTTTTGTTAAAAACGGGCAGATATTATAAGATGTTTTCTTCTTTCTGCTGCCTTTCATTTTATTTGTGATTGTATTTCTTATTGTATATAGAATTGTTTTGTTTTGTTTTAAAAAATGAATAAACTTTATTAAAAAAAATAATAATAATTATCAGTCTATGTTGCAAATAATATGGTTAATGAGAGATAATGTTTCCAAAGCCTGACAAAAGGCCCAAGACTCTGTTTAGCAAAGAAAGTACGACACTTACACAGAATCAACACACGAGGGCGCTGTTTCACGGAATAAGAAGCAGAACTGCGACCCTCCCGGGTGAATAAATGTCTCCTCTTAAATAGAAAGTCTCATTTTCTCATCATGCTGCGGGTCATTGTGGAAGCTGCCAGTGGGATCCCTAAAAAGAAAATAGGAAATCCAGATCCAATAACAACAGTTGTTTTCAGAGGTGAGAAATATATTGCAACTTTAACCATTTTTTATTAATACAATGGAAGTTAGTTCGAACAGATCAAGAATACCTTTATAATTATAAATATTTGTATTAGGTTATTCTTAAGTCTTGTTCCTCAGTGATTCACAATATGAGAAGAACCTTATAAGGCTGATGTTCAGTGTTTTGGCACAGTTTTGCAGCTGAGTTAAAAAAATGTTTATGATTTATTTTGGTTTGTTTTCAACAAAGTATTTTAAGACATTTTTTAAATCACAAAACCACATCCAGAAGCAGTCCATTAAGGGATTTCTTAGTCTATTAAAAGTCTCATTATCCCTTCAGGTGAAAAGAAGAAAACTAAAGCAGTTAACAATGAGTTGAATCCAGTTTGGAATGAAGTAAGTGATTATTTACAGCGTTTGTAGCTTTAAGGGATTAAATTTTAAGCTGCTCTTTATATTACAGATCCTTGAGTTTGAGCTTAAAGGTGCTCCTTTAGATGCCTCGTCTTTCATCAGTGTTGTTGTAAAGGACTACGAAACCATCGGAAAACACAGGTATGTGTAAAAATAAAGCGCCATTTTTTAAACTGTGGTTCTAAAAAGGTGATATGAGCAGATTTATTTTCTTAACCTCAGAAATGTGTGATAAAGTCCCTGACTCTCTGCTTTTGTCCACCTATCTTTGAGTCAAAGACCTTTTCAGGAAAGAGGGAGCAATGCTTCAACAAAACCTCATACCTGAAATGTTTATCTTGTGAATATAAAGTAGTGTGATTATGATCTGTGAGGATTTGTTCGACATACATGACCAAAATGATCTGAGTGTTGTTGAAAACAGTGATTTATTCTTCAGTATGTTGAAACTTTACTTAAAAAACTTCACTGCAGCCATGTTAAGACATGCTGCTGGAGGCAAAGAGGTGCGTTGTCCTTTACAAGAATGTTGCCTTAAATGGAAATAACGTTCTCTCCTTCAGATCAAACCACTATATTTGTGTTATGAATTTGTTATAATTATTCTGTGTTTTTGTTAAGAACATTCTTGAGTCCTTTTGCCCTCTCTGAAGTTCAGTGGAGGACAGATCAAGTAATAACATTTCCTCTGAGTCACTCCAGTCGCTGAAAGTTACAGAGCATAATATATGGGGACGAGACTGGAGGAGTGTCTCGGTCGTGCAAGATCTTGAACGATTTTCCAGGATCGCTATCTGAAATGTCTGAGAAGAGAGCTTGTGCTGACCTGCCATCGGCTCAGCTGCACAAGCTGCAGCTCAGCCTGTTCTGTTTTCACAAACTCAGGGAATGATTGAGGAAATTGGGGCAAAACGTTGCTGCAAAAGCCAACACGGCTTACAGCATCATCCGTGACTTTGCTCACCGTGAGCAAATTGGTTCATTTTAGAAGAAAAAGCACAGAGTGTTGTAATACATTGTGATTATTAATCATGATGGCAGATCTGGAAGAGAGTGGAGGTGTTGGTGGTTTCATCTGCAGCAAAATTAGGAAGTGGAGTTTGTGGATTGTCCATAGCAACAAACAAATGCAGCTGAAAACTTTGTATTCAGTTCCCTAATGTAACTGATGCATGCATCAGTAAAAGGCTTGTGATCTTTTCTAAATGTAAATGTGTATGATTGATTTTCAGGTTAATTGGCTCGGCACAAATCTCACTGAAAGACCTGGTCAGCAGCGGTCAAATAAAGTCTCTCCCATTCAAGAACGTGCCTTTGGCCAACGAGAAGCAACAGTTTATCGGGGTAAATACGTTTGATCCTGTTCAGTCTTTAATGTTAAATAATAATTTTGTTTACAGCTATAAGAATAGTTTTTTTGTTAGTAGATACACAGTAATGTACAAGCAAGCATCTTGAGTTATTCTGACTCAACTTAAACTTTCTTATTTCACATCAACGCTTTCACTGAAAGATGAATAAGTGTCACTATATATAAACTAGGGGTGCACGAAATAGGATTTTTGGTCGATAGCTGATATGTTAAAATTAATTTGGTCGATAACCGATAGCAATACCGATAATTGTTTTCCCAAGTCATACTTACAGAGACTACACAGCTTTCATAGCTGTGGAATTAAAATACTACATTATTCTGCATGGTCTTTGTCAGTTTGGTCTGCTACCAAATGCAGATGCCAAAAGGGGGCTGAAAATGATGCAACACTTCAACTTGGATTATATTTAATGTCAAATTTATTGACAACAACACTTGAACAGTGTAAATTTGATCATTTTCACAAATCTGAACTCAACAGCACATGTGACGTCATAACGTTCTGCTGGCGCTGCAAGCATCCTTGTCACTGGGTTGTCATACAAAAACAGC
>NC_056498.1:58365856-58375774 GCF_014905685.2 Nematolebias whitei | reverse complement strand
TATTGTTGGAATTATTTTTCTTTTGCTTGTATTTCTTGGGCTGACATTAAGTCTCAAATTTCACATGATTTAATACTAAACAAATCTGAAATAAGACTATAAATTTGTTAAACATTTTGAAAAAAACAGGGGTGGAGGCCTCCGGGTTCAACTGTCCCCCTCTTACAATGCTGTGATTGCTAGTATCACTCAGCCCTCTGTGAGTAGTAAACAGCCATCAGTGTGCTAATGACCCATTGTTAGGCTGATGGTCCTTCTTGAGCATGTGATCAGTTGGTTTTGGTTGTCAGCAGCAAACTGGTCGATCCACTCTAAGAAGGTGCTATTTAAGAAACTGAGCTGAAAACAGCACCTCAGACTGAGGAAGTCTCTTGGATGAGAGACGAAACGTTTCTAGAATTTTTTTTGCTTTGTTTTGCTTTTGTTTTTTTGAATGTCCAGAGGACCAGATTGAACTTTTTTGGATTTTTCTACCTGGATTATTGAGCATGCATCAAGATATTTTGAAAAAATATGTTGATATATAAAACATAGTAATTTAGCCAATCATCTGTAGCCTGAAGCAGGTCCATAAAATCCAATAGGCTGGTCACTAGTTAAAAAAATTAAATTACAAAAAATTAGGAAGAATTTATATATAAAAAAATGAAAATACATTTATTTATGATTTTCATTTATTGAAATTTTTTTTTCAAGAGGGTGATATAGAAGAACATTTTTGGGGAAAACATCTTGTAAACATATTCAATAAATAAATATTCAATTAAAAAAACCATATGCAAGTGCTGTGCTTGAGCAGAAGTAAAATGTAAAATATCAATGTCAGAGGCCCAACTATGTCAGTATGTTGTGTGAACTAAAACAGAGTTGATCACACATTAACAGAAGTGGCTCAGAATTGGTTCAAACAGTGGTCTTTGAGTTTGTGCAGATTATCTTAACTTCAGACAGGATAACAGATCTATGAACCAAATTAAGGTAAAATAAAAACTACTTTTGGCACAAAGCTAAACATTAGAGTTCTTAAAGATAAAAGGAAATTTTAATCTTGATGATCTAGAGTACTTTCTGTATGTCTTCACATTTGCATTGCTGCTTGTACAGTATATTGTGCAACATTTCTTTTGGGGTTGTATTAAACAAGGTTTCCCCAATTCAAAAGTCGAGAACAACAGGCCAGGTCAATATAAACTAATACAAGGTTGCATATTTGTAGTACACTGTTTTGTTCATATTACATATGTTTTGAAATAGCTGTAGATAAAACAATGACTAGTCCCCAAAGGGATTTAAGGTACCCAAAGGTGACTTTAATCAGTTTGTGTATCTGTGTAAAACTGTATAAAACTTTCTTAGATAGAGAACTTTACTAATTGGCTTTTCTATGTATGTGAATGTTCCTGTAAATCATCCTGAGACAACTTTGTTGTGATTTGGTGCTATATAAATTAACTGAATTGAACTGAATTGAATTAAAGTCCCCAAAGGGTCATAAGGTACCCAAATGTGACTTTAATCAGTTTGTGTATCTGTGTAAAACTCAAGTCCCCAAAGTGGACTTAAAAATTCCCTGGTCCCCAATGTGAAGGCAAAAAATAATTTTATCAAAAAAGGATTTAAACAAAATTTTCAGGTGACATTTGTTTTCTGTAAATTTAGAGTAAAAAAAATCACATAGCAGTTTGTCCCTAACCCATTCAGAAAGGGGTGTCCCCTAAGGTAGGTAGTTAAAATATGCGCCCCCAATTTGGACATAAGCAAACCATGGTGTGTGTGTGTGTGTGTGTGTGTGTGTGTGTGTGTGTATTTCCTGTATATTTGTGTAACCTGTCCTGAAAATCTGACCTTGCAAGTAAAATCCTGGTCTTCTCCAACACTTGGCATGCTGTGAGAAGACTCATATGATGTAGAACCAGGAGTTTCTTGGGTTATTCGCTGCAACACTTAGCTTGCTGTTGTCAGGGTCTGTGTTTTTTGGTGGTCTTTTGTGTTGTTGTTGTTGTTGTTGTTGTTGTTGTTGTGCTGTCATTACGTTTATTTTAATTTTTTTTACATTTGGTGTTTTGTTTCTGCTTAGAGCACAATAATTAATCACCCTTGAAGAGGGCCGAGGGAATAAATGGACACGTGCTAATGAGGAGAGGGGAGACAGCTGAGCTAATAGAAACAGGGAGCAGGTGTAAGTGGGAGGGGCAGAATCTGAAGCAGAAACTGACTAAAAACACGCAGGGTGTCATGTTCTGAATCTTTTTAGAGCTCAGGTTGCAGACAGCTCCTTAACTTCCTTCCTGAGGGGAGTGGGGCAAAAAGTGTGTGTGCTGGGTGAGTGGGGTCCTTCATGATGCAGGTGGCCCTCTTCCTGCATCTGGAGGTGTAGATGTCTGTGATGGTGGGGAGGCTGATGATTACTCCTTAGATTCTGTAAGTTGCTGCTGCAGTAGTTTTTTTCCTTCTTTATGTTAGACCTGAAGTTTTATTCGTCTTCAGTTCATGTCCTTTACAAACCGTGACATTTATACGTAAATAGATGGGTGTTGTAAAGTCCACAGGAGACTCTCTGCTTGCAGATAAACTGTATCAACATTCATGCACAGACATTCCAAATGTAAAGATTCAGCATCAGGGAAAATGAGTAGAAAAGACATTTGTTGAATACTTGATGGTGGCGATGTCTGCATATCCAACTATGATGATGAAGCAGCCTGTACTTTTTCTTCAGAATAACACACACACTTTGTGCATTTTTTATTTAACGAAAAATCAGACAACAAATAAAGTCAAGCAAGTTTTCAGACAAATATAAACCTCTCTGTCTCTGTATCGCTTCCATTAATCTAATGTTTGTCCTATACGTTCACTCTAGTAACATAAAATGTTTATGTTGGAGACATTCAATAGATTAGGGTTCTAAGTGAAGTTGTGAAAACGCTTGTCATTATTTAATGATGTCTGGCCACAGGTTGAACAATCGAGTCAGAGTTAATTTGCCGACAGAGATTATAAATGAGTGAGTCAGAGGAAAAGGAGATAAGAGGGTTGGATTCAGAGCCTCTCTGGCACATAGTGGTCTGAAATCCTGGGGTTGTTATTCAAGTCAGCATCCTCATGAAAAACTTCAAAAATCTCAGTCAATTTATATCCAGTACCATGTCACGACTTCAGGGAATCAGAAGGTAAAGTTGTATAAAAATGACCACAACCTCTGTCCTTTTTTTCTTGTTTTATTTTTGACTTTCTATTAAATTCAATTCAAAAATACTTTATTAATCCCAAAGGTAAATTAAATGTTGTAGCTTATCATCCTGGTTTCATTAAGAGTTGTTATAGATGCTGATGGCTGTGGGCAGGAAGGATCTGCTGCAGTCCGTCCCACAGTGGATCTGAAGAAGCTGGCAGCGGATGCCGATCTGTCCACCTGGACCCAGCGGGCCTCTCAGTCCTCCTGGGCAGCAGGACCACCTGAATGTTGGGCAGAACTCCTTCCTGAGCGATGTTCACTTCTCTCAGCAGCTTGTTGAGCTCCTCCTCATTACAGACAGCCAACTGCAGGTGTCAGTGGATGATCCAGGTCTTCTTGTTGTCATGAGCCGCGTTTCCTGCCAGCTCCAAGGATCTCAGCACTTGAGCACCTCCGTCAGGTAGATGGGGATGCATCCATGGCGCCTCCTTTACAACTCATTTGGGATTTGGGGCTGTATTTGAGGTAATATTAGAGCTTTGTTAATCAGCTGCTCCCGGTTGTAAAAAAACACCTTGTTGTCATGGTTACGCGTCATAACAAATGTCCAAAAGTACCAAGGTTTTCATTAAAATTCCTTCCAGCTGCACAGCATCCGATACTAGAGAAAGTAATCAGCCAAAAAAGCCATTTACATCCAGAAAAATAAAGGAAATAAAGTTTTCAAAATCAATATCCCAGAATGAAAGTAACAGCTACTCCAACATGCAGCCACCTTGGGCAGCGCAAGAACATTTAACATAACATGATGGAATTTTACACATAGAGCACTTTGAAAATGAAGATGTTTTTCTTTATTTAAAGTGCTAAGTGGATTATTAATGAATGATTATACTGCCATAATGTCTGCTAAAATATAAATCCAGCTACAACACACATTCCACGTTTGTGAGAAGCCTGAAGGGTAAAGCAGATGTTCGACGACTTGCAGCCTGGATTTGCTGGAGGTTGTTTTCTGTTGAAGTAGTTCGTTAGTAAAAGAAAATAGCTGCGCCTTCGTATGATGGTGTAAGAGAACCATCCAAGATGATTTTGAGTTGTGATTTGGTGCAAGTGGGGGGGAAATGATCAGACTCTATTTGTACAATAATTCATGAACAAATACTGATCCAACCAATCAGAGAGCAGCTTTTATGTTGCAGTTTCCTCTTTACCACTGATTGTTTTTTTTTTTGTTTTTTTTCCTGGAGCTTTGTGAGTGCAGTAAAGGGATCCAGTACTATTAAAGATCCCTGGTTAATTGATGCTCCATTATGCCATTGTAGCATTACCCTTTATGTTGCTCACTTAATTTCACATGCTTGGTTTTAGATGCAAACAGGAACTGTAGGTAAATAAATTTCCATTTTTAATTTAGCTGCTACTGGATCACTGTATCATCTCAGGATGGTGTTAAAGAAGATAAATCAGCCAGCAGACAGCCAGGCTGGGAGGTTAGCTTTGCATCAGAGCCAATGAAATCCCCCTGAGGAGTTTAAAGAATTGGCAGCTCCAGACAGAAGAGCTTCTCCACAATGATTGTGTTTTCAATCTAAAGGCAGCTGCTGATGTACGGCCCAAGTCAGTTGTAATATCTGTCAGACTATACCAAGCCCTGAGGAGAATCCTTCTGAGAGCAAACTAGTCCAAGAGGTCTGTTTTGTTTATTTTCTGTTTCTGCTGGGTTTATTTTGTGTGCTGCTATACGCAAGTCTGCAAGGAAGAGCATAATTTAACCCAACCTGCCAATAAATAATTCAATGTCGCAGATCAGCCATAAAATTGTGCATCCTTTTTATGAGTTTTATCTTGTGGAAATGATGGACTGTTTCTCACTGGAGCAGCTAAAGATGGTGGGCGGATGCAGCTGGAATCTCAGTACAAATAGTTTTGATGGACTAGAGTTTTCAGAGTAATAGCTCTTCTGGAGTCCTCTCCTTGCTGAAAAATAAAAAATAAAAATCTTGAAACATTATTTATTTACTTAAGCAGACAATACTGCTACTTTACTTTTTACCACATGGGATTTTGAAATAACTTTTTAAATTTTTATTTATTTTTATTTTTGTTCTTATTGCTGACATATTGTTATTTAACTGTATTTGTTGTCTGGTCCTTGAGGACAAAAAAAAATATTTAAATTTAAGGTAACTTTTTTCAAGTTTTTATTTTTATGTTTTTGTTTTTTTCTGACCATATGTAGGTTTTTTTGTATTCTAAATAATTATTGTTACATCGTAAAATAGTAAAATATATGCTGGTGAAGATTTTCAATCGTTCAGGTCATGGTCAATCCTCCACAAAAAGTAAAATAAAAAATAAATAAAAAAAAACAACTGGACTTTTATTCTGAAGCTGATGATGTTTCACTTTCCACCCAGGAACGCTTAATCAATTAAAAAAATATTTTGACTTGATAAAGCATCTTCAGGATCAGAATGTAAGTCTAGTTGTTTTGTTTATGTAACTTTTTTGTATCTTAAAATATGTAAATAAATAAAATGGGAAAAAAGACATTTGAAGAAAAGAAAAACATTGGAAAGAGATTAGATTTATAGATCCCTGCTATTTCATATATCTTTCAGATCAACTTAGTTTTTGCTAAGTTTAGTTTTTCTTGTAGTTTTTTTTTAATTAGACCACTATAAAATGAATTTATGAAAAAAAATACTTATTTTAAATGTATTTTTAAAATTTCGACCAACAATAAATCAACAAATATTGTTTTACATTATAAGATAAACAAAAGATGTTTAGCATCTCCATGTGTGTGAGTTAAACAAACCACAAACATTCACAACATTTATCAGGCAGAGCATGAACAACGCCCACAACCACCAGGTTTTGTATGCTGCTATCTGCTTTAGTTCATGTAAACTGAACAAATCTCTGCACACATTCCTTATTTGTTACCAAAAACCTCATCTCCACTTTTAAAACATGACAGTCCTGTCTTCTTCTGTTACAGATGGACAAACATTTTCAGACTTTCGTGTTAATTGCATGAATACTTCTGACGCATTCACACTGTTGTGATCCATTTTTCTTCCGTATGTTTTTCGGCTTCTTTCTCATCTCGCTGTTTTCAAGCTAGTTCAACAAATCATAAATCAAAATGTTCAGCTGTTTCAGGACAATCCTGCTATGACTTTTGGTATTGATGCAACTTCAGCTTGTTGAAATATTTAGTCTTTTCTGCCATTTTTTTTTCTTAAAGAATGAATTGAGCTCATTTTGCATTCTTCAAATCTTTAGAGCTGTTTACAACCTTCTACTGTTCCTTTCGCATTTTGTTCTGGTTCAGCTTCTTTTAGCTTCCTTGTGCAAATTTAAACTTGTTTTGATCTGCTTTCAGCTAATTTCAGCTGTTTATCCAGCTGTTTTGTGCTCCTTTCAGATTCTTTCTGCTAACTACAACATGTTTGTGCTCCTTCTAACTTCTTTCTGCTAATTTCTGCAAGTTTAAGTTTTTTTCTGCTATTTTGGCTATTTAGCTGTTTTTTATGCTAATTTACGCTTTTTCAGCTAATTCCACATTTTTTGCACTCATTTAAACTTTTTTCATCCTCAATCAGCAAAAATCAGCTCTCTGCTTCCTTCTGGTAATTTTCAGCTTCTGCTTTTTTAGCTACTTTGAAGCTGTTTTTTTTTTGGGGGGGGGGGGTTGCTAATTTCAGTTTGTTTGTTTTTTCAGATAATTTCCACTTTTTGTGCTCATTTCTGCTACTTTCAGCAAACATGTTTTCTTTCTGTTTTTTTTCTGTTAATTTAAGTGTGTTCTACCTTTTTAACTACCCTTTTTTTTTTGTTTTAGAAAATTGTAGCTAATTTCAGCTGTTTTCAGTCATTTCTGCTACTTTATGCCAAAACACAGGTAACTTCTTTAAGCTAATTTCAGGTTATGCTTCTTTCAGCATTTTTCTGCTAGCAGTTTTTTTTCTATTTCAGCTATGTTTTTGCTGTTTTTGTGCTAAATTTAGATTTTCAGCTAATTCCACATTTTGTTTTAGCTCATTTCAGCTCCTTCCACTGCCTTCTGGTAGTTTAAGCTTTTTTTCTGCCATTTCAGCTACTTTTTATTTTACTAATTTCAGCTACTTTTAGCTAATTTCCTAACTTTGTGTTAAGTTCTGCTTATTTAAACCCAATTCAGCAAATATGTGTTATTTCTGCTTTCTCATCTAATTTATGCTTGTTCTTCCATTTCAGCTACATTTCAGCATGTGTTTAGCTAATTTCAGCTGTTTTTCAGCAAGTTCTTCTGCAATAAGCATTTACACTGCATTTTTGCAGGAAATGCAATTTCTCTAGTTTTACCAGCAATCAGTAAACGTATATGTATCTCATCAGATGGGAGAAATGTCACAGGGAGTTTTTGCAGTAATTGTTTCTCAGTAGTTCAGCTGAACTTCCTATTAGTGCTGTTTGATGGCCTCGATCTGTCAGCTGTCTGATTCTCTCCTCTCAAACAAAGACATTGTGTGTCAGTTTGCCTAATTAGCAGGTTTTCTGTTGTCTCTTTTGTTATGATGCCCTTTCTTTCTGAAATAAAGGAGGGGAGGCCAATAAAAAGGAAACACACCAGTGGTTCCATGAGCTGACAGATAACATATGGACTTTTTTCTCATCTGGCAGGCATGAGAAGAAGGAGAACAATGTATTTATGTGCAAGAGTTGCTTGTGTAAACAAACTCATACTTAAGTCAGAAAAAAATCTTGATATGAGAAGAAGGTTTTGGCTGAAGGCCTGTTTGTATCAATCTCCTGCTTCCCTTATTGTGTTCGGTTTCAGCTCCTCATTAAATTCACGCTCCGTGCCTTTGGCTCCCTGTTTGATGGCTTGGCAAAAGTTCAGCCTCGCTTCCCTTCAGCTGCAACATAACTTTTAGTCAAGGGTGCTTGCTTTAATTAAAGTTTCCTGCAGTCCCTGTTACAGCTGTGTGATGCTCCAGTTGCTGAAGAAATGTGGCATCAAAATTATGCTCACATTCAGAGTAGAGCTTGAGTTAATATGTTCGGGGTGAAAAGTGTTTGTTGACTCAAATGAACTACATATGGGGTTATTGTAATCTACAGACCTACACACATCAAGACCATCAATCTGCAGACTTTAGATAATGTATCTGCATGTTTTATGGTGTTTTAGTTACATTTACATTCAAGTTTCTTATACACACTTATTGCAAGAGCAGCGTTTAACCTGACTAATGGAGAGTTGGGAGTTTATTGCATGCCCATTAGATTCACAGTTTTTAGGTCCCAGAAACAGCAGAGGGAGCTGTTGCATAATGTGAGGAAAACATAAGGTTCCATTTTTTGTTTTTGTGTGCCCTCACGCAACAATCTATTTTCATGCAGGTATAGTTTTGTAAAAAATCAACAGCATATATTCCATCATCTTTGATTTCAGGATTTAAAGCTTGCTAACTATCAGTGCACCACATTAGTTTAAATTCTCCTTCAAATAACTGTTCATTTTTACACTAAGAGCTTACTTTTCTGTTTGGCAGCACCTTGTCTTGTATTTAAACCTTTTTTGTTACACAGATCTGCACACAGCGAATCCAGATTAATGGAATTACTCGAATAAAAGTCATAACTGTGCTTTTTTTTTTTCAGTACTAATTATGCAATTAGCCAAGACTCATTAGGCTTGAAGCCTGTGCACATAAAGGCAAATTATTTTTCCTAAAAAAGTATGTGATTGCTAGTTTATAAAATCTATATTTTCAACAAAGCTTGTGCTATCTTTGGATTTGTGTCTTCATCATGCAAAAAATAAATTAAACATAAACGCACATGACTTGAGCTCAGTGTGGCTTCAGTGTGAGCAGACTCTAGGGGCAGAGAGTGCAAACTTAACCTTTCTAAGACCATCATCTGCTCGGGAATATGGCAAAACGAAATGTGGAGCTAAAGCTCGGCTGTGAAATGACCTGAGCAACATGGCAACTTGTCAGCAGGGTCAAGCAACGTCTACTTTGGAGTTAGAAGTTTGTTAGTTCTACAAATGATGAGCACAAACAGATGAATCCCTCCCGCCCTCTGAGATTCTTGTTTAGCATTTTTGCACTCACTGACACTTGAGAGATGGTGCCGCTGGACAGAAAGTGACACATATCCAGGAATAACTGAGCTTGTTTGGTCACGTGGAGGTTGATTTATGCAGAGTAAAACGTGAGTCAGCAACTGGAAATAGATGCGTTCCTACACTTTTGCACGACATATTTATAGGCTCCAGTTACACACAAACAGCAGACAAAAAGACAAAAGAAAATATTTCACAGTTTAGAAACATCCCACTTGTGTCAGACATCTCACAGTTAAATAATATATTCATTTTAACACGTCACAAATGTCTGCTGAAAATCTGGAATGATTTTAAAATATCCTGTCATGAAACTTTTTAACTGTTAGCATCACAGAACGATCATCCTGAAAGTGTTGAAAAATACTTTTTTTTTTTTTTCTGGACAAATAAGTTGATAGTGTTTTTTATGGACTTTTGTTGCCAAAGTAAAATTACATGATAGTAAGATTCTGTCTGGTCATAAATGATAATTAATCGTTAAAAACAAGACATTTACTGTTACTTTTACAATCCTCTGCTCCACTCTGTGCTGGCTCAGCAACTTCAAGTTCCTCGGCGTTCACATTACCAAGGATTTGTCCTGGATTTTACATACAGACACTGTGGTCAA
>NC_056498.1:58362802-58365756 GCF_014905685.2 Nematolebias whitei | reverse complement strand
GTGTCAGGGAGGGAGCATTCCAAGCAAAAAAAGTCACTTCCTGTTCTCAGGGGGCGGGGCTTTGATGACGTCAAAATTTGACCTCAGGGTATCGTCGGGCGTGGGACAGGGATGACTCGTGCCAAATTTGGTACGATTCTGTTTTTCAACGTGAAAGTTATAACGTTTCGAAATTTATGGCGTGAAGCTCAACTTTGAGGCCTGGCCCCGCCCCCTCAACATGCGTAAATTTGCACCGTTTTGATAACTTTAGGTCCCCCATGCCTACTGAGCAAAATGGCGAAAGTTTGAAACCGATTGAGCGAAATCCCTAGGAGGAGTTCGTTCAAATTCGCCGTGTACGAAAAGTGAAAAACGGTCAAAATTGACCCTTTGACCCAAAATGGCCGACTTCCTGTTGGGTTTAAGGCATACCTCCAAGAGACTTTTTTTCTTGATTCAGTGGGTTCTACATATGTACCAAATTTCAGCTCTCTAGGACTTACCAGTTTTCATATCTCACGTTAGGGGGCGCTGTGGAGCAGTTTGGCCACGCCCACTTTTGGTTCCATTAAAGACCTCGCATTTCTCGCGGGGGACAATTTTGGGTAAAATATGGTGAGTTTTGGGATATGTTAAGGCCTCCAAAAATGCGATCTTGGGCGGAAAAAAATAATAATAATAAGAAACAGCACAATTACAATAGGCCTTCGCAGCGCTTTGCTGCTCGGGCCTAATAAGAAACGACACAATTACAATAGGCCTTCGCAGCGCTTTGCTGCTCGGGCCTAATAATAATAAGAAACGACACAATTACAATAGGCCTTCGCAGCGCTTTGCTGCTCGGGCCTAATAACACCTTGTCAAACGTCAATTTACATCCAATACACATTAAGCTATTTCGTTTTTTTTTAACAAACAAACTTTGAACATTCTCTTAAACATAGACATTAATCTGGCATTTTTCACATCACTCTCCAGATTATTCCATAATCTAAATCCCTGGATTGAAGTAGACCATCCCTTCAAACTAGTTCTAAATTTAGGTTTCACAAATATCTCTATCCCCTCAAGATTATAACAACTCTCTCTTTTAACAAAATTTAATTAAATATTTAAAGGTAATGTGTTATTATGAGCCCTATACATAACTGAGAAAATACTATAATCTACCAAATCATGGAACTTCAATAACTTCAGTTGATAAAATAATGTGCTTGATGGGTGACTGAAATGCTTCCTGGTGATAATTCTTACAGCTCTTTTCTGTAAAACAAAAATAGGATTTGTAATTGTTTTATACGCTTTCCCCCAAACATCAATACAATAAATTGTGGAACAATGATTGTGTTATACAACATATACAGAGCTTTATCATTTAATAACTCCCTTACTTTGTACAGTACTGCAATAAATGTAGCTATTTTTATTCTTACATAATGTATGTGACGTTTCCATGTCAGTTTTTCATCAATGATAACACCCAAGAACTTCACCTCACTAACTCTACAAATCTCAACACCCTCGACTCTAAATGGAACATCGACAGTTCTCTTTCTATTACTGAATATCATATAGTTAGTTTTATCTAAGTTTAATGATAATGTATTAAGTTTAAACCGAGTTTGTATTTTTATAAATGCTGTCTGCATCAACTCCAACATCCGTTCTATATATTTACCCAAACAAAAAAATGTGGTATCATCTGCAAATAGAACACATTTAAGGAGTCCTGACACATTTACCAAGTCATTCACATATAAAATAAATAACTTTGGTCCAAGTACAGAACCTTGAGGAACTCCACATATGATATTACAGAGGTCAGATATTACATCGATTGTTTGTACAAATTGTTTCCTATCTTTCAAATAGCTAGATACCCACTGTAGTGCTAGTCCCCTAATGTCATATTTATTCAAATTTTCAAGGAGAATAATGTAGTCAATAGTATTGAATGCTTTCTTTAAATCAACAAAAATACTAACACAAAGGGGTGAAATGATAAATTTTAGGACTATTAGTAAAATGGAGAGGAGGCTGATCAAAGCAAATGCGCGTTTCATAAAAACAGGGAACAAAAATGATCAAATTCAGCACAAATGAAAATGAGCCACTAAATAATGAGCTTTATCACTTCCCTCTGATCTCTCTTTGTATTTGACCTCATTTTCTCTCTCTCTCTCTCTCTAGCCCTACACCAGCCTAATGTCCCCCAGCAATGTTCTGACAAAAACAGAACATGGATCGTCTTACCTTTTCAGGAAGACAGAAAAAACAAGCAGAACCTAAAACTCTTGAAAAACACAAGGGAGAATAGGAGGAAGTGTTGATTGAGACGAGTAAGTAGGAAGGGTAGATGATTTTGATATGGGAAGTTTAAACTAGAGAAGAAGCAACATGAGTTTTGATCTTGCATCAGTTTAGTGATAAACAAACTACAGACACACAAGCAGTGATGAATCACAAATTAGACAATACAACGAGACAACAAAATTAAATAAAAATAAAAATTGTCCAGAGATTTCCAAAACTTTTGAATCCAAACCAATTCAGTTTTATCGTAAGGCACTTTAAACAACAACAGTAGACAAAAGTGCGTTACAAAACAAAATAAAATTATATAACAGCAGCCACATGACTAAATAAAAAGTAAGATATATTAAAAACATCTGATCATAAAGTCAAATATTAGTAAACTAAACAATTATTCATAAAATTATTGAAAACACACCTTCTCACAAGGTGTAAAAGTCAAGAAGAGATTTGCAAAGAGATATGAAAACACAAATAGGAAGTCTGTCGAGCGTGCAAATCGAGATCATTCCACATTTTAGGGGTTGCAACAAACGTTTGATCCCTCTAAACTTACAGTTTCAGGTACTCTCAGGAGCAGCTGAGCAGGGAGTACAGGAGGGCGTATAGCAGAAGCAGGGAGGAGCAAGGACATGGACATATATATATATATATATATA
>NC_056498.1:58314406-58362702 GCF_014905685.2 Nematolebias whitei | reverse complement strand
ATATTTAGAATAATGAATCCTAAAAGGTATGGCCAGTGGCGTAATGCTATAACAGGGCAAGTGTGCTCTTTTTGAATCATGCAGCAGCATTTTGCAGTTTGCACCCTCTGGAGTTGATCAAAAGATAAACCACTAACCCCTACAACATTCATTCATTCAACCTTATACAGATAAGTCACATTGAGCCTCAAAGACTCATTTACAAGTGAGACCTATTAGGACAGACAATAAAGTAGTGAAAATGACAACATAGATTTGACTGATAGCACTGATAGCATATAAAGTCTATTACAGTACTCCAGTAGCATGGACTATTAAAATTAGCTTAATTTGACCACTGCCCTGATCCATTTGTCAAGCTTAAGATTAGTATTTTACTCTTTAAAATTAAAAAAGTTCATTGCCATCCAGAGTACCAATCTTGTCAAGACATTTGAGAAATGGCTTTAGTACATGCAGTACTTTTTCCACATGCGGTAATGAAAAAAAAAAAAATCCATGCTTCTTAAGAATGGATGCAAGTAGAAGTAAAACCAGAAAGAGGAGGGTTCCTAAAAAAGAGCCCTGTGGGACCTCACAGGAGAAAATCAACGGTCACAAGGTCTAACCCAGAAAAATTCCCTCTGCCTAGTTGATTCAAGATATTCTCTGTCTTTAAAAGTTAACTTCACACATTAACTTGTTTCTGTAGAAACGAGGTGACCGAGATGGGGCAGGGCAGCCGACCCAGGACCCGAAAGTCCCAGGTTCGATCCCCAGTCATTGCACATCTCGTGGTGTTGCTGAGCAGGAAACCCTATCCCCAATTGCTCCTCGGCGCTTTCAATAGCTGCCCACTGCTCCACCTGGGGGTGGATGGGTTAAATGCAGAGAGCCAATTTCGTCATTGTATGGGAACAAACAATGATGACAACACATACACATTACAAGCAAACGTTCAGATTAGAGTCAATGTCAATGATTTAAACATTTTTTCCAGTGCAGCACAATCACATTCATAGTAGACGAGCACAGAGACATTAACTCTCGCATGCTGATTCATGCCAAACACATTTTGTGGCATCATGACAGGAACATAAAACACAGAATTATTACAAATGACTCGAGGCAACATTTATGACTTCTATGGTTTTACTCTTCCTGTCAAACTCAACGCTTACACATTTTTAAATTAGCTGTTAATCATAAGAAAATTGGCTTTAAAAAGTGTAACAAAATCAAGCAGCATTTTTTTTAAAAACAACATTTATTTGGTCTCAATCTGATTTTATTCAGTTTCTGGTATAACGTATTTATGGCAAAGCCAAGCTAACACAACAAGAAAATGAAAAACGCTTATGCAAATGTTTTTGAACTGTTTTGTTTAGATTAATAGTACAGTATTAAGGATGAGTATAGTACAGTCGGATTTTTTTTCAAAACAAAGAATTTTCTTTATCAGCCAGAGTCAGAGTCAGAGTTTCTTTATTGTCATTCGCACCACATGTGGTGCATGTGGTGGAACGAGATTGTGTACTCAGGGTCCCAGTTACATCCAACAATAAAATCTAAAAGAAAAACAGGAATAAGATCTAAGATATGAAATAAGAAAAACATCAACTAAAAATACACTAAGCATTAATAGCATGAGAACAATAAAAACAATACGCCAAACAGCAGCACGAACATGAGTCTGTGTGAGCAGATGAGCACGAATGAACACATCAACATGAAATAGACCAACAGCAACATGATGTGATATTTTTTCACAGTGATTATCCTGGTTAGATATCCATGAGTCTAACAGCCTCATGGAAGAAGCTGTTCCTCAGCCTAGTGGTTCTACACTTAATGCTCCTTAACCTCCTTCAAGCAGGGCAAAAAGTGTGTGTGCTGGGTGAGTGGGGTCCTTCATGATGCAGGTGGCTCTCTTCCTGCATCTAGATGTGTCGATGTCTGTGATGGTGGGGAGGCTGACTCCAACAGACTTCTGTGCAGCCTTATACAACTCTATACTCCAAAGTACCTCATACTGCTCCAACCTCCTCTTGTCTGTGCATAAAAGCAAAATAGCTGCACATCACAAAGGAATACTGTACAGATAAAAACAGCAATAACAATAATTTTTTTACAAGTTTAAGGTCCAAAGTTGTAATAATCTTTTGAGTGAAAGGTGCCAAAATAAAACTAGTTAACTAAATCATTGATATTTTGAACAAGGGACTTTTCAGAAAGTTGATACTTCTCTCTCTGCCCCCCCCCCCCCCTACACACACACACACAAATACACTCACAGAGTGTGTTATCGTTGAGATCAGGGATGTATGAGAAGAACGAAACACACACAGACTCACTTGCCCTCTAGATAAGGAGGTACAAGTTTCCAGCTTTCTACTGCAGCCATATCCTGTTACTAATCCTCTGCCCTGGGCATGCACACCTACAAACACACGTGCATGGACACACACACCGACGCAAACACAGTGTCCCGAGGCACAGGAACATCAGCTTCCACGCAGGGCCACAGTTTCTCACCCTTTCAGAGAGTTTCACCTCTCCATCACCTCTTAGCTCACACTGCAACCTTTTCACACCTGCTCTCAGATAACAGAACACACACATCTAGGTGCAAGAATTGATTGCTCTCAAAACTGCTCATATATAAAGGCAGGATCAGGTAGCAGAACATTTCACATAATTATTTGATTATCAGAGAACAAAAACAGCACAAGTCAGCTGCACTGCAGATGTGAAGGAGGCAGAAACTGTAACGCACCAGCTTGATGTGGCTTCTCTTGATACATTTACATTTGTCTTTATGTAAATCATATTAAAACGCTAAAAAAGGAGGATTGCTGTGTATGCAAAAGCAATCAGCAGAAAATGCATTGTGCCATATTTTAGAAATTCATCAACAAAAACAGAAAGAATTATGCCTTAAGAAATAGACTTGCATATTTAGAGGCTTTATTTTATATAGTACAAAGCAGAATTTATGGTACTAAATACTAGAACTTTATAATAAAAATATATCATGACAATAAATGACACAGAGTAGAATAAACATTGAAACTGCAAGTTTGACAATTAAAAACTGTTCTTTGTTTATGGTCATTTGCAAAAAAAAAAAAAAAAAACACTTCACGCATTAAATTTATTTATGGGAAATAACCTTTATATTAATACTGTAAATCAAACATCAGTCAGCCAGTAAAAATAAACACTAGGTTTTGGTATCTTATTTAAATATTTAAATTTCCGGGGTTTTGTTCACGAGTGAGGGAAGAACGGAGCGTGAGATTGACAAACGGATTGGTGCAGCCTCTGCAGTATTGCGAACTCTGCACCGGTCCGTTGTAGTGAAGAGGTAGCTCTCTGTTTTCTGACTGTCTCCCAGTCTACGTTCCTACCCTCACCTATGGAACTGTGGGTAGTGAGAGATCATGAGATCACGGATAGAAGTGGTTGAAATGAGTTTTCTCCGCAGGGTATAGCCGGACTCTTCCTTAGAGATAGGGTGAGAAGTTTAGCTATCCAGGAGTGACTCAGAGTAGAACCGCTCCTCCTACACATCAAAAGGAGCTAATTGAGGTGGTTTGGACATCTGGTAAGGATGCTTCCTGGGCACCTTCCTAGGGAGGTGCTTCGATTATGTCCGACTGAGAGGAGACCCCGGGGAAGACCAAGAACACGCTGGAGAGACTACGTCTCTCGATGGGCCTGGAAATACTTTGGAGTCCTTCCATAAGAGCTGGAAGAGGTGGCTGTGGAGAGAAATGTCTGGGTCTCCCCGCTCAAGCTGCTGCCCCCGAGACCTGACTGTAATAAGTGGAAGATAATTGATGGATGGATGGAAATTAAAATTTCCAGTAATTTTCTGGCAGCTGTGGCTGCAAGAATTTTACCATAAAAATTTATGATGATAATCAAAGTTCATGCTCAATGATGACAATATGATAATAATGTGCAATACAGTGAAAACAGTGGGATTTATGGTAAAATAAAAGCAGCTGAGGTTGCCAGAATTTCAGTGCCCCCATTTTATTTAGAACTGATTTAAACTCTCAGAAAATATTTCAACCAAGTATACTGGCCAAAACATGATGGTAAATTATGAACTGGGATAATTCCCATGAAGTGCAACAGACCAACAGATAGGTAAGACTTAAACAAGACAATCAGGAACACTGATGACCTCAGTTGGTTGAAGCAACAACATTCTGGTCACATTTCTATTTTTGACAGCTTTAGGGAGTCCCAGATATAAAAGTTATAGGAAAAAAACAATGTGTATGATTTTAATGATTCAAACAAGATGTTACAGCACACCAAGTGAGCTCTAACGGCAAAATCTCAGGATTTCTACTACAGGAAGTCGATGTCCTTACAAAGCTAAAGATGAAAGGACAAGTAAAAAGATCACCAGAGTGTTTTCTTTGTGGCTGTTAAATTTAGGAGCAGATGCTGTAAAATGAAAACCATGAGTGACAATAAGGAGAGTGCAGGTGAGCCCACTTTGGCTCAGAAATGTAAGGAGACTTGACCTCATACTCTCTCTTCTTCCCTGCACTGGAACAGGTGCAGCTCACTTCCTTAAGGCCAGGTGGAAAGGTCTTGAACTGAAATGCAATGTCATGGAACGTGAATTTGACTCTGAAACCTTATATTTCCTCACTTCTGCGACACTCTTGTTTCCATATTTCCCACAACACAGCTGAATCCCAGACTGTTTGTTGGACTTTAACCACACAAGTTGATCCACAAAACACAATAAATGAGTCTAATCTTCCATGACCATGCAAATATACTCCCCAGTTCAATTTCAAATCATATTACCCCATGTACTTAATGGGAATTCAGATGGAGACAATGGTTCTTGGTTAGCCATATTTTTATTTTGTAATTTTTCTATTGATAAAAACAGAACATTTCATTAATCAAGTAAGCAGGTTATTTGTGAGGTGAGTTGAACCACCCAGTACAGGGAAGTAAATGTGTGGAAGTAAGAATTTTTTGTTGTTGTTTTTCACTTTCTCTTAAACTTCTAATTAAGATGGTATAATTATAATAACAATCAAAATTGTGTAAAAACGAGTTGGGGCAATGACTTCTTATTTTTAATTTGAGAGATCAGTTCATGCAAGTTTCTCTGCCTGTGGGTAAAATATGTTGAAGGGAGCTAAAAAAAAAAAAAAAACATGCTAAAGTTACAGGTGAAGTGAATCAATGACAAAGATTAGGATTGGCTAAAACAATCTCAACTCGCAGTTTTCAATTAAATGACTTTTGTTGTAATTTTGTTTTAAAGCTACTCCATGTGGCTCCCTGTTGATTATATCAAGATTAAAAGCATCTGGATAGGACAAGCTGTGTGCACCTAAACTCAGAAATATACACAGGCCACAACCAAATACGGTTTTGACTCACTGACTTGAAGTCTTAAGAGTCAGGATATATGAACCTATCAATAGGTTAACACACACAGAGCAGCTGGACGGACAGCTCCCACAGACCGAAATGTTAAACAGCAGGTTTTAGGTAACACAACTGGAATGCAGAAAATGTTTTTCCATAATAAGCTGCTTTTTTTTTTACACTGCAGGGCATTTCAGTTTCTCTGTTTCTGCAGATGAGTGTGTGTGTGTGTGTTGATAATCAACCTTTTTTGGTGAGTGAACTTGTCAAGAACAACTTTAGGCTTGTTTTTATGTGTGTGTCTGTTCAAGTGGTGGACTTTGGATGATGAAGTGGTTTAGGCCAACAGAGATTTGATGTTTTGGAAAGCTGTACACAGAGCAGCAAAGTGGGAAACTAAAAAAAACACAACAACTCAAAAGCAACTTGCACATGAAGGCCATTAATTCAATTCAGTTTATTTATATAGCGCCAAGTCACAACAGAAGTCATCTCAGAGCACTGAACAGAAACATTTATATATATAATAATTACGTTATTAACATTATTTATCTGAGGAGCAGACTGCTTTGAGTTTAACTTCATCACAGACTCTCATCTTGAGCAAGCACGAAGGCAACAGTGGAAAGGAAAAACTCTGTTATGAGGAAGAAACCTTTAGCAGAATCAGGCTCAGGACAAGCGGCCATCTGCTTTGACCGGCTGGGTTTGGTAGGAACAGATACACAATGGCAGGTCAAGAATCACGTTAAGATAGAAATAGTATCAAATGCAAACTATTCAATTTTAACAAATCATTTAAGGAAATTATGTAAATTTGTTCTCCAGTAGTCTAAGCTTAAGACAGCATAACAAGCCAACCCTAACTATAGGATTTATCAAAAAGAAAAGTCTTAAAACTGGACAATGTGTCAGCCTCACAGACAGAAACTGGAAGTTGGTTCCACAAGAGAGGAGTATGATAACTGAAAGATCTTCCTCCCATTCTGATCTTGAAAACTCTAGGAACCGCAAGTAAACCTGCAGTCTGAGAGCAAAGTGATCTGTTAGGAAAAAAAATGGAACAATAAGATCTGTAATATAAGATGGAGCTAGGTTGTTGAGAGCTTTGTAGGTTAGAAGTATGATTTTTAATTCAATTCAGGACTTGACAGGGAACCAGTGGAGAGAAACTAAAACTGTAGAGATCTGATCTCTCCCACTAACTCCAGTTAAGACTCCGGCAGCAGCATTTTGGATTAACTCAAGACTTTTTAAAGAAGTATTTGGACACCCAGATAATAAACCATTGCAACAGTCCAGTCTAAACGTGACAAATGCATAGACTAGTTTTTCTGCATCATTTTTAGATAAGATGTTTCTAATTTTAGCAATATTACACAGGTGGAAGAAGGCAGTTCTAATAACGTTTTTAATGTGGAGGATTAAAAAACATGCCCTGATCAAAAAATAACACCAAGATTTTTAACGTTACAACTTTACGTTAGAGATTACGTTAGAGATTAGAGAACGCTAGAGATTACTTCTATCCAAGGAGGGCGAAAGACTGAAAAATTTATTCCCAAGATGCTCAGGTCCAAAAACTAAAACCTGTTTTGTTTTACTTTAAAAGCAGAAAATGAAGGGTCATCCAGGTTTTTATGCCTTTAAGACATGCTTATAGTCTAAGTAGTAGCTAATTGGATTAATTGGTTTTCATGGACAAGTATAACTGTGTATCGTCAGCATAACAATGAAAATGTATCCCATGGTGTTTAATAACTTTACCTAATCGAAGCATATATAAGGTAAAGAGCATTTGTCCAAGCACTGAACCCTGATGAACTCCATGACTAACTTTGGTGTATAAAGAAGATTTCTTATTTACATTTACAAACTGGAATCTATCAAATAAATATGATTTAAATCATTTTAGAGCTGTTTCTGTAATTCCAATTCCATATTCAAGCCTCTGTAGTAGAATATTGTGATCAGCTGTATCAAATGCAACACTGGGGTAACAGGACCAGTATATACACAAGTTCATTGTCAGAGGCCATGAGAATATCATTAGTAACTTGGACACTTGTAGTTATTCTGTTGTGTAAAGATGCTATCAGAATCCATCTTTCAGTGCTGTTTTCATCAGTGTTGCTGGTCCTTTTTACTGTAACCTACTTTTCTTTATAATTGCACTCCTGTTGAAAGCACACAGACCTGATGATTGTTTTCATTTCAACAGTAGGTGAGCACAGACGCCACAAACACTGTGAAATTAGTGAAAGGGCACTCACATACTCGCAAGGCTGATGTGCACACTTAATTTCAACCATGAAATATGTGCAGTCTGTTTGAGCTCCTGCTGGCAGATTTTACACACCAATATCAAATTTTACCAGAACTGATGCCTTTACCGTCTGTAGCTTATCCTTAAAAAAATAGATATTTAAAAAGTCAAGTGAAACCTTTCAAATAAAAGGTGGTTGGTTTCTCTGATGTATGTTTCTAGTTGACTTACAGTCTGAGAAACAAAAAAGTTTCGATAGACAGTTGGATTTCAGAAGAAAAGGGGTGAAAGAGTCAAACACAGTACTGAGGTTTAAATAGTTTAACACACCCAGCCTGTCTTTTCCAGGGGAAAAAATAGATGCAAGCTGTTCTTGGTAATTAGATCAAAACTGGTGTGACTACATCTGTCAAGTTCAAACTTTATTACCTAAATGAGATTGGAAACCAGCAGTTTCAGTTGCATACAATGATGCTCTGTTATAAAACACACACCCTATGCGCAGACACGCTCTCATTTCCGTACCTGTGTGATTTTCTGTCATCCCAGCAATTTACTTCCTGGCTGTTACCTGTTTTCAGGCAGGTGATACTTGTGTGAGTTTGTCTGCTACCTGATCAGCGGTATTCTCGGCAGAGTCACACAGAGTTCATCCGGTGAGAACAGAAGGACCTGCCAAGGCTGTCGTGTCTCAACAATTTCACCGTGAGGCAGACGCACGAACACGCACACTGACGAACTCACGCAAGCAAACGCGCTTTTGCATAAGCAAAGGAAACAATGGCCTTTGTAAGTTCATTCCAAGTGTAAAAAAGTGAGATTTTCCGACTTTGAAGAAAGAAAAAAAATCACAGTGAAGGAAAGAAACTGACAAATAAACATCTTTAAGGGAGTTCAAATAAGTCTTCAAGCCACATTTAACATTCCTCGTTTTATTCTCCTCTGGCTCGACCATCGTTCCTTCATCTAATTAAAAAGAAAGTGTCAACCGGCTGAAACATTCCTTCATCTAATTAAAAAGAAAGTGTCAACCGGCTGAAACATTAATCAACGGACACAAGATTACGTACTTGTACAACATATAAACCTCGATAGGATCCCTCCGTTCTTATAGCTTTCTGGAAGTCCCCCTGTGAAAACCGAGAACTACTGGGTCTCTGACTTCAGTCAGGGCTTCATTTCCCTGGCCCACCTCCATCAAAGGCCTTCTGTTTAGGGGCAAAAGAGTCCAATTTCTGGGCCTCCCACAACCAAGTCCCAATGAGGCCTGGAGAGAAAACCCTGGCTAAGGGAGGCGTTAAGAGAGCCTGGGGTCTGAGTAGTAAGAACTGCCCGACTAATGACTCCCTCGCTGGGGAGAAGAGGAATGTCCTGTGAGGGAGAAAACTGCAGAGAGCCTGGATCAGAAGGACGTTTGTACGTGGGTGTGTGTGCTATTTGTTGGGAGGGATGAGTGTGTATGTCCAGGCTTTATTTCCTCACAGTGCTTCCATTAGGGAGACCCTGGAGAAAAATTTATTCAGCACTTCATTTATTATAGTCAGTCAGCTGTCGCCTGTGTACTCACACAGGCCAAAATGTGCACACGTGTAAGATCACAACCATGCTTGTGTAACACACACATTACTGTGTACGTCACGCGTTAAAAGTATAAGTCAAGTTGAAGGACAAATCTTTACAGGACTATCATGTTCTCACATAGCTACCAGAACACAGACAAATGTTTGTTTTAAAGAAGTGCGTTTAGTGAGTCTAAACATCTAAATATGAATGTGAAGATTTGAAACATTTTAGTATATATGCTTTCAAAAAATAAAACATTCTCCATGTGCAGCAAAACGTTTCATTTGAATGTTCTATCCAAACGCAGCTAAATAATTACATCTCGAAAAGTGGCATTTTTTGCAAAAATGCAGTGATGGATGTTTCAGCTGAAATTCGAGTTGTTAAAACTAAATGAAGCAGAACGCTAGCTAAATGCTAAAAGGAACAAAACTCAAGCTAAAATCCAAAGATGCAAAATGCTAACTAAAAGCAAAAAATAGCAAAATGCTGGTTAAAGTAGCAAACATCTCACTAAAACATCCATCCATTATCTTTACCCGTTTATTCCATTTTGGGTCACGGGGTCGCTGGTGCCCATGTCCAGCAATCACTGTGCGAGGGGCGGGGTACACCCTGGACGGGTCGCAAGTCCATCACAGGGACACATAGAGACAAACAACCATTCACTCTCTCATTCACACCTAGGGACAATTTAAAGTTACCAATCAGACTAACATGCATGTTTTTGGTCTGTGGGAGGAAACTGGAGTACCCGGAGAAAACCCACGCATGCACGGAGAGAACATGCAAACTCCACCCAGAAAGGCCCCTGGACTGGGGTTTGAACCAAGGACCTGCTCACTGAGAGGCAGCAGCTCTACCAGTTGCGCCACCGTGCTGCCCTTCGCTAAAACAAACAATATCAAAAAATCTAGTTAAAAGCTCAAAGTAGCATCCACCAGCTAAAAGCTAAAAGTATCCAAAGTCTAGGTAAAATTTCAAAAAGCCTGGAAAAAGCTAAAAGAAGCAAAAGTTTGGCTAAAAGCTAAAATTAACAGAGTAGTAGCTAAAATCTAAAAGTTTGTAAAAAGATAAAAATAGAGCAAGGATGCTAAAGCTGATTTCAAAGAGAACAATGTTTTTAAGAAACTGGAGATCTTGATGAATTTCTATGGAAATAATATGTGTTAATGAAGTTTAACTTAAGTATAAAAGTTGTAAAAACTCAAAGCACCCATCACCTGAATCAGCTAACTGTCTTATAAAAAAAGCTAAAATAGAACAAAGTCTGCAGAAGTAGTTCAACTGCAAAAATGTATGAGAAAAAAATAGGAAAATAATAGTGTGAAGGCTGAGTGAGCATTTACAAATAAATAAATATGTATTATATATGTAAGGTCTGGATTAGGGATGCACAATATTGAATTGTTGGCTGATATCCGATATGCTGATCCGTTAAAACTTATTTGGCCGATAACCAATACCAATTTTTTTTTTCCTAGACCTACTAACAGAGACTGCATAGCTTTCTCTGCTGTGGAATTAAAATACTACATTATTCTGCATGGTCTTTATCAGTTTGGCCTGCTAACAAATGCAGATGCCAAACAGGGGGATAAAAATGATGCAACACTTCAACTTGGATTATGTTTAATGTCAAATTTATTCATGACATTTACTCTCTCTATCATAAAGACATCACTCGAACAGTGTAAATTTGATCATTTTCACTAATCTAAACTCAACAGCATGCGTGATGTCATAACGTCGTGCTGGTGCTGCAGGCGTCCTTGTCACTGGGTTGTCATACAAAAACAGCGCCTTATATAGTTTACACACACACACACAAACACACACATATATATATATATATATACAGTATATATACAGTATATATATATATATACAGTATATAAACATCACCTTTTATATCGGTGAGTTATTTTGATGGATTGGCCGATGTTTGACATTTAACTTTATCGCTAATATCGGCCGGTACCGATACCGATACCATGCCGATAATATCGTGCATCCCTAGTCTGGATCAAATGTTTTTTTTTAATCTTTATTATCTGTTTAAAACATCTTATGATCCTGATTGTGTGAACTTTAGTGTGTCTTAATGCCAAGTTGGAAAACATTTCCCCTCACAACAGAACTACTCACCAGTTAGTAGAAGCAGACAGGAAAAGGCTTTGTCTGGCTTCTGTGGTGGGCTGCTGCTGCTGCTGCTGCTGTGTGTGTGTGTGTGTGTGTGTGTGTCCATGAGTAGCCACCAAAAAAAAAGTACTCTGTATATAAAGTGTTCTTCTTAATCTTAGAAGAATCGAAAAGTGGGTTTGACAAATCAGTCAACATTCATGAAAAGTATCTCTGTTAACCTGATCTAATCTTCAGCTATAGACAATAACAGAAATCCTTCCAAGGACATATTCATGTGCATGTTTCTGCTGTTGAAATAAACACGTGAAATACACGCCTTCTGCACAGGGATCAGGTCTTTGACGAGGTCAGCAACCCGCAGAATAAAATCAAGCAAAAAAGAAAAAGACTAAGGAAATACACACATGCAGATCACACAGTGTGTTTTATTTAATTATAATGTAAAAGATCATTAAAAAAAAATCAGTAAATTATTAAAATCTTTACTTTTTGTACAAGTATCCAGAATTTTAAACATATTGTAGTAGTCTGGCTGTAACGCATGTGTATAGTAAGTACTAAAAGTAACAGAACTGTTTGTGTAGAATGGTGATAAATTATATCATCCAAAGTCTTAAAATACATCAAGCTTAAATCTTTCAAGCTCATCATAACTGATCACTTTTTTTGTTAAAAATGTTTACCAAACTAATAGCCCAGGTCTGCAATGTATCAGTTAATTAATTAGTTTCCCCCCTCAGGTGCTGTTTATATTCCCACCTGAGTGGAAATGTAGATGAAGTGGAAATGCACACACAGAATCAGTACAGGGCTGCATAACTCAGCCTGGGCTAACCTTTGTGTAACCTCTCATATGAGCCGAAATGACACAGAACCGTTCTGGGAATTCCCTTGTAAAAAATAAGCATATGTATGCACATATAGGCTCAAAGTTTTCTTCATTTAAAAATGTTATAAGAATAACCACATCACTGATTAGATCTTGTCAGAGCTTCATATTGATAAAAACATCCTAAACAGCAAAAATCGAAGTGAACCAATGTATAGATAGTAGCTGAAGAATGTGACATTACTAAAATAAATGTAAAAGTGAATGAAATATCAGCTATCACACAAAAACATTACTCCGATTCTTTAACTTTGTCTCTATTGCTCCCGTCTTCCGTCTCACCTGAGCCAAAGGGCCTGGGAACAATATTTTAGCTGTGGTTGTGAGTGACAGCTCGTGGCCTCCAGGCAGCCAGCTCCGCCTCCAGGTGAGGTCTGGCTGTCTCAGGTTTCGCACCTCATTCATCACCTGCCCTCGCCTCCACTCCCTCATTTTTTCGTAATGCATCTTAACGCTCTCTCTGCCAGCTGACAGCGCACGGCGCACACACACTCAATGCATATGCAAAGTTCTGCAGATTTCAAGACGAAAACAAGATACGGGGGATCCACAAATGTGGAATGAAAAGCATGTTTGGTGCATTTTTTTTACAGTCTTTTATACAAATTGTTGTATACAAGGAGACTACATGCAATACACAACCACAAAAACCAAAATACAACAAACATTTTTTTGTTAAAATGGCTCAACCCCCACAAATTGAGAAAAACAAAGTGTGTCTTCAAGTGTGTCTGTATAGGGCCTTAGGTAGTGTGGTTTATATTACATTGAAGCTTCCTTTCCCAGGTGAAAAAGCCATGCAGCAGTCAGTTTAAAATCTCACAGCCCCGGGTGGCTGCAGCTTTGCTGTACACAGGCAGATCACCTCTAGCTGTCAAGACTTTAAAAAAAAAACACCCTAGACATGTCATCTAGACATGCTAAGCAGCTTATCTGAGTTGTTTTAAAGTTATACTGAAAAGTCAAGATGAGTTATAGTTGTCTCCTCAAACCTGAGCAGAAAAATGCCAGAAAGATGAACAGAAGTTGAGCAATATTTAAAGGAGGTCAAAGCATTCATCAAGAAGGTTGTTGATGAGGATATAAACAAGTGGATTTGGGTTCAGTGAGTCCAGAAGGCAGCAAAAATCTCCACACTTTCATTTGTAAAATAATGGCTTCTCGAGGACATTCAAATCAAGCCATCACAATAAAAAAACTGAACGTTTGATGCTTAAATTAGTAGCGGAGTCAACTACTGTCAGCATACTGTATGTGGGACGTTATAAACTAGTCATGCAATTGTTCAAAAGATTTTAGCTCAGAGCTGTGGTCACGTACAGAGTTTTTTTTCAGTTTTTACAATAAATGTCTTAAGAGAAAAGATGAGAAAATTTAGAATGGACAAGAGGATAAATTGAAAAACTGGTAAACTGGCACAGAATGAATTATAAGCAAATGGAAAAAAAGGTAGACAGGAATAATGTTCTCAGCTATTTTAATGAAAGACTCACAAATAAGATCTGAAACAAAAAAATAGTGTCAACTGAAATCTCCAGCTTCAAACCATTGTGGTATCTGTGTAAATATTAAATACCCTGAATAATGAGCGCACAATCCATCACTGCAACACCAGCTAAGTTTGAGCTCTCCGTGACTCCACAACCAACACAATAAATTGAGGACTCATAATCTGTAATCTGCCAGTGTGCACGTATAATCCTGTTGTGCCACTGCCAACTTTGAAGGAAGAAGCATAAAGTAGCTCATTCCAGGATACAAATATCCTGGAACTCCAAAAGGGACAGTTTGCCAGAGCTGTTTGTTCTCTAAAAAACACACAATTATCGATACGAACATAAAGAATGCAGCTGTTCAAATGGTGTTTTAGGAAGGATTTATGCTTCCTGATTACCTTGCTTGATTTTAGACTGATTAAAAAAAAAAAACTTGAGTATTCCTCTGATGCACTTTACGAACAGAAGATAATATTGCTTGAATGTGCGTTGCATACCAAGATAAAATGGCACAGAATCAGTAACGATCAAACAGTGCTCTAATTATATTTTATTTATTATTTTTGTAATTTTACTCACTTCCTGTTAACTACTATAAACTTGAAGTGTTTATTCCCCAAATAAGATCTGCTAAATGAGATCAATATTTATTCTCATTTATAAATAGAATTTACTTTTTTTTTCCACAATCATGTGTAATGCAATACAATGTCATTAGCTTGAGTTTCACCAGACTCACAGTCCTGGATGAAATACTTTTCATTGTAATTCCTTTATGAAACTAATGAGTGTGACCATGTTGTCATGACATAAATGTGCATGCTTGTTTAAAATGTGTTGCGTCAACACAAGTATCCATTTCTGCTCGTTGAGTTAATTATTCCATGCTTCCTCATGCATATTGATGCAAGACTACATCATATCACAATCAAAAAAACACCTGAACTTAATTAGAGTTGCTGTTTGATTTTTATTCCTGAACATTCAAGAAACGAATCAGAATCTACAGACGGACTCCATGGCCTCAAGATAAAGATGTTTGAATAATCTGGTAAATCTAGTGAGGGAGTTATGGTCTTGCTTGTCATTTACCGTAATTTCCGGCCTATTGAGTGCACCCGAATATAAGCCGCGCACACTAAATTTATAAATAATAATAATTTTGTACATACACTGCCCTGTCAAAAAAAGGTGCCACCTGGATTTAACTAAGCAAATAGGTACGAGCCTCCTATTGGATAACTACTGCATGGACGATTATCTTTCTGCTGGCAACAAGTTATTTAACCCCAACTGGTGCAATGAGTTGCTTCTCATTTCTTAAACAACCATGTCGAAAGACACATTACGTGGTCGTGGAAAAGATGTCAGTCTGTTTGAGAAGGGTCACATCATTGGCATCAAGCAGAGAAAACATCTAAGGAGATTGCAGAAACGACTAAAATTGGCTTAAAAACTGTCCAGCGCATTATTAAAAACTGCAAGGATAGTGGGGACCTATCGTCTTTGAGGAAGAAATGTGGCTGGAAAAAAATCCTGAATGATCGTGATCGGCGATCACTTAAATGTTTGGTGAAATCAAATCGAAGAAAAACAACAGTAGCACTCAGGGCTATGTTTAATAGTGAAAGTAAGAGCATTTGCACACGCACAATGTGAAGGAAACTCATGGGATTGGGACTGAACAACTGTGTAGCCTTTTCTTCCCTGATGACACGGGCATATTCCAAGATAACAACGCCATGATTCATCGGGCTTGCATTGTGAAAGAGTGGTTCTGGGAGCAACAGACATCATTTTCACACATGGATTGGTCACCACAGAGTCCAGACCTTAACCCCATTGAGAATCTTTGGGATGTGTTGGAGAAGGCTTTGTGCAGTGGTCAGAATCTGCCATCATCAATGAAAGATCTGGGTGAAAAATTAATGCAACACTGGATAGAAATAGATCTCGTGACATTTCAGAAGCTTATCGAGACAATGGGGCAGCACGGTGGCGCAACTGGTAGAGCTGCTGCCTCTCAGCGAGCAGGTCCTTGGTTCAAACCCTTGTCCAGGGGCCTTTCTGGGTGGAGATTGCATGTTCTCTCCGTGCATGCGTGGGTTTTCTCCGGGTACTCCGGTTTCCTCCCACAGACCAAAAACATGCATGTAAGGCTGATTGGTAAACTCTAAATTGTCCCTAGGTGTGAGTGAGAGAGTGAATGGTTGTTTGTCTCATTTGTCTCTATGTGGCCCTGTGATGGACTTGTGACCCGTCAAGGGTGTACCCCACCCCTTGCACAGTGATTGCTGGACATGGGCACCGGCGACCCCCGTGACCCAAAATGGAATAAGCGGGTAAAAGATAATGGATGGATGGATGGATCGAGACAATGCCACAGAGAATGCATGCTGTAATCAAAGCTAAAGGCGGTCCAACGAAATATTAGTGTGTGACCTTTTTTTGGGGGGGGGGGGCAGGCATTGTATAAAGACCGCACTTGTCTATAAGCTATGGGTGTCCACGTTGTAACATAGATATTTACACAAAAATATATTATTTTAACTTTTAATTAAATAATAATAATAATAATAATGTCATCACAATGTCAGCACTGTATGTTTCCATACAATGGCGAAATTAGTCTCTGCATTTAACCCATCCACCACCAGGTGGTGCAGTGGGCAGCTATTGAAAGCGCCCGTACGTATCGTAACATACATAAATACATACAGTAATTTTTTTTTTCTGAACTGTGCCTGTAACACGGCTGATTACCAGGAAGTCATTAATCGCTATCTTCATCTTCCTCCTACGCAAGATGTCAGGATTCACCGACAGAGGAGCAAAAGTTGCTCCGTGCATGCAGGGGAGTCCCCACTCAGGGAGGGGGGGGATTCCCCGCCTCCCCATTCTCTCCTCCCCTCCCTGTTTCATTGGTCCACTGTGACCTGTTCAGTAATTTCATTGGTCAATTTTTTTTTACCTTTATCTATACAAGTAGTCTCATTGAGTCACGAGGACCCACCCCCCAAGGGAGACATGTATTGGGCAGCTATGTAAGCGCCCGGGTGTGATGAGGCTACATTTTTTTGGCAGCATGAGGCTCGTTAGCTCGTCAAAAAAAAATGTCTATGAATTAGTCGCTGCATTGTATAAATTGCGGTGTTAAAAGTGTGTGAAAAAAGTAGTGGCTTATAGTTCGGAAATTACGGTAATCAGTACTGCATTCAAAGCTTTACTGCAGCAACTTTCCAGTGTTATGAAACCTCAAAAAGTCCTGGTGAGTACAATCTTATTGTAAGTGACAGACGCTCAGGCCAAAGCAACAAAAACAAGACAAAAAGCTGGGAACTGTCTTTTCGAAGAAAATAATAAAGAGGGAACGAGGAGAGAGTAGTTGGATGGATTTCGCTCCTCGTTCCAGTGTCTCCAACACTACCTGCCAGCTGGCCAGACAGGAGCAGAGAATTCTGGGAGAAATTTATGTGTGGTGGTGGGTTTGAACTGGCCGCATATAAGAATGGGCCCTCACAAAAGTTTTAATAATGATGCCGTTAGAGAGTGTGTGTGGAGGATTCTGGCAGCTTTAACATGTCTGGCCTATCCTTCTCCAATCTGCTCTCTGTCAGCATAGCACACACACACACACACACACACACACACATACATGCAATGAGGAACCAAAGCGCTTGCAAAGACCAACACACTTGAATGTGTGCACACATACACTCCATCTACCGCCTGGTTTCCCTTGGCTCTTGAACTGACCACAATACACCAAAAGGCTCAGGAGCGCGCCGAGTGAAACTGCTTCTCATTCGTCACTCTTCTCAGACCCTCACTTGCCTCTTCACCAACCAGCAGCAACGCAACTAGTGAGAAAATCTATTACCCTCACATCTTCACACGTGCACACTTGAAATGTTGGACCAGTCTAAACGATCATTTTCATGTCTAAGAGGAGTTGGGTTGAACTGAAATGAACCTCCTGATGCCAGTGACATCAAGAGTAAGAACCCGGATTGAAAATGAACGCCGAAATGCCGTTCAGTTCAAAGCACAATGCCGAAAGTTGCATTACTAATGTCACATTTGAGGCTTTTAAAGTCACAGGTAACAAAAATGCAGAAAATATGCTCACTGACAAGTTTATCATAGTTTAGCCAAAGTCTAATAACCAATAAAATAATAGGAAAAGGCCATTAACGATGTTCTCTTGAACACTGCTAATAAAAACAACTCTTTAACTGAGCCAAATCCCGTTTTACGCCACATCTGTACACATATAATGAACATTCTGTGGATTGTCAAAAAATATCAGAGAAACCCTGAAGAATGCTAAAGTGGACTGGGTTTTGCGCACACACACACACAGATCGGTTACCATTGGAGCAGAAATACCATTATACAGTTAACTGTACATTACAAATGGGCTGCCAACTGTCTCTAGAGTATCACATGATCACTGATGGCTTCTACAATTGGCTGGCTGCATGAACCGCTCGAGTATCAGGTTAGCAATTGATTGGGTGATGTGTGGTGGAACAGATGGAACAGAGAGGAAGTGTATTCCCAGGAAACCACACCAAGCCATTGGGTTTTTCCACAGGCAGCAGAGGTGGACACACACACGCACTAACAAGACAATTCCTACATCTACACCTCTCCGTTGCCTCCTGGTTCAGGCCCTTCCTGTGGCTCTTTCCAGCCCTCACAGACCATTCAGTTCTGCATAGATCTTCATTATGTTTAATTACCTTCTTAGGTTTCGCTGGAATAAATCCACATGAGTTGGTTGGAGGGCATTCTTTTCCTTTCATTATTTTCAAACCATTTTTTTTTTAATCTAAAAAGAAGCCTTTAATAAGGAATAAAAAGCAAAAGTTGAGCTTTATGGTTAGAATTTGGGGTTTCAATGCACAAGAAATTTGTTTAGAACATCAAATATGAGCTAATTTAGCATGTATGAATGAATGTATATATGGTAACAAAACTGTTATTGATAGTATGTTTTAATTCCTGAGGTCAATCTTTTCAGATTAACTACCTTCACAAAGCACAGCCCTAATTGTTTGTTATAACTTTAATTTTTTAAGATTTAGCAAGTGGCAGAGGGCTTCTTCTTCTTCCTGGCAGTAATAATAAAATAAAACAAAAGCAAATTAACTTTATATGTTAAAAACGCTAAAAAAAAATTTTTTTAATTAAGAGTGTTTTGAATGGAAGTCCTTTCACAATAAACTTGATCTTCACGTTATCTTGTGAACATTCAGCCTGTCTGATTCAGCATGTCAGATGTGTTTATAGTGTTTCCATTGTTTCACTCCACTGTCTTATTTAAAAACATTTGTGTATTTTAAAATATACTGTTGAAGTCGGGCGATTTGCTCAAAAAGATGTCAAGAAAGTGAGATTAATCAATAATTTCTGAGAAATTTATTTTGCGTTTCTGAAAACAAGTCTCTGTTTATTTTCTTCTAACTTTAAGATGACGTTCCTTTTACTCTCATGTTGGGGTTTATCCAATAACACCTTCTTTTCCCTCAGAGGGAAAGTAAGTGATTTAATATTTCACCATCATTACAGCAAAACCAAAATGGAGTAGAAAATGAACTTTTTTGTCTTTCTTCTTTTTTTGTCTGCTCTCTTCTTCAGGGGTCACCACTGAGAACTAACTCGCATGAAGACTTGGCAATAGTTTTTACACTGGATGCCCTTCTTGATGCAACCACAGCCCACCGAGCTACCACAGCCCTCTGTGTGGAGCAGAGGGCTGTCATCTAGGGCACCTCGAGGAGCAGATGGTGGGGGTTAAGAGTCTTGCTCAAAGACCTAGAATGGGATAAATGAGGGTGGATACAGGTGTGGGTGTTTCACCTTTCCCACTCACATGTTGATATTGTTGGGGAGTGGTGGCGCAGAGGTTAGAGAAGGCGAGCCTGTAGGTCGCCAGGTTCGCCGTACTGATAACATCAAAATGTGGGTGGGAAAGGTGAAACACCCATACCTGTCTCCACCATCATTGCCCCACTCTGGGCCCTTGAGCAAGGCCCTTAACCATCTGCTCCCCTGGGTGCCCTAGATATCAGCTCTGTGCTCCACACAGAGGGCTGTGGTAGCTCAGTGGTCTGTGGTTGCATCAGGAAGGACATTCGGTGTAAAAACTATTGCCAAATCTTAATTCGAGTCAGTTTGCTGTGGCAACCCCCGAAGAATGGAGCAGCCAATAAATAAATAAATAAACAACAGTTTGTGCTGCTATTTACTGATAAAATATGTATTCATCTAATTCCCAAACACTTAACTTAATAAAACACGCTTCGTGTTACACTGTAAATGCTGCAATGAGTTTTCATTAAAAAGTTTGTTTTTTAATATAAAGTCAACAATGAATATTAAATATTCTTCAACAAGTCACACATGATTTTAAAATATGCCTGCAAGAAATTTACAAACAGCTAGATAGTTAGTGCATCTGTGTTTTCCAACAGGTGCACACTCCCCAAACCTCCAGTTTTAATCTATGCTGAGGAGGGTCTTCTTTGATAGTCTTAATCCTTGTGTAATCTGTGTCAAGAAAAACACTTCCATGTGTGTTGCTACCACTGACAGCCCTATTAGGTCCCAGCATTAATGGTATGCTGAAACACAGCTAAACAAACAACTGCCAAATCCACCTAACCCTATGTTTGCCCTTTGGGGTTTACATAAGCTGGAGATGTTACTGGATCCTTCTTACAGTAGCAGGCGGGCTGTTAGAATGGCCTAATGCATTCATGATTATAGTGAATGCAATTCAAATTCCAGACATAACATTTTTGCTTGGAGAGACATTATAAGTGTGCTATGATAACCGTTATGGTTAACTTTAATTTGCTCAAACTGCAACATAATAAGATAAAACCCATTTCTTCAAGAGGAAAAAATGAGCTGGCTCTAAAGCCTAACTCAAGCATAAAATGTGAACTGTATTGTTATAGCTTTGCATTGATGTCATTCCCAGATCCAAGTCTTAACTTCTGAGTGAAATGGGAATATAGATTTATTACATTTTTGTTTGTTGTCCAGGTGTCCAAAAACATTTTTAAAAAGTCTTCAGTTGATCCAAAATGCTGCGGCCAGAGTCTTAATGGGAGTTGATAGAGATCATATCTCTCCAGTTTTAGCTTCTTTCCATTGGTTCCCTGTCAAATTCAGAATATAATTCAAAATCTTACTTCTAACCTACAAAGCTCTCAACAACCTAGCTCCATCTTATATTATAGATCTTATTATTCCATATTTTCCTAACAGAATGCTTTGTTCTCAGACTGCAGGCGTACTTGCGGTTCCTAGAGTTTCTAAAAGCATAATGGGTGAAAGATCTTTCAGTTATCAGGCTCCTCTCTTGTGGAACCGACTTCCAGTTTCTGTCCGTGAGACTGACACATTGTCCAATTTTAAGAATAGGCTTAAGACTTTCCTTTCTGATAAATCCTACAGTCGGCTTGGTTTCCTGAGCTATTCTTTATCCTATGTTGCTATAACCTTAGACCACTGGAGAACAATTTGACCTAATTTAAGTAAATTAATAGTTACAAATACATACAACTGAATAGTTTGTATTTGTAACTATTCTTTAACAAGTGATTTCTGTGTTTTTGTCAGAAAAGATGATGGCCTCCATCCTGGACCTGCCATTGTTTGTTTTCTCCTTCCTGTTCCTCTCAAACCCAGCTGGTTGAAGCAGATGGCCGCTTGTCCTGAGCCTGGTTCTGCTGGAGGTTTCTTCCTCATGAGGGAGTTTTTCCTTTCCATTGTTGCCTCTGTGCTTGCTTAGGATGAGATACTGTGATAAAGTGAAAACTCAAAGCAATCTGTTGGCTCCTCGGATAAATAACGTTAACCAACATTATATGTATGTGACTGTTTCTACAGTGCCCTGAGACGACGTGCGATTTGGCGCTATACGAACTTACTGAATGTATTGCCGAATATAAGAATAAACAAAAATAATCCTGCAACCGTGAATCGTTTCCTCCCCAACTGTTTACTTCATGACTTTTGATGTGCCCAAAATTAAAAACTTACACCAATTACTATATTTACTCTATAGGTGAAACCATAAGTGCAGAAATGTCAAACCAATATTTAAGAAATATAAGTGTTCAGTAGATTTGCTATTTGTAAATATCAAGTTGGATTCACTACATTTTATATTCCCTTCAAATTCCATTACAAGACGACTTATTACTGATTAAAACAATCTAATGAGTTCAATAAGTTAGCTTATAGGAAATGAGCTGTATGTTCCCAAAGAAACTGAACCAAGCGTTAACTTATTAACAGATGTTTACTCGTGGTGCTGTCTTTATTCATGCAATGCAGAAAGTCTTCTCTCTACTACAGGAACTCCATGATAAATTCAATAAAAAAAAACTTTTCTTCAGCATTTAACATCTTGCTGTGTGAACAAAGATATGTTGACACAAGGAGTATGAGAAAGGGAACACAGAGATACAAAAACACATTTACTGTTTCTCTACGCCAGAGAATAAAATATTGGACCAGAAGAGTGTGTGTGTGTGTCCTGGCACGCGTGAGGTGGAGCGTGGGCGTCAAGAAGGAAAGCTCATAAAATCCATGATCACACTGATGAGGTCACAGGGAGTGAAACCGGAGAAAGCCTTTCATTTCCTGTCTCATTCCATCCTTCTTTCTCCTAACTCCATTCATCCATCTCTCCCATCCACTCCTGTCTGTGCTTCACTCCTGTTTTTCACTGACGATGTCAAAAGCCAAAGTCTTTCTCACCCTTTTGGTTGTCTGGAATATGTCAGTGCGTTGGCGCACGCTGGAAAATAGCGTATGAGGGGGATTTAACGTAGTCTGAAGTCTGCATTCAGCTTTAACAAATGAGACAAGATGGTGTCATTTTATTTTGTTTGTTTTTCTCATTAAAAACTCCTTTTACAGGTGGTGCAGTTACCCCTACATTATCAACGACTCTCAGCTACTACCACACTAATATAAGTGTGATAAAAATATTTTGACATTGCTTATTTTATGGTTTTTCTAATTGAACCATTATTTTTTTTTTATGAGAATGCACGTTTTTAACAAGGTAAAACAGCGTTTCAAATATTCAGCACTTTATTGAAAGGTGGAAATAGATGAGAGTATTTAAATGAATTAGATTCTCTGCTGTTTAGTAAGATGCATTCGTTACATGAGAACTTTTACTGATGCTGTGTTAAAAGAAATGGAAGGGTTTTCCTTGTTAAATTCTGAATAATAGACATCAAAATGGATTCCTACACTGAACTTTGTCTAAGTTGCTTTATTTATTTATTTTTTTGGCTTTGGCCTTTAAACACCAAGTAACTGATGTTTTTTGTAAATTAAAACATGGAAATAATTATCTTTATTGTTTATTGTGCTGTACTTTACTTAGACCTGTCTAAAGCTTTTGACACTGTGGTCCATGACATGTCATAAGCTCTCAGAAACTGGTTTCTCAGATCAAACCACTGGTTGGTTCACTATCTCTCAGATCAGAGACAATGTGTTAAACTTAATGGTACTTCTTCCAGTTATCTTACCGTTAACAATGGTGTACCAAAAGGCTCAGTCTTAGGACCCACCCTCTTTACAATCTACATAGGTAACATAGGTCAGAGCATCGCTGGTGCATCCATACATTTCTACGCTGATGACACAGTTGTTTACTGTCGAGCTAAAACAGTTGCTAAGGATTTCCAGCTTTTGAAATATGCTTTCAACATCATTCAGTCAGATTTGTTCTGTTTCAAACTTGTCCTAAATGCAGACAAAAACCAAAGGGATGTTGTTTTCAAACAGGAAGTCAGTCCTAGCGGTTCTTCCTTCTATTTTATCTTCGAATGGTGTTCCTATTGAGTTTTTCGATTCCTACAAATATTTAGGTATCTTGGTCAATTTGCATCTCTCTTTTAAGCCCCACGTCAAAAACTTGGTAAAGAAACTGAAAGTAAAATTTGGTTTCTTTTGCAGAAATAGATCCTGTCCAACGCTGAATGCTAGGAAACGTCTTGAACTGCAATTTCCCCTCCTTCCATTGATTACGGTGTAATTATTTACATGAACGCTCCTACAAGCATCCTGCAGATGTTGGATGCTGTCTATCATGGTGAGCTAACATTCATAACTGGCTGTAACTACTGTACCCAGCACTGCACCCAGTATTCACTGGTTAACTGGTTATCATTAACTTCACACAGACTCTCTCACTGGTACATTCATCTTTAAATCACTTCTTGGTCTGCTGCCTTCATACATCTCCTCCTACATGTCACTGCGTGAGTGCAGCTACAGCGTGCGCTCTCAGGACATTATTACCTGCAGTGTTCCCTCAGTGAGGACTGAACTAGGCAAAAGAGCTTTCTCCTACTCCGCTCCTGTTTCCTGGAATATCTTGCAAAAAGATCTGAAGCTCCTGACCTCGTGGCTTTAAACAACTGCTAAGTTCCTGGCAAAAACTAACGCAGACATGTTAACGTTTTTAGTATTTTACATTGATTTACAATGTAGCTGTTTTTTGTTTCGTTTTTTTTTTAAATATAATTTTCTTCCATTAATTTTTTTTAATGTATATGCTTTATTTTATGATTGTCTACTGTTGTCATCATTCTTTGTTATAAACAGGTCTCTCTTGTAAATGAGTCCTCGAGGCTCAATGCGACTACCCTGTATGAATAAAAGTTGAATAAATCTAGCATACCATTGTTGTTGGTTTTTTTTCTTCTAAAACCTAAGAGTGCACCTGAGCACACACAACCCAAGCAGTAGCAGAGAACAGACACACACAGCTTCAGCTGCAGTTAGTCTGTGTCTTATCACAATCTCATTACTGGACAGTGTTCGACTAAAACGCCAAGGAGCAGCGGTAGCTGGCTGCCAGATTGCCTGTCCCGTCTGCGGCCTCACGTTTAGTAAAGGGAGGAAGCAGGAACGGTGCTGAGGGAAGCTGTGCTTACTCCATCATGTACCCCACCAAAACAAAAACACGGGACACACTAAAACTAGAGCATCTGCCAAGTTTATTAAAAGAAGGAAACAAAAGAAACTGACACAGCCAAGTTAACATCAAATACAACTATTTGATCTGAACATGAAAATATTTGGAAAAATCATTGCCTAACAACAGAATGACATGCAGTACGATGAGATCTAAACTATATTTCAGTTTTTTTTTCTCAGAACTTCACTCATGATTACATTTGATCAAACATCTCTTTGCGTTTGTGACTAAAACATATTCCCGTTGTTGACCCAAAGGGAGATAGTGAAGCATCGGCCCTCCCAGTGATTAGGCAATCTGCATTCAGTGTAATGCTTAGGACCCCAGGCTTTCTTAGAAACATATTTAGAGTTGGTTTTTATTTTGTTGAATTTTTCAATTTCAAAAAACAAACAAATTAGATAATGTGAACAGGGAGTCTGGGATTAATTTTGAAGCAGCTGATTAGGGCGTTTGTGTGTCATGGGATAATTGTGTCTGGGACGAAGCCTAAAAAGCCTTCAGGCATAACTGCAGTCAGAGAAAGAGAAACCCTATCATTTCCTTGTGTCTCCACCAAACAATCACACACCCCGCCGCCCCCCTCATTTTATCTTTAGTTTATTGTTTGTAATCAAAACTTAGTGTACCTTTTTCTCCTTCCATCACAAGAGCTCTTCTCTTTTATTATAACGTTTTCTGCTTGTTGTCAGAACAGTTACCATATGTACCTGTCCTCTCTAAAAGATACAAATATTGTTATTTAATTGTACTTTTTAAGAAAATGCACGTTAGAAGAAATGTGGGAAAGAAAAACTAATTTTAACGTGCTTGCTTGCTTGCTTGTTAGATGCAGTTTTATATGTTTAGGAAAACATTAGGAATTAGTAACAACAATGTACACAAAAATGTTTCTTAGCAAAAAAAAAAAATTTGAAAAGTTGACTTTATCTACATATTCAAGCTAATTTATGTATATTAACACTGTGAATAATATTCAAATAATGTAATAGTTGTGCTTTTTAATTTATTTATCACATACTAAAATCAGCAGCACTCCTCAAATGACAGACTTTTATTGAAAACACAATGAACCGTCCCGATACAGGCACCCAACTCCTTTCTGGATGATGTGAATGTGTTTGATTTGCTCATAAGCAGCATTTCAGTTCATATCCAAAATTTCTAACATCAGGAAATAAATTGTCTCGCATCTTGCCATGAGTTTAATTCCTTGTGACATGTATGGTCACCGTACAGCATAATATAGAAAGGAATGAAATGGATCTATTGAAGGACCCTGATCAGATCCAGCCCAATCCGTCCCCTTTGCGCGTCAACATTGAGGACCTGGACTTCAACCCGCTCCCCAGGCCCCAGAGCCAAGCTGCGCCGCTGCTTGCTGATGGGCAGTTTGTTCAAAGTGATGTTGCTCTTATGGATGAGGCCCGCGCGTCCAACACCAATATCTACGAAAGCTCCGAACAGAGTTGTGTTGTCCACCCGGCCTGTCAGCACCGCACCGACTTGTAGATCACTCATTGACACAATGCCTCGCTTAAAGTCCGCCTGCCCGAAATCTGGCAAAGACAAGTCGAGAGAAGGAATGTTTAAAAAAAAAAAGAAAAAAGCTGAAGTAGAAAAGAGGATTTTGTGAGGTCAGATAAGAAAGAGGAGGAGGAAACTAGTAAAAAAATAAAAAATGGGAACAGAGAAGAGGAAGTGCAGGAAAATACTGGGGTGCTTAGAAATGATAAACATATTATATTACCAGCAGTAACAGAATACTTGTCTACAAACACCGCTGCCACATTTCCCTGTCTTCTGGATACCCTTTGTTTCCATTCTGCCTGCTTATAAGAGCTGTTGTATCAGCAACAAAAGGCTTATGACCCAGGAAACCGTCTGGCACAAATTTTCTCCTCAGTCTACTGCAAGAATATTCTCCTCTCACCAGTGCAGCTTCAGTCCATCTGTTTACTCAGCCGAGTGCCGTCCTGAAGGCCAAGAAAAAACTGCAACCGAATAGGTCCAACCTGAGAATGAACCTTGAAGCTGCATTTCTTAATTTTAAAAGGCATCAAAGTGGCTTCACAGGTGGGACTGCTTTTGGTTACATAAAACTATATATAAAAAAAGTCTGATTCAATGAGAGAGGAATATTTCTGTGCTTAACCATCTGGTCTGACAACTAATAGGGGAGAAAACTTATACCAGTAAGTCACTTCCACTCTGAATTTTAGAGGAAGTTTTCACCTTTGTTTACTCTTTATCAACATATCAGCTTTGCAGAACAAAAACGCATTAAAACAAAGAATCACAAATTACTTTAGATTATTTTAATTTTGTTAAATGTATCTACCGGTACTCAATAAAAAAAAAAAAAAAAAAAAAACAGGCTCCGAGTAAAAAAAACAAACAAAAAAAACACAAACAACAACAACAACAAAAACAGTTTTTGCTTTGTTGTTGTTGTTAGATAATCTGTTCAAAAAGAAAATCTGTTGGACCATCCTCTGTTGAAACCACAGCGCTGGCCAAGACTTGGTTATTATACTAACGGCAAGAAAAGACATTGTGTGTGGTCATTCTAAAAAAGCAGGAAAATACAACTGGGACTCGTTTAAAGAAAATATGAAGAAAAGATGAGAGATTAAAAAAGATTATTGAGACTGTTAGAATGCAGAAATGACTACAAACCTTCATGTGATTCAAAGTTCTGAGAGTTTTATGCTGGGAGATTAATCCTTTTCACAAATATATATATAAAAGTACAGAGGACAGATATGCTGCTGAGTCCAGTTTGCATTTGTTACAGCTTGTAATAATGTTTTTTATGTGCTTATTTTAAATTTCAACACATTTATTGAAAACATTTTCCTCTTATGACCTTGACTTTATCTCAGTGGGTTAGTTACAGGAGCATCACAAAAAATTAGAACATCGTGAAAGGTTCAAATTATTGGTCAATCATTTCAGAAATTTCAGAAAGTCAAATAGATTCATTACACATAGAGTGAAATATTTAAAGCCTTTATTTCTTGTAATTTTGATGATTATGGCCTACAAATAATGAAAAACCAAAATTCAGCGTCTCAGATATAAATTATAATAATCCACAGCCAGATTTTGGTATCTTTGTCAGTGTGGGCAGGAGCCAAGTTCTGCTGGAAAATGAAATCAGCAGGTCATGGTCAAGGTTCTTTATTGTCATTCGCATCACGAGGTAGATGAGGTGGAACGAAATTCTGTACACAGGGTCCCAGTTACATCCAACAATAGCAAAAATATAAAGTGTAAAAAGAAACAGTAAATAAGGATCTAAGATAAAAACTAAGATATACACTAAACGAACGGCAAACGGTACGCTACAAGATCTAAGATATACACTAGTCACTCATGGTGCAAAACAATACACCAAACAACAGCAGCACCATAAAACTAGTCAGCAGAAGAAAGCATGAAGTGCTCTACAATGTCCTGGTAGATGCTGCGTGGACTGTGGACTTCAGAAACACAGTGGACCAACACCAGCAGATGACATGGCCCCAAACCATCACTGATTGTGGAAACTTCACACTGGACTTCAAGCAACATGGATTCTGGACCTCAACACACTTCCTCCAGACCCTGGGACCTTGATTTCCAAAATTACATGAAAATTTACTTTAGGTCGTTTTCACACCAGATAGTCCGGTAGACTCGGTTCGGGACCAATATTCATGAGCTTTTGTTTACATTTGAGCTGGTGCGTTTGCATTCACACTGCACTGTGCAGTCAAGTCAACCTGTTGAACCAACCTGTTCCCCCGCTCGCCTGTGGGGGCGCTGCACCAAGAACTACTGAAAGAAACGACACAAAAACCTCTGAAGACACGTCTTCTTCTTCTTCTGTAAATAAAAATAAAAATGAAGTGGCATCAAGTTTTAGGAGTTATATTTTTGTCATTTTTCAAAAATGGACTTAGCATGAGCAGAAGATGAGACAGAAGACCATGGAGAATATTGTTTTCCACACAAGTCAGCTGACGGCTCCATATAAGGTCAGAGAAATGCTGTTTGTTTGTCCTGCGGAGCGGGGCTCGGTCTGTTTACATTCACACTGTACTCGAACCGCGCTGGAGTTCTCTTCTACTGGACCGAGACCTAGGTTTTAGCCCGGGCCAGAGTTCGCCTTTTTGTTCCGTGACAGAGTTTGATGGCGCGTTCACACCTCCCTAAACGAACCGGACTTTCAAGGAAAACGAGCTAGAGTTCGATTAAAGCGGTCTAAACAGGGCTAGTGTGAATGCACCCTTAATCTGAAAAGAGGACACTGAACCACTGAGCAACAGTCCAGTTCTTTGTCTCCTCAGCCAGGTAAGATGCTACTGATGTTGTTTCTGGTTCAGTAGAGGCTTGACTTGATGAACGAGACATTTTTAGCTCATGTAGGAGTTAATGAACTGATCAGAGTGTGACACCAGGGAGTTTACAGTACTGAACCTCTTCACAAATTTTTTATTTTCTGAGACACAGAATTTTAGTTTTTCATTATTTGTTAGTAAAAATCATAAAAATAACAAGAAATAAAGGCTTGAAATATTTGGTATAAAGTTTATTCATTTAAAAAAATACAAAACAATTCCATAACAATATTAAAAAAATACAAGAGATTTAAAATGAAAGGCAGCGGAAAGAAGAAAAAAATCTTATTATATCTGCCCCTTTTTTCAAACAATTAGTTCAATCATAATAATTTTCAAGTAACAAATATTTAACTCTATGTGTAAAGAATCTATGCAAAACAAAATTTTCACTTTTTGAAATGACTGACAAAAGGAATTTAACTTTTTCACGATATTCTAATTTTTTGAGATGCACCTGTATAACCCTCTCTCCCTCCCTGACTTTGTGGACCAACAATGTGTCACCAAAGAGATTCAATAAATTGTGCGAGTGAGAAGAACACGTCTTACTTTGTCGAATGTCAAACCCGGGGGGCTGTGTAAGGCCATCTATGATGAGTCTGAGGGTCTCGGGTGTGGTGTCCACTGCTTTGGCCAGTTCCTCAACACAGCTGGTCTTAACTTTGCTCTCTACACAGGACCGCAGACCTGTGCTTCCAATTTGGTCCACATTCCCACCAACAAGGGACAAAAACCTAAACAGAAAAACACGAATAAGAAGCTGATGATGAAAAGAAGAAACAAACTAGAAGACAAAACATTGATTCAGAATTGAATTTTAAAATAGTTTCCACTTTATTATTTTACTTTTTAAATGAATAAACCAATGATTTTAAAAAAAAATTATATCACGTTTGAAATTTTACAAATACTACTTCAAAACACTTCTGTCATGAAAGTAAAGACTGTCTTTTCAAATATTTGACCATTCTGTTCTAATTTAACTGAAATTAAAACTGTGTCATAGATGATTATCGAGTTGTATTTATTAAAATTCAAACCTAACTGCATGTCAAAAATGTATTTTATTATAAAAATAGCGTTAGGGGTATTTATTTGATCAATTTACATCATTAATACATGTCGATCTTTGAAAATATAAATAGGTTGAATTCTTTAAGCAGCACTTTTTCATATGTATTTTTTTCTCTTCCAATAATTATTGCTGAAAACATTTCAAATTTAAATAGTCCATGCTTATAATAAACACACAGAGGAGTTTCTGCAAAATAAAACACATTTGAAACAGCAAATGTCTCCAGGTTTGTTCTGAAAACAAATATATGACGAACAACTTTTAGAAAACGGGTATTTAAAGTTTACAAAATATCTGTTATAAGATCAGGAGATAGGCAAAGTACATGATGAAAAAGTCATGATGAAAATAATAATAATTAAAAAAAATCAATCAATCAAAGCACTGTTGTAAGAGGTTCGACAATTTCTTGCCTTAAATAATAATAAATAAATCTAAAAAAATTCTAACATCCACACACGTAAGCAATCAAGTGAAGCCAACAAAAATCTGCCTACCGGTAATTCAAGTCAAGTCAAATTTATTTATAAAGCACATTTAAAACAGAAGCTGTTACCAAAGTGCTTAACAATAAGATCAAGGCATTAAAAAATAACGAGATGCAATTAAAAGCAACAAAAGTAAAAATATAAAAAAACAGAAACAATGAAATACTACATCAAATCACGCTGCGTTAAACATCAGTGAATGCAGGTGTGTTTTAGGAGATTTAAAAGCAGGAAGTGAAGTGGCCTGTCTAATGTTGAGGGACAGATTGTTCCAAAGTTTGGGCCTGATCTCCTCTGAGCTTCAGCCTGGTTTTTGGTACAACCAAAAGCAGATGGTCTGATGATCTCAGTGCCCAAAAAGGAGCGTATGGTTCAAGCAGGTCAAAGAGGTATGAGGGCGCAAGGCCATTTGTACTTAAAGGTCAATAGGAGAAATTTAAAATCAATTCTGAGATGCACAGGGAGCCAGTAAAGGGAGGACAAAACTGGTGAAATGTGGTCAAACCTACAAGTTCCTGTTAAGAGCTGAGCTGCAGCATTTTGGATGAGCTGGACACGTGAAAGGGACACATGACTGACCCCAACATACAGCGCATTACAGTAGTCCAGCCACTTTGGAACAAATGCATGGAATTTTTTTTTTTCCAAGATCAGATCTGGTCAACACGGACTCAAGCTATCTGACTTAACTGGAAGAAGTTTTTTTGTAGAACAAAGTTAATATGTTTATTAAACTTAAAGTCAGTCTAAAACCACCCTGAGATTTGTAACAGACTGCTTAAGATAAGGCTGAAGACAGTCAAGATTTAAAGGATCAGAGACAGCGGAAGAGCTATGGCTAAACAAAAAGACTTTAGTTTTTTGATTAAAATTTAAAAAAATTGAAGCCATCCATGTCTTGATGTCATAAAGACATTTTAACAGAGGTCGAACGGAGCAAGAACTGTTGGGTTTTAAGTGCAGACGAATCTGACAATCATCAGCATAAAAATAAAACGAAAGGCCATGCTTCCTCAGAATAGACCCCAATGATAGAGTGAAAACAAAAAGTATCCAAGAATCAAGCCCTGTGGGACCCCACAGGAAAGAGACACTGACGCGGATACACTGTTTCCAATCTTAAAACAGAAACTCCTGTCACTTAGGTACGAACAGAACCATTCTAATGCTACACCTGTAATCCCAATCCAGTGTTCTAACCTTGATAGAAGGATACTGTGGTACACAATTCATTCTAATAAAAGCTTAGTCCAACCACCCAGTTGCAGCTGAACAAACTACAAATTTTGGAACAATGTCTTTTGGAAAGACAAGAAGAGATACATAGATAGAGTTGTTTGTTCATAATGCACATTAGGTAGAAAACAACTACAGAGTATGAGCACAAACACCTTATTAACTGTCAAGCACAGAGGTGGAGGGATGATAATTTGTGCTTGTTTGTCAGCAGGACTATGTGGTCACTGAACTGACTACAAGCATCTTAGACTAAAATATTTTCAGGGTCAAATGTGAGAGCAACTGTCCAAAGCGTCATGCTTGGCTAAAACTGACTCGTGCAACAGGAAAATTATTCCCAAGCACATCAGCAAAACCACAACACTTAGTCTCAAAATATAACACCAGACATCAATTTATTTCAATGTTTTAGTAAGACCCTGAGAAAACTGGGGAAAAAAAAAAAATAATCAACACAAAACAACCCAACAGTTCTTTGCAACTCAGTGGGAGCTGAGGGAAATGAGGGTGTTATTTTTCATCAGCTGCTGAGGTGAAGCTTTCCATTTGCAAAAACACATTTTATTTATCTCCTCGTAAATCAGGTACATACATCCACATTGGGTTGTAAACACCCTGACACCTTGCTCCATGACACGGCCTCTGCTGTGCTAGAACTGGACTACTAGCTTGCCAATCACACATGTACAACTTTATTCTAACATGATGCCACACACCATAATGTCTAGACAATCAGTCAGATTGCACCATTACAAATTTACTGGACTTGAAATATAAACCTAGCCTAATTAGCTGGTCTACAATCTAACCAGACATAGTGACAAGCTGTCCAAAGTAGCAAAACAGAGTAATGGAAGAATGAGATAAGTGTGGCTGTGTGTGTGTGTTGTGCATAGAGTATGTATTATTTACAGCAGACACTGAGCACAGCTGGTGATAGACGTGAAAGCATTTTCTTCCACGCATGTGTACATTTTTGAACCATTTTGGGAAGCGTCCAAGATGGATGTCGCTCACTGGAAGCCTGACGCCAAACAGGCTCCGCAGCTGTCCACCCCGTGATGGACAGAACAGGTGGACACACACATGTACACAAAGTTGATTCATGTACAGTGTCGCTCAGAAATGCTCAATTGGCAGGAGCAGGGACAAAACAGCTTGTGTACAAACTTTTGTATGAGACAGTTGTGAGCTGAGAGGCTCTGCCACTGAAATCACTGACTAAGAGGAGGGATTTGAGCTGAATCAATCTCTCAACACCGGTAAGCTAGATGAGAAAAAAATAATGGGTGAGGATAAGCCCAGAAATGGCTTAGTGGCAATAGTGGTGAGGAAACAAACACCTCTAGACTACACTGTGCCTAACGCTGAGGTCTTCTCTCTTGTGACTGCCTAAGCTTCTCAGCTTTAAAAACGTGTATATTTCTACAGGAGAAGAAACAGTGCTTTGATGACTTAGCTGTCCAAAAGATACCCAAAACACCTCCAAGATGGAACCCAGTCAGGAATAGGATGTAGACATTTATGATTTAACTCAACACGGCACAATCTGAATAAGCTCCCCACAAAATTAAAATCAGATAGTCAAAGAAAATCTGCGCAAGTTTAGAATAAACAAGCTTTCCTCAACCGGTACTCAAATCTGTTCAAATTCTAAAAAATTACACACATTCAAGAGGTAAAGAGAGAGAGAAAAAGATCGTTATCAATTTCCAAAAACAATGTAAGCTTGTTTGTTTAACTTGAGTTGTAATAAATGCAAGATCCGAGAAGCTGAGAGATTTTGGATCCTGCTTTCAAATGTGTGTGTGTGTGTGTGTGTACTGGCCGTCTCAACTTTCAGAGCTGTGTGTAACTATTTAAAGAGCAGTAGGAGCCCAGAGGCCTCCTCCACCGTTGGATTCATGCTTATATAATTACTGACACTACTATGCATGTGGGTATGTGTGGTGTGTGTGAATGCAGGGTTGGATATGCTGAGCTATATGTTGTATCCAGGTCCACAGCAAGGACCCAGTATGTCTTGTGTTTTAGAAATACTGGGTCCTGACTATAACATATTAGGAATTTTTCCATCGCATCGAAGCCCTTGTGCCTCCAAAACAGATTATTGCTAATATCAATGGAATGGACAAACAAACAACATATAACAATTCTAAAATGATTTGAAACATACATTTATAGTTGATCTTCTCACATTGAGTATTGATATTTTATAGGGGGGAAAAACATTTTTGTAAAAAAAAAAAAAAAACTAGACAAATTTATGAAAGAAATGTTGGCCAAAATGTGTCAGTGCTTTTGTGTTTCTGCTTTATGCGTGTGTGGGTTTATAGTTTCAAAAAGGGGGCTGATGTGTGGGCTGTGAGCAGTAATGGAGGATCTAGTTCCACTAATGTGATGAACATGATATTCCATATACAGCATAAAGACACAACACACATGAATGCTGACAAAGAGCATTCCATCACAATTCTCCCTCCAAACCTTCTGATTTTATCAGCTGTAGGTGAGGATGTTAAAAGATCAAATAGAAATGTCAGCGACTGAACAGTCTAGGGAACTCCTAAGAAAAAAAAAATGGAAGTTTCAAAAATTCTGTAAGACCACAAAATGTACCAACATCTAATAAAATGTTAATCAAAGTAAATTGAGTTAATTCCCAAAGTGAGAAGATAATATAGCCGTGGCAAAAAGCACATTTACCAGCACAGGATTACAATTTTGAACAGCAGAACAATTAATGAAGAACAAAAATAAGTAAGAAAAAATTAGATGGTAAAGTAAGCACGAAAAAATACATGTACTTTTTATTCATGTATTACAGTGCCTTGCGAAAGTATTCAGCCCCCTTGAACTTTTCAACCTTTTGCCACATTTCAGGCTTCAAAAATAAAGATATAAAATGTTATTTTTTTGTGAAGAATCAACAAGTGGGACACAATCATGAAGTGAAAAAACATTTATTGGATGTGTCAAATTTTTTAACAAATAAAAAACTGACAAGTGGGACGTGCAATATTATTCGGCCCCCTTGCGTTAATACTTTGTAGCGTCGCGTTTGCTGCAGTTCCAGCTGCAAGTCTCTTGGGGTTTGTCTCTATCAGTTTTGCACATGGAGAGACCGAAGTTCTTGCCCATTCTTTCTTTGCAAAACAGCTCGAGCTCAGTGAGGTTGGATGGAGAGCGTTTGTGAACAGCAGTCTTCAGCTCTTTCCACAGATTCTCGATTGGATTCAGGTCTGGACTTTGACTTGGCCATTCCAACACCTGGATACGTTTATTTGTGAACCATTCCATTGTAGATTTGGCTTTATGTTTTGGATCATTGTCTTGTTGGAAGATAAATCTCCGTCCCAGTCTCAGGTCTCTTGCAGACTCAAACAGGTTTTCTTCCAGAATGGTCCTGTATTTGGCCCCATCCATCTTCCCATCAATTCTGACCATCTTCCCTGTCCCTGCTGACGAAAAGCAGGCCCAAACCATGATGCTGCCACCACCATGTTTGACAGTGGGAATGGTGTGTTCAGGGTGATGAGCTGTGTTGCTTTTACACCAAACATATCGTTTTGCATTGTGGCCATACAGTTCGATTTTGGTTTCATCTGACCAGAGCACCTTCTTCCACATGTTTGGTGTGTCTCCCAGGTGACTTGTGGCAAACTTTAAACAACACTTTTATGGATATCTTTGAGAAATGGCTTTCTTCTTGCCACTCTTCCATAAAGGCCAGATTTGTGCAGTGACTGATTGTTGTCCTATGGACAGACTCTCCCACCTCAGCTGTAAATCTCTGCAATTCATCCAGAGTGATCATGGGCCTCTTGGCTGCATCTCTGATCAGTCTTTTCCTTGTTAGAGATGAAAGTTTAGAGGGACGGCCGGGTCTTGGTAGATTTGCAGTGGTCTGATACGCCTTCCATTTCAATATGATTGCTTGCACAGTGCTCCTTGGGATGTTTAAAGCTTGGGAAATCTTTTTGTATCCAAATCCGGCTTTAAACTTCTCCACAACAGTATCTCGGACCTGCCTGGTGTGTTCCTTGGTCTTCATGATGCTCTCTGCACTTTGAACAGAACCCTGAGACTATCACAGAGCAGGTGCATTTATACGGAGACTTGATTACACACAGGTGGATTCTATTTATCATCATCAGTCATTTGGGACACCATTGGATCATTCATAGATCCTCAATGAACTTCTGGAATGAGTTTGCTGCACTGAAAGTAAAGGGGCCGAATAATAATCCATGCCCCACTTTTCAGTTTTTTATTTGTTAAAAAGTTTGACACATCCAATACATTTCATTCCACTTCACGATTGTGTCCCACAAAAATTAAAATTTTATATCTTTATGTTTGAAGCCTGAAATGTGGCAAAAGGTTGAAAAGTTCAAGGGGGCTGAATACTTTCGCAAGGCACTGTATTTGGCTTTTTTATGTACCATCAAAGTAAATTTTCATTCAACCTTTATTTAGACATAAAAAAATGTGTCACCAGTGGTGTTTGGCTAAAATAGGAAAAACTATTTTATAAAGAAGCACCAATCTATCTGAATGTGTGCAAAGAGACGTATTATCCCACACACGTACTGAGACTATTAAAGGCAGATCAACATGAGGGGCGTAATGCTTAAAACCACTAGTGTCAGAACTTATGTAGACTAAACACAGCTGAGTGACTACAGCTGCAGGAGCGAAAGCTACACACTTACACACACACAAATTTCTGTGGCAGATGTTCAATGTGCTTTTGATAACAGCATCAGCAGCGCTAACAATCATTTCTCTCACAAGGACACACACCACCATGTGCATGTACAAAGCCAACGCCTCCTTTCTCGGATCCCATGTCTGCTTAATCAAATCAGAGTCCTCCACCACTATAACCAACACCATATGAGATGGTGTTAAAATCAGCTCCATCTTAGCCTGAACATGTTTTGGCCAGTGGGGTATGCTGCTGTACAAGTGTGTGCTTGTGTGTTTTTGTCTTACCTCTGTGCCACATGGTAGGACTCAGGGTGTATGCAGGTTTGGTCCAGAGGGTTTAATGAGGTTGGTATGCTAGCTCCAGTCTTTCCTTTGCTCTTCTTGGCCAGTGGTTTCTCTGATGCTGCTGGTGCAGATTGAGATGAGGAGTTGACACTGTATGACAAAACACAGACATGTTTACAAAATGTGGCTTTTGCTTTTAAACTTAATATCAGATAGATAATTCCGCAGACACTAAACACATGCTTAAATTTATTTGTAGTGGTATTTAGCTTTGGCACTTGGCATACTGAAAAAGTTCGAGCAAGGCGTACAATTCTTGAGCCCGCTTGCTTTTATTTTAATCTGCTTCCAAAGAACCAGACCTCTCTGTAATTTTTCTGAAGTGGTCACGAGCAACATACAGCATTTTTTTAAGTTATTTTAAAGTTGGCCATTAGTTGCTTTGTCACTCATGTTCAGTCCAGTTAAAGTAACTTATCATGTTTACATGACTGTTTTTTTCTTAATGTTTTGTAACCTGTTTTACACCAACCTATGACTCATTCAACAATAAAAAGGCACTTAAATTCAAGAGATGAACTACTGTTGTTAAAACCGAACAAACAAGTTTGATTTCTTATTACGATTTATTTTTTGTTAGCAGCTGACTTGGCCAGGTTTGCAGCTAATTAATTGTAATCACCTTGATGGTGCAAAACTATTACACATCACCTTGAACAATATCATAATTAAATAATGAAAATTAATTGTGTAACTTTGTGACATTCTGCTACAAACAAAGTGTCTAATGATCCAATTCTAAACTATTTATTTGCAAACGTGTCTGATATAAGTTTGTTCAAGTCCTTGTTGGTGTTTTGGTACTGGCCAGAAAGAAGCAAGTACCTGTTTAGTGTTTGAGGGTTGATTCTGATGAAGCCAGCACATTGTTGGTAGCTTTTTGGTCCCATGCCTTTGACTAGGTTAAGCTGCTCTCTGTTGATGAAGGAACCGTTCTTCTCTCGCCACTCTGCAATATTCCGAGCCCGGCCAGCATTTAGTCCTGCTACATGCCTGGAAAACGAAACAAGTAATAACAGAGGGGGGGAAAAAAGATTCACTACATCTTTTTTTCTGAATAATTTCTGGGAAACTCTCAACAGATCTTTATTTAATCCAAAGCCCTTTAGTGTACCATGGGTGCCTATACACAAAAGGTCCCATTTAAATATCTATACAATCATTAATACTGCAAGTATTTTTATAATTGTAAATTAAAGCTGGAACAAGTGGTGGTATTACACTAAAAAAAATGATATTCAGAGAACATTTGTTCACTTTTGGCAGAGCAAAGATGAGAGGTGATCTGAAACTCAATTAGGTCAATCCTGTTAATGCCCACAGTGAGTCACTCACTCTAAAACACACTGCTATGTCAACACTCCACATAATACGTCAGTCATCAACACGTTTCTATGCTTAAAGTCTGTGTATGTGAGTGTGGCTTAACTGGTGGCAGAAATGGAAAAAACTCTCTAGTAGAGCAGACAAGTAAACAGATGACCTGATGCCTGTCTCGGAGTCTACGCCAGCTTTTTTCATACAGTTTGTGTCAATAACAAAAACAGAGTATACATCAAATCTGTGTACTTCCTCTCCTTTTGAGTCTTGTGTGAAAACCTGCAAATACATCTGCAGCAGTGTTCTACAAGGAGTTAGGTCATGTATTGAAAAGTTTCAACGTCTAGATACATTTTTTGTGTGTGTGACTTTGCCTAATCCTCTCAGATGATTCCAGTCAGCCCAGTAATTGGGGCCCGGGTGTGAAGCTTTAGTCTAAACAGAAAACTGGCAGCCCGTTTGTGTGTATGTGAATTAATCACACGCCTGTTCAGGAGTGTGAATGAAGCTTTGCCATGTTGTGACTGCAAAGGAAAAGTATGTCAGAAGGCTGAGCCCAACTTCATCTCTTTCTCAGAATTTGAATGGGTGTCTGAGCATGTGCAAGGAAAATACAGAACAAGGCACAAATGTGAAAACACACACCTGCTGTGAGGACATGTGCACAACAATGTGCAAAGATTGAGGCATTTCTGATGTTTAGATTTTCATGGATTCTGCATCAGGAAGATAGCTTATTGGCCATTCATTAAAACCTAAACTCCAAAACCTAAATAAAGAACAACTACCAGTATCTTCAGCAAACAAAAAAAAAGTAGTACTACAGGAAATAGTAGTAGTCTCTGCAGATCAATGTTTTCTGTATAAGGGAAAACGTCATGAAAGAAAATCAACTGAGATGTTCTAAATTTACAAAAAAAACAAAACAACCTGAGACAACTTCTTTAAGATCAGTCCTCCTCACGTTTTTCAGTGTACTACGGGTATAATGGCACTATTCATGAAAACACTGTTTATTAGTACTTTACGCTTTCACACAAAAATCCTGCATACTTTTTGCATCATCTACCTCATCAGTGTCTCAGAGCAGATATTGATGTCCACCCCCACAAAGCTCACGCACTCCTGAACCACTCCGTCCAGTGCTGCCTTCAGAGCTCCAGCTGACACATCGTGCTAAAAAAAAAAAAAACACAGTTGACATCGACACAAACAATTTTGAATATGCATACATACATAAGGAGGGCGCTGCGGTAGCTTAATGCTCATGTAATCCATCTTAAAGCTATTTTATTAGGACCTTACTTTTTTTAAATTACAAATTTTAATATAATTTTCTTGCATTTTACTTTAAGCATGTCTATATAAAATTTTATAGGATTATAAAACACATTTCAAATAAACATATTTAGTTCACACAATATATAGGCTGTGTATTTATTTACATACCCTATATATTCTCTTCTTGTAACACTACTATTTAGTCACATATATCAACATGTCAAAATGAGCCAGAAAGCTCAAACGGACAGGGAACACATTGTGCAGCAAGAAAAGAAGAGGAGAAACATCAGAAAAATAAATTGCAGTTTATAAAGCAGACAACCTGCAGACGGGAGTCAAGAATGTTTGGTTTGGCTGGTTAGTGGTCTCGTTCACTCACACAGCGTTCTTCTCAAACAGCTCACCGTCTGTAAAGATCCTCCAAATGCACCTTCACACCTCTCAACTGTTAATATTTTTTGTATGCATGTCATTACATCCAGGGGGACTGGAAAAATAACAATAATGACAAAATACAAAAACAAACTTTAAAAATCCTGTGAGGTCTAGAAGTTATGAAAAAAAAAAAAAAGAAAAAGCCCTTTGCTGCGGGGCACCAACATTCAAGAATTTCAGCTGGAGACTGATGTCTCAGCGACTGCTTGAGGGTCATCTGACACTTTAAACTGGACTACTGTTGGGGCTGCTCTACCTGTGTCGCTGTGTGCATGTGAAAGTTTGCGTGTCGTACGTTTGAACGTGGCAGAGAACAGCATGAGTTCTCCTGTAACATGATCGAGCTCTGAACAAATACTGACTTGTAAACAGATAACAACAACGCCAGCACACACCCTTCTCTGTCAGCAATCAGCAAGACAGACGAGAACAACGAGGGGAGGGGAGGCAGACGGAAAAGCTACGAGGACAAGTAACCTGTTAAATTAGGCTTGGACATTTTTAAGATTTTGTCAGAATTGTTGCTAGCCTCAAATAAATAAATAAAAAATCACGGGTTATGAGTATTACACAATATATTTTTTAATTACTAAAAATTAGGGATGCACCAATCCACTTTTTTTTTTTTTTACTTCCGATCCAATCCCGAGACCTAATCTGGATATCGGCCGATACCGATACCATTCCGATATCATCATTACTGATTTCATATGAGGCTGTAATAATCTCCTCTACAGGCAAGTAAAATTTGTACAAACATATGCATGCATGTTCAAAAAGGCTGCTTGAGGTAAGTTTAATTAATGTTGGATGAGTTGTAAAGTTACAATTACATCCTGCTAACACAAAACACATTTTTATTCCTAGCTTTAAAGTCAGTGTCAGAAAGTTTTATTGTCATACACACCACATGTGGTACATGTGGTGGAATGAGATTATGTACACAGGGTCCCAGTTACATCCCGCAATAAAATGTAAAAGAAAAAAACAGCAATAAGATCTTAGATATGAACAAAGAAAAATATAAACTAAATATACACTAAGCAGTAATAGCATAAAAACAATGTGCCCATGTGGATATTAAAGTGATTAAATGGCTTCAAACATCTGCTAAGTTCATGGCAAAAACCAACACAGACATGTTTCTGTTTTTAGTATTTTATATCGCTTTATAATCTAGCTGTTTTTTTTTTTTTTTTAATGTAATTTTATTTTATTTTTCAATTCATGTTTTTTAACGATTGTCTACTGTTGTACTGATAAATATCTCCTGGAGGGTAAACGATAACTAAATCTTGGCTGCAAATATTCAATCAAACTGCGAAGCAGGCAGTCTGATTTCAGTCAGCCGCGCTGAAGTCTGCTCCTCCTCCAAGACGGGCAGACTGAGAACGGCTGACCGAAATCAGACTGCCTGCTTCGGACTGAACGAGAGGAACACACCGCTGAAGCCACGGAGCTCGAACGTCCAACATAAAACTAACTTTACCGCGGTGCCTGGCTACACAATCCTCGTGCTCTTTAATGTGGTGCTTTGTCAAATGTTTATTAAGATTATAGGTCACGACCGAGCTTCCCCTCTCGGTACAGCGGCTCTGCAGACATTGCACGTTGCTGTCTTGCCGTGTTTAGTGTAAAATACTTCCACACAGCGGACATGTTATGATGAAAAGTTGGTTAGTCGTTAGCCACAGTGCTGCTCACTCAGTGCTCACGTTTTCGCTGGCTGCAAACTATGAAAATGGATTTCCTGAATGTGAGGTGGGTCTTATTACTCTGGGCTTCATGAGACACGCCTCTGTTCAGGAAATCCATTCCATAGTTTGAAGCCAACTTGCAGAGCAGCAGGACACAGACATGTTTCATGGATCGGAAATCTCTGCAGGTTGGATCAGAAAAATCAGATAAGTAAATTATGCTAGTATCGGAGGCCGATACCGATACCGGATAGGCCCCATCCCTACTAAAAATCAAAGATGCATGATATTGGATTTTTGGCCGATATTCGATATGCAAATATGTTAAAACTTATTTGGCCGATAACCGATACCAATATCGCTATTTTTTTCCCCCTAGACCTACTTACAGAGACTACATGTCTTTTTCTGCTGTGGAATTAAAATACATTATTCTGCATGGTCTTTCTCAATTTGGACTGCTACCAAATGCAGATGCCAAAAAGGGGGTTGAAAATGATGTAACACTTTAACTTGGATTATGTTTAATGCCAAAATTATTCATGACATTTACTCTCTGTAACACAATGACAACACTCGAACGGTGCAAATTTGTAAATTTTCACAAATCTAAACTCAACCTGTTTACAAGCGGCAAGTGAAATGTGCTTAAGTAGTAGTGCATTCATGGATATACTTGATAGTTCTTAAATTAAAAGTTAATTTAAAACAGAAGCCTTTTATATCAGTGAGTTTTTTTGATGGAATGTCCGATGTCCGATATTTAACCTTATCGCTAATATTGGCCGATACGATACCATGCCGATAATATTGTGCATCCCTACTAAAAATACATTTACCTATAATAACTTGAACAACAAAACAACTGCATTTTGATATATATAATCAATAACCAAAAATAAGAATTAGCAGACATTAATTGATTAGTAAAAATAATTCTGCAGTGTCCAATTTGAATCTTAAAGCAATTTTAATGGTTCCTTGAAGAGTTTGTATGTTTTAATAATGCAAACTTTTTTTTTTCCTGAGCTTTATGACTTCTTTGACACTATATCAACAAGCTTACTTCTTCAAAACTAAATGTTTTTAAAGGAAACTCTGCTGAACTATTTAACAACCTGTAATTTTCCTGACAGGTACATACAAAACATTTAATGTAAAGCTCAATTTGGGATGTATCATGTATCATACCTCTATTCTACACTGTGCTGTTCCAATGGTCTTCCAGGTGCTATTCTACAATAAAGTAATAAAGTCATTTAAAAAATCTGCACAAGATTTTTCTCATTTTAGTGGTTGATGTGTGTAAAAGATAAAAAAAAATAAAATGAAGCAAAATTTGTAAGTTCCTCTTATTCTTTCTTTTATGTTGGTGTAGATTCAGTCATCAAGGGCATGAATGTTTTCTGCTAGAAAACATAAAAACTATTGTTTGGCCCTTATTTTGGATTTTTTCTTTTAACATTCTCAGTTAGCAACAGATTCACTCTTAAATCACATCTTCTCCAAGAGACCATGCTTGTCTGATTTCTCTAGATTAATTTACCTACACAGATTACAGCCAGCTTCATGTAGCTTAATCACAACTCAAGGTTCCATATAAATTATGGCGGCTAAATGTTTTTTTTTTAATTGAGTATATACCTGCATCACAGAATTGCACATCAATATAGTTGAAAAATTACTAGAGTAAGCTTCAAACTGCACCATTTGATTCATTTGTTCATTCTACCATTTTTTTTGATTGAGTGCAATAAGCATATTTAATATATTTATCTAAATTATTGTATTTTCTGTGGTTCTTTTATTGTATTTGAGTTCACCTGCATTGCCATCATATAAAATACTAGTTTTAGTTTGTACAGTTTGTGCAGCACTTTTCTCAACATTTGTTTTAAATGTGCTTTAGAAATATACTTGATTTTGACAAAAAATAAATAAATGTTAATACCCAGGACAAAAAGGTTGTAAAATCACATTTGTAAATTTCTATGATCAAGACTTTTTAAATAAAATATTTAATTGAATTCTTACATGTTCAGTAATATGCATCGACTGTAAATTAACGTTTAACAGTGATTAAAGGCAATGTAAAGCTTTAAACTGGATGTATTTTATTTCCGTTTTATTATTAGCCTTTAGACATTGAAATTATACATTTAATGAAACAACATGCATTAAGCCCTGATGCTCAATAATCCAGGTAGAAAAACCTAACAAGGTATTCATCCAGAGGTATCCGTCCATATGACAGAATATGAATTAAGATTTCCTCTAAGTAACTGTTCCTTGGCACAACAGCTGTACACAGAATTTAAGTAACACATATTTAAAGAAGGCATTTTGTAATATAAAAGTTTACAATTTGATGCATTTATAAGTGCTAATTTATTTTAATTCATAAACGCAATTACTTAATTGTATGCAATTCCAATAAAAATGGTTTGTAATTTTGATCTTTTAATGAATTACAAAAAAAAAAATGTTTCTTGATAAATTTAAGTGAAATATTAAGTGATATAGCAGAGAAACAGCAGGACACCACAGCCTGAAGCATTTTGTAGATAGTAAAAATGACTTTTTAAACCCGAGTGCCAGTAAAGCTGTGACTAAAAGATTTATGACTTCCTGAGAGAACATAGAGAGAAAGAAGAGTCACAGATAATAAGAATGAAAGGAGAGGAAATCATCTGTAATGTCACACCTGAAAAGAATGTTTTCACACGAGAAAGTCTGAGGTGTGTGTAACAGTGAATATGAACCAGCAGTAGAACTCCGAAGAATGTGCTTGCATAGTCTCACTGAAACCTTATAGGTGGGAGCTGCATGAGAGAATCTGACATGTTGTGAATGAACACAAATGCATGCGCAGTTCAGTACACACCTGTGGTCAATTAAAGATGGAAGTGAATAAATAAGTGTGTAGCAACACTTCAATTTGCTTTCATTGTTCATTCACAATCTGTTAGTGTTTGTAGTAAGTATTTTGGGGATGACTCTCTCCTACTACTATACCAACTTTTAGCTCAATATCTATGAAATTAACTGATTTACAGCCATTTACGTTCCCTAAACTTGATTTGCCATTACAGCCATCTTGAAACAAGTGAACTCTCAAAAGGTAAACAATCATAGATGCACTGATAACATGCACAGCATGCACACATACAAACACACATAAAAATAGGCAATTACATTATCACCCACCTTCCAGCAGCAGGTACAAATCTGCATTAATAAAGATATGGTAGCTATACTGGTTTCAGTTCAAATCGAGGAAACAAACAAAATGATCCTTAGATTGTGATAAACATACAAACAACATGTGTGGTGTGATCATGACAAAATAAACTCAGTTCTTTCATTCAGTTTACAGCTGAACTATCAGCACAAGTGCAGCATGTTATCCTGAATCTTTGCATGTTCTTATATACCAATTTTTGTCATGCTCTCATAATTCCCAGGTAGATCTGCTTGACTTGTGCTTGATCTATGAGCAGTGCTAGCATTAAGCATTTGTCTTGTTTTTAAATATGTTTATATTGTTCAATCAAGTTCTTCCCTTAAGTCACATTTGCCCTTAGATAAACTGGAATTTTAAAGTAGTGTGAGGGCAAAAATAGGGATGTTCATAGTGATATGTAACAAACCTCTTGCAGAACCAAGAGATGGGATCCCTATTTGTGAAGGTCATGTTTAAACTGGCTGGAAACTAGTTCAAGTTAGCCAACCAACACAAATGAACAAAGTGCTTCTGTCTGCACCACAAGTACTAAAAGACTGCTGGCTTACCACATGCCAATCAGAATGAGGAGAAAAGATGTGGAAAAAAAATGCAAAGAAAAAGACTGAAAACAAAAATAAACTTACTTTCTTGGTATTTTTCTAATAATGAAAGTGATGATTTCTTTATCTTTAATCAATATATTTCCTAAAATGAGATGCATTTTTAAAAAGCTTAATGCCACAATTTACAGGGAAATGAAGGTCAAAAGTCAACATGAGGGAAAAAAAAAGTTCAATGGTGAGGTGTTGACTGGATATGATGGAAGAAGCACAACAGATGTTTGTTTGTTTTTATCCACAGAGTGAAAAAAACATGAATGTTGTTACCAAGAGCTCAATATATGGAACCATGCTGGAGCCAGAAAGGCTGCACATGTAAAGAGCCCAGGGGAAGTAAATGATGGAAGGTTAACTGTAAAATTATTTAAAACTCAAGAATCACATTTCACTTAAGCTCTTTCCATAGTATTCAACCTAGGGACATGTAGAGTTTATCTAACTGTGTTGTAAATAAGGATAGGTGAAGGAAAACACAGATCAGTCTGTTTGGAGAGTATATCAAACTTTGCAACGTGGATCAGTTTAACAACATTTTAGGGCGATAAAACTTTAGTCAAACTTCAGGTAAAGTCCAATTGAAATTTAAAGGTAATGTTTGAACTAGGAATGCAAATACAACTGAATTGTACTAATTCACAAATGCGTACATGTAGGATGCAATTAAACCAGTAAAGCAGTTGTGTGCCACTGCAGTTTTGGGATTTAATCTAGCTGCAATGGATTATTATCCGTTTGCATCTGATCCATTTGTTTATTCAATGAATAATCTGCAAACAGCTTTGTGTCTACAAGCATACTCAGAATAAATCAGGAAAATAAAATAAAACAAAACAAAAAATGTGGTTACATTTGTGCATGAAGATTGTATATTATGCAAACTCTTCTTTTGATGTGCAGCTCTTCTTCTGGGGCTGTTCTTGCTGTTTAGTGGTATTGGTTTCTTAAAAGCAATTCCCAAAGCTAAACAGGAGAAATCCAGTAATACTAGTATAAGAAGCAACAGACACTGAAAGTGTGCTTCACCCTGATTATATGGATCAACTGCAAGGGAACATGTATTTATGTTTTGTTATATAATTAAATATGTGTTTTATTGAGTTACTGAAGAAAGTATAAGTAAAGTGCTGAAGCACATCTGCCACATATATTTTTTAATTTAATTTTTTTGTTAACTGTGAGTCAAGATTTATGAAAATATATTGAAATTATAAAACAAGATCAGTTTATGAGTGGTCATTATTATTATTATATTTTTTTTCCTTTCGGCTGCTCCCTTCTTCAGGGGTCACCACAGTGAACTAAGTCACATGAAGACATGGCAATTATTTTTACACTGGATGCCCTTCCTGACGCAACCACTGAGCTACCACAGCTCTCTGTGTGGAGCAGAGAGCTGCCATCTACGGCACCCGGGGGAGCAGATGATGGGGGTTAAGGGCCTTGCTCAAGGGCCAAGAGTGGGGCAAATGAGGGTGGAGGCAGGTGTGTGTGCTTCACCTCACCCACATTTTGATGTTGTCAGTACCGGGAATTGAACCAGCGATCTTCTGGTCACAGGCCCACCTTCTCTAACCTCTGCACCATCACTCCGTGAGTGGTCATTATTTATTAGGTAGTAAAAAATTAGTCTAAATAACTGATGTAAAATCATACCTTTGAAGTGGATCTAAGGCAGTGTATCAAAATCGTAATAATAAAATTATGTATTTCTTTCAAAACAATGTGTTTGTCTTGAGTTTGTGAGATACTGCAGTCAATGTGATACCCTGGTTGAGAAATTAGTTGAAAATGAAAGACATTAAATTTACATAAACTACGTCACTCATGTTTCTTTGACCGACAACCTGTTCAATGTGGTGATTGTGCCATCCCTCCTAAAACCAATAAACAGCCAATTTAGGCATGCAAGTCTACAGGAAAATGCTCGAGTATGTACAGTATTTATGTGCATGCAAGTGTGTGCCTTTAAAAGTTACTGCTGTAAAAGTAAATGAAATGTTGCCATTACGCATTTACAACAGGCCTTAGAAACATAAAGCCATCGCCTGCTGCCATGTCATTTGCAGCTATAGATTGATTACAAGAACTTTTACAACCTACAGAGCACACACACGCACATATGCACGCACAACTTGCAACTTTTACAATAGTACAAAATGACTTGGTTTAAGAAATACAAAAAAGTTCAATTAAATAATAAAAAAAGAAGTTAGTAACCAGTACTCCTTGCAAAACATTTTTTTTTTTATATCCAAAACCACTTTTTTCCCCTTCCTGCATTTTATCATTAAAAAAATGGCATTTAGCAATTTGTTAATAGGGATGCATGATATTGAATTTTTGGCCCAAATCTGATATGTTAAAACTTATTGGGCCAATAATCAATACCAATATCGATATATTTTTCCCCCTAGACCTACTACCAGAGACTACACAGCTTTCTCTGCTGTGGAATTAAAACACTACATTATTCTGCATGGTCTTTGTCAGTATGGCCTGCTAACAAATGCAGATGCCAACAAGGGTCAGAAAATGATGTAACACTTCAACTTGGATTATGTTTAATGTCAAATTTATTCATGACATTTACTTTGTCTAACACAATGACAACACTCGAACAGTTCAAATTTGTAAATTTACAAAAATCTAAACTGAAAGGCGCATGTGACGTCATAACATTGTGCTGG